>NC_052052.2:158393599-158693599 GCF_903992535.2 Arvicola amphibius | reverse complement strand
AATTGGTTCTGTCCTATCTTGTTGGGGCACGATGTCTCTTGTCACTTCTCCTTCTGAACTTTACACTGCAGCTATGTGGTTCCTCAGGCTTCCTGGTCGCTCTGCTTTTTCCACTTCCCTTCCTGCCTTAAGAGTGCGGGATCTACAGATGTGAGCCATGGCATCTGGCTTTTCACAGGGGTCCCAGGGATCAAACCTGGGTCATCAGACTTCTGTAGCTAACATCTAGCACTTGTCCTCACTGATCCAACTCTTCAGTTCAAGCAGTGAACTGCTTCTCACATGTGCACCCCACGCAAGTGAAATGCCGTGGATTCTCCTGTAGGTACAACTAAACCCGCAGGGAACTCAAGTGCACAGAGAGACAGGCATTCCATCTCCTGGTCCTATGTAAATGTAAAATCTAACCTATTTTGTTAACCGTTTCTCTTCCAATATACAATGACTAGAAATATGTTAGAGATCTCCACACTGAATCCATTTTCCAGGAAACAAAACTAAGTGGGAGATATGTGTGCCCCTGGAGACAGGAGACTGTGCCATCATCAGGCTGTAAGACAGCCCAGGTTCACAGATGCTCAGAGCACTGTTCCTGCTCGGAGAGATTTCAGAAAGTCACCAGAGTTGAACAATTCTCTTACCCAGAAAGGGTAAAAGTGGTCCTCTCTCTGACCTTCTCTCATCGGTTAGGTCCTGGGATAGATTAAAGGGCAATTGTCATTTTTTGGAAAGTTCTTTTTATAAAAACAGTCATTTGAAAAGAGTCATTAAATTAATTTGAGAACAAATGAATATCTGTTAAATTCCTCAAGTCACCAAAAATAACAAGACCAAGTTCTTCTCTTAAGGAAACTAGGCCCCACTAAGTCACAAACATCCAAGCATTGAGGTACCTGTCAGTCATGGGAGAGCTGAGATCCTTGGCAGAGAGAGAATGCAAAGTTACTTTGCCTTCTTTAAAGGACAGGAGTATGGAGGGAACTCTGAAGCTGTGTGGACTGGAAAAATAATCAACTAATGCCTCTGAGCATCTGCTTTCTTGTGTGCAAAATGGGGAATTAATTAGCTCAAGTTACCCATCCTTAATGTACAAAGAGAGTCCTCTATGAAGGTGAGCAGACCTAGGTTTAAACTCTGCTCTGTTTTAGTCACTAGGAAGACTAATTCTATTGCTCAGCCTCCTCATCTGAACAATGAGTATAAAACCACCCATCTCACAGAGCAGCACCGATGGACAACAATACAGTGGGAGGAGCTGGAAGAAAATCATCAGGCAATGTGAATTTGAAACACCAACACCCATGTAAAAGCCAGGTTAGCTCTGTCCCCACATTGGGAGGATGCAAAGACAGACAGGTTCCAGGAACACATTGGCCAACCAGTTGAGTCAAATAAAGGAGCTTCCAGTGAAAGCCCCTGCCACAGTGTTGATCTCTGGTCTCCACATGAGCACACATACGCAAGTGCACCCACATATACACACACATACCACACACACACAATTACAACTGATTCAAAGAAATTTGTTTTTTAAAAAATCAATAAATTTTTAGTAGAAGAAAAATTAATTGACATCCACAGGTGTCTCATTCGGGTAAAATTTATTTTAATTTCTGTGTTTTAGAATCATTTACATTACTATATTTTTCTATACAGTATAGCAAAATGGCTAAAAGACAACAAAAAAAGCCAACTGCTTAAGAATCAGATTACCTTCATGGGCTACAGAGTTTTTTTTGTTCAACTATTTTCAGAATACTTTTTGCATCATCATGATTATCTTCATCTGCAGTGACAAAAACAGTCATTCCATGAGTGTGTGATGACGGAAAAGGTGTCAATTTAACTCCTCTGAATCCAGGTGCATCCCCAGATCAGGTGCACTACCTACTGGACTATGCTTTGTCTTTCACGTTGCAGGGATGAACAGCCAGTACATGCGCAGGGAAGTCTTCTGCTGTGAGACCTGCGATGAGCTCAAAAGCTTCTGGGAAAAGGAAATTAGCAAGCAGACTTGCTACCGGGAGCTTGAAGAAGATCGCCAGGAGAGAAGCGCTCTGAGAAAGTGAGTGAATCGCTTTTCTGTCCTAGGTTCCTTGGGAATAAAGCAAATGTACAGAGGGCCAGTTCTTTTTCATCACCTACTAGGATAAAAAGGTAGGTGATGGATTCTATATTACAGAGGAAGGACACAAGAACAAGATATGGAGGGAAAGAAGTATATTAAACTCACAAGTCCCAGAGAGGTGTCACCACAAATTGCTCAGTAAATCAAAGAAGGAGCAGGTTTTAATCAGAACCTGGCAGCTAGGAAGAAAGTGTAAGCCATATCCTTTGGTGGATCTCCATGGCAAAGCAGGAAAGAGAGGACAGTTCAAGGTTGACTAGTTTGAGCAATCCCAGTGGGCTTCTGGCTGGCTGGCCCCTAGTACCGACTCTGGGATGCTTTCCAAAGGGGAACACAGTGGCTGGTGTGGAAGCTGAATATGGAAAAAGTTGAAGCTACAGACTTGGGTGGAGATGGTTTGGAGATCGGCTGAACCTTTTACTGGGATGAGAATGTAACTCAGTTCCTTACCTGAAATGTACAAAGCCCTGGGTCAGATCCCAGCACCAAAGAAGGTGTGATGCAAACATCTGTAATCCCAGCCCTGCACAGGATAAAGGAGAAGGTTCAGAAGGTCAAAGTCATCCACCTAGGCTATATGAGACCCTATCTTAGAACAGAGGGTGATCTGGGAGGAGCAATCTTTCTCCAGTCAGGACATTTTTAAAAGAAGAACATAAAATACAGAAAGCCAGAAACCAAGATTAATAGAACCACTCATTCAATATTGCCAGTCTTTACACGGTTTCTTGGGTTCATCTATAGCCTGTTTCTCATTCAGCTGTCAGCACTGCTAATAGTCAGCCTGAGCTACATTGTAGCACAACACCTGCTCTACACCTACTATACAGTCTTCGAGTCAGGCATGGACCTGGAGATTGAAACAAACACACAGAGAGAGACATGAGTGCCCAGATTGTGCCCAGATTGTCCCAAGAATGCCCAGAATGCCCCCGTTTTTGTGTTCCAGGGAAGCTTATATAGGGTCACCTTGACTAATGGCCACGTCCTAACTCTCAGCTGCAAGCCTACCAGAAACCAACCCCCCCCCCCACATCAGGAACTCCTGAGGGTCTCGTGCTCAGAGCAGCTGCAAGCACAGGAAAACAAGTTGTTTACTCTGGCAGGCAGGGGGGTCATAGGAAATTCAGGGTCTGGGGTCCATAGTCCCCAACATTACACAGAGCCTGTCTCAAAAATAAATAAATAAAATAAGAATAAAGTAAAATCCCTTCTTCAGCTCTTCACAGTTATAACCCCAGTATACAAGAGCCAAACTAAGTTTCAGGGTTAGCCTTATAGGTATGTCTGCATGAAAAACTAGTTCACAAAAACCTTCCACATCTAGAAAGACACATATTAAGAGTTTGGGAGTGGAGGTAATGCAGTCTTTTTTCATTAACAAATGAATTTCTTGTTTTAGTTTGGAGTCTACTGAAAGGGATCATTTATTTACAGAGTTGAGCAGCAGGAACACTTCAACTCCTCAGAGCCTGTCTAGGTTCTTCGCCCCTAAAATAGGAATAGTCCTACTTAGACATGGACTCACCAATGGGACAGTTGCTCATGTCCCAGATTGACCTCAAACTTGCTATGTATCTGAAGATGACCTTGAACTCCTGCTCCTTTGGCCCCACCGAACTGCAGACATGAACCACCACATCCAGCTTTCAACATCACTTTCTAAAAGATTTTAAACCCCAAAGAAGAACCTTCCTCTGTAACCAGAGGAGAACCCCGCCACTCTTCCATCCACATCCTTAAAAGTGTCATCAGAAAGGTTACCGCACGCTGACCTTGCTGAGGTCTGGAAAGCAACTGGTTTCTAAAGGTCCTGATAGCCTTATCCCTGCCTCCATTCCTTGTATCAAACTATCAAGAAAGTCTGAAGGCTCCCCATGCCCACTGCAGTTCCTTCTCCCTTTATTTTCACCGTTCCTTCCCTAAATCTGCTTCTGGGAAGACCCCCAACTTAGATGCATAATGCCAAGCTGAAAAACTACAAACCTGGGCTCAGATCCTCACTGCCTCCCACTGATGACACAGTATCACTTGAAAATCTCACAGACACCACCACCCTGCTTTCTAGTTAAGCCCAGTTAATTTTACTTATCAAGGAGTATCAGAGTATCTTGATATTAACTGCCACCCTTATCCCAAAAAAATCTAAAGAATCTAGAACAATGAATAAACATGATTTGGTCTCCCTTTGAAAAGTGACATCAGTATTTCCAGGCTACAGGCAAAAACCTTAATACCAGCTATATTGCTCTTCTCATACATTCAGATCTCATTGTTAAAGATTTATTGAATTTTTATTTATGTATGTGTGTGTGTGTGTTTGTAGTATATGTGCACATGAGTGCAGTGTCTGTGGCAGCCAGAAGGCGGCATCAGATACCCTGAAGCTGGAGTTGCAGGCAATTGTGAGTCACCTGACCAGGTTGTAAGCAAATACAGACCCTTTGCAAAAGCAGCAAGTGCTCGTAACTGCTGAGCCATCTCCCTGCCTCTTTTCTTCCTTTAGTTGAATAGATCACAAATCAGTTTGTCATTGTAGTTTATGTTTTCTGCTGACCCATCTGCCTGTCTGTCCCTTTCTTCGGAGATGTGTTAACAATGGTGACTGTATCATATAAGACTTTCTTTTCTTTTTTTTTTTCTTTTATGAGACGGGGTTTCTCTGTATAACCCTGGCTGTCCTGGAACTTTCTCTGTAGATCAGGCTGGACTCAGGGATCCACCCGCTTCTGCCTCCCACATGTTGGGATTAAAACTATGTGCCACTACCACATATAAATAGTTACTAAAAGCTGTGCCTTGAGGATCAGAGGATGGGGTCTTCACCTGATGGCCCACTTGACTGCTGGGTATTTAAGCCTCCATGGTGCTATGAAATAGAGGGCTTTGTACCAGTGATTAGACGTCTGTGTGTCTGTCTGTCTCTGTGTGTGTTTATGTATTTCAACCGCCAGCCCCTTGCCTGAATCTTGG
This sequence comes from Arvicola amphibius, assembly GCF_903992535.2. Classification (NCBI taxonomy): domain Eukaryota; kingdom Metazoa; phylum Chordata; class Mammalia; order Rodentia; family Cricetidae; genus Arvicola; species Arvicola amphibius. The sequence continues at coordinate 158,688,498 of NC_052052.2, read as the reverse complement.
GAACTGTATTGTAGCACATAGAGCACAGACGGTGGGGGGGGGGGGGAGGAGGGGCAGTGCGCTGCATTTTTCTATTTTCTTTCTGTTCTTTACTCATTCACAATAGTCATGGGCTTCTTTGGACAATACTTATAAATCAGTGGACCAGCAGGCATGGAAACAAAAGCACTAACCAACTGCATTGTGGTGTCTCCTCCTCAGGCTTCGAGAAGAATGGAAGCAGAGGCTGGAGAAGAGGCTGAGAATGCTGGACAACCCTGATGAGGAGGGAAAGCAGGCTAACCCTGAGAACTGAGTGTTTCTAGCAAGCCATCAAGAGCATCCTTTCCTAGAGGAAAAAAGACTTCTACCGAGTTAGACTGACTTACTAAGCAGAACTTCCCCTATTTGCTCTCCCATTTGAGAAAGGACAGACATGTAAACCCCACCCTGTGCTAATGGGAGCTGTTATTCAGCTCAACACGCTCCACACAGAGGACAGGGTGGCTGCAGGGGTGGGATGGTTGGTTTGTTTAATGTGAAAAACTGAATTAGCACCCCTCCCCAGCTTCCAAAGATCCATGTAGTACAAGCTGGCTCTGCATTCTGCCCTCATTTTGAAATCTAAATGCTTTCTCTGAGCTTACTTGAGGTAATGACCTTGATGGAATCTGGCTTCCCCACCTCTCCAGAAATTGATCACAAAATCTTTGTCTCCTTTCTCCCTTTCTTGTGTATACAGATTTGCCACAGCCTATCTATATGAAAGTGAAAATCTTTTATGTTACAAAATGAACCGTGAGCAAAGGAGCTTTGGCAGTTTTTCAATTTTAACTGATCATTTGGTTGCAGCTGGGGAAGTGGATTTGAGAGATGACAGGAGATGGTTTGGAGATGAGTTTCTGTAACTTCTGTGCTCACCACCATAAAGGACAAGAGCGAATAGAATGTGTGGGTCTTGCAGATGGGTTAGAAGCCATGAGACATGAAACATCTAAAATTATAGGTGTTCATTTATCTTAACCAACACTTTTATAGCATGGGCTAAATAAATAGAATATGAACTCTCAAAGCTGTTGAACTGGTTTTATTAACAACCAAAGTTACTAACCAGTGAGGTTATATGGTGTGTATAGTGCCTAGCTTCCTGGGCTTTGGGTTCCTAGTGTAGCAACACTTTACCACTGTGCCTTTCCAGATTGCTGGATAGATTATCAGGTGTATGGTGTAGGAGTTCCTTCTGTTTATGTCTTGCTTTCATTGGTTAAGAAAGAAAGAAACTGCCTTGGCCTAGTTGATAGGGCAGAACTTAGGTAGGAGGAGAAAACAGAACTGAATGCTGGGAGGAAGAAGGGCAGAGTCACAGAGAAGCCATGGATCCTCCGCCGGAGATGGACACCAGTTAGCAACTGCCACGTGGCGATACACAGATTAATGGAGATGGGTTAAACTAATATGTAAGAGTTAGTAAGAAGTTAGAGATAATGGCCAAGTAGTGTTTTAATTAATACAGTTTCTGTGTGGTTATTTCAGGTGTAAGCTAGCGGGACGGCCAGGACAAACAAGCAGCCTGCCCTTCCTACAGCTGGCACAATGGCCCTCTCATTACAACAGATATAGTTTCCTAGCACAGGGCTTGGTACAGAGGGGGCCCTTGATGTGTCTGAGCTCTCATCTCCTCCATTCTTCTGCCTTCTGTCTGTTACTAATCTGGGCCCATAGAAAATTCCTGGTTCACCCTAGAGCAGCAATCCCAAGCATGCCTATGCCTACAGTCTCAGTTGCCAAAAAAAAAAAAAAAAAAAAAAAAAAAAACTGTTTTAAATTCATAGATCTCTTGGACCCTACTCTCAGAGACTGATTTTGCTGATCTGACGTGAGATTCAGGAACTGTGTTTATATCAAAATACATGGGAAGCCCTGATGCTCAGCTAGTCTTGGAGCCAGTTCCCTAGAAGGCATAAAAGAGAACGAGGGGAAGTACTGAGACATTCTGTCGGTCAGACTAAAGAAGAATAAGTGGTGCTCTCTGCAGGGACAGCCCAGGGAGGGCCTGGTCAACTCCCAGAGTGCATGAGGTCAGCCTTGAAAGATCAGCTGGCAAAGGCAAGAAATAGCCTCTGCCTGTCAAAGCGGGGCTGGGTGAAGGGAAAGGAAGCATAGGCTGGGTTAAGTAGGGGAAGGCAGGCATTTGATCTTCATCACACAAGCAATGGAGACTCATCAAAGGTTTCTAAGCAGGCTGGTAACCTGCTAAGAGTTTGTCTTAGTAGCTTAGGGAGGCAACGCTGGCAGCAGAGTGGAGAATACACTCTACAAACATGAGGAATTGCCCTTGCTAAAACTGTGATTATCCAAACAGCTTTATTTGGAAAATACATCGCTTCTGCGATCCTGAACTCTGTCCAAAACAATTGGAAGTGCAAAAGAGTGGGGTCTCAGTAACAAGATGCAAGGATCATGGTGACCTTACACTACCACTCCTGGTTAAGGACTTCAAGCTTGCATATTTTATCACAAAATTAATTAGCTCTTTCTTTCTAATCAGATCTTACATTATACCAATTTAGAGGTGAGAGCAACTGCCCTGACCCCCCCAAAAAAAACTAAGTTAATTTTATGCCTGCTTTTTTGCTACCGGGGAAAGTACAACAAAAGGTCCTTTTTCACTGGGACAGTTGAAAAACATCACTCTGTATTAGTGACAGCAGAATTAAAAACAGCAAGTGTCCCTTTCCACAAAGTAATTTAGCAGCAAGATTGCAGAGCAGTGTACAAGCCCCTTGGGGTATTTTGGGAGGAAAAAAAGCCTGAAATGCAAAGAGATACAATGCCATTCACAGGCATCCCGGTTGCTGGAGGCATCACTGTCTGTGGGAGACAGGCGGGAGATACTGGTTAGGAAAGATTTACTGTCCTGGACTGACAGAGGAGATGGGCAGTACCCAGTCATTGGGCAGCCCCACCCCCCACCCCAAATACCATGACAAAGTGCAGACCAGGCACAGGGCCAGGCCTCCAAACAAGACCTTGACAAGTACAAGGGGTGGGGGTGTGTTAGGAAGAAGCCCAAGTCGGTTCCGTTAGCTCTGACTTACACAATTCTCTTTTTGAATACATAGACTGTAAAGAAGAAAATGGGATTGTACCACTAACATGACACTCTTATATCAGCTTTGACTGTAACAAATTTTCCTTTAAAATAATAAATTACTTGCATGTTTGTGGCAAAAAAAAATCAGGAAAGGAAAAATATACAAATGACCTACAGGCTGCTAGTGGCAGTAAACATGGCTGACATTATAAAGATTAATATTCATCATATACACTCAAAAAGATAGGCAAGTAATTTTTTAGAATATGATGTTATGTCCATTCACGTAAACTGTTCTGTTTTAATATGCTGTAGACCTATTAGAACTGAAGGAGCAAGATCTGCTTCTTGTTACTGTTGGGTTCAGTGCATCTAGATGCAGATTATTTACTTGCTATTCCTTTATTTTTATTTATTCATTTATTTTGGGGAGTGTCTCAGTAGCTTATTCAAACTGTTGATCCTCCTGCCTCAGTGCTGGGATTATAAACCACCACACCTGGCCCTCTTTTCGCTCATTTCTTGTCTTTTGGGCTTTTCTCTCCATTCCCTTCCCTTTCTGAGTCCAGGCTGGTCTTGAACTCCTGAGTTCAAGTGGAATTCGGCCTTCTAAATTCTGAAATTACAGATTATGCCACCATGTCCCATTTACAAAGAACTTCAATTCCTGCCAGACAAAGTGAGGTGTCTTCTCTTAAAGATATCTAAGGGAAGGAGAGATCCTGTACCACCATTTAGCAAACTTAGTTAATATATGATCTGTGCTATATGATAGAGGTAAGGAATGGGGTCCATAAAGCGTAGGCTATGTGATGAGGGTCACCCTTTCTTTCAGTAAGGGAGCAGTTCTTGGCTAACGTATGACCAAGAACACATTAAAGTTGTCCATCTCTCCCCTTATCCCATACCCTAGCATGAGTCGGGGTGGGCTGGGTGTGGTTTTGCTATGTTTACAACCTTCTCTGCTTAGGCCCCAAAGGGCCTGGGCACTCTAAGAAGGAAAAGCCAGAATCTTGGCTTGGGCTAGAACCAAAGAAATGAAAGACCTCCTTCTTGCGGATCTGTTCACAGTAAAGGTGGAGATGCTATCAGAACACCTGAACTCAGTCAAACCATCACACTTACTATTCTGTTTCTGTCCTCTGATGCCCACTGTCCTCTGCTATTAACTAGAATTAAACACCCTGAGTCCAACATCATTTTGCCTCTTTTGAGTACCAGCCACCTACAGGAAGCTAAGTACCTGAAACACAGCCTAGGGCAGGGCTCTAACTTCACATGGGTGTCTCTAAATGTAATGATAGCGGTAAACTCAGATAGGTTACCTAAATTCTCGTGCTTTACCTCCCTGTGAAGACTTGTGATGGGGAGGACCGTGCTGAGAGATTGAGTTTGGGTGTTAAAACTTGGTTTTAAAATGAATAAAAAAAGAAAAAGGAGTGTAGTTCAGTTAGTAGAATGCCTGTCCACCATGAAGGAGGCTCTGCATAGGATCCCCAGAATCACAGAAACCAGACATGGTGGCACCCAGCTCTCAGGGCTTGAAGGCAGGAGATCAGAGGTTCAAAGTAATCCTTGGCTACAGGGAGAGCTTGAAACCGCCTGGTCTATATGTGATTCTATCAAAAAATAATAATAGTAGTAGTAGTAATAAAACAGAAAAGATTAATAAAAGCTCACTTCATACAAAGTGTAGCCTAGTCTGGTTTTTCTCCCAAGAATTTTTAGAAGATTAAATTCATAGCACTTTACAGTAAATATTTAGCAGTCAACAGCCAACAGTTAACGTGTATCTGTCCAGGGTGCAGCAGCAAGCTGCGACAGTACTTAGCAAACGAAGAAAATCTACAATTCTGGCTTCTAAGTGCTGCTTGCTGGACTGTGACCTAGACGCTAACACAAATAACCAGTTGTTATTTGTAGAGCCTAGGGATTAAATGCCATGGCTTTGGAGTCAGGAAACTCTGGGAGCTAATCTCCGTGTTGCCACAAAACAGGCAAGTTAGTTAACCTCTGTCAGCATCAGTTTCCTCGTTGCTCTGGCTTGGATAATGAATGTCCCCCAAAGAACATGTGTTAAAGGCTTGATCCCCAGCCTAGTGCCATGTGCTGGTGGTACAGTCTTTAAAAGGGAGAGCCTACCCGGAGGTGCTGAGGTCATTACAGCTGTGTCCCAGAAGACCTGTGAGACCCTGCCCTCTCTTCTCTCTCTTTTTGCTACCTGGAGTTTATTATTTGTTTATTTTATTATTAATGGTGAGGGTCATAGGGCAAATTTAGAGGTCAGATGACAACTCTGTAGAATCCGTTCTCTCCTTCCTCCTTTACATGGATTCTAAGAATCTAACTCAGGTTCTCTAAGCTAACATGCCATCTACCTTTCTCAATGGGACCCAGTCCCACCCCCACCCCTGCCTTTGATGTGATCTTACTCTCTTCTGTGTTCCCACCACAATATGTGCCTCACCAGAGACTAAAACAATTAAGCAAAATGAACAGGAATAAAACCTCCCAAACTGAGAGCCAGGTTAAATCTTTTTTCTTCATAATTATCTCAGATATTTTGTTATGATGACAAAAAGCTGGCTAACACAGTCACCTTCAAGATGAGGTAATAAATGCTATTTCACAAGAATTCTGGAAGGATTATATGAAAAACTGGCCATGTTATACTTTAAACTGAATCCCTCAGTGGGAGAGATGGCTCAGCAGTTAAGAGCACTGGCTGCTGTTCCTGAGGACTGGGGTTCACGTCTCAGCACCCAAACGGTGACTCCAGTTCCAGAGAATCTGATGCCCTCTTCAGGCCTCCATGGGCACTGCCTGCATGTGGTGCAGTTACTTAAGTAGACAAACACTCACACACATAAAATTAAATCTTTTATTTATTTTAAGTATATATTTTATTAAATAAATCCTTTAAAATATGTAGATTGAGGTGACTTTCCTCTAAGAAGCCCATACCTACATTTTCCAATGTCATTGTTGTTTTTAACAAAATCTCAATCCTTCAATTTACCAATAAAATTCAGGAGCCAGTTGCTGGGGTAAAAGCCTACTGGTTCACGAGGCTAAAAGCATCCAGCTGACCTTCCTCCTCAGTGGCCATCCCAGAAGCCTCTCTTCTCTCCTGCAGTCTCAAACCAGTCTCCTCAAACTCAACACCCCCCCTCTACTTCATGTGTATCTCCCTATTCATCCTCCTGACTCCCCTTACTCTCTATGTTTTTTCTTAATAATCCTATGTTCATTTCCTGCCAGCTGGTTGCTTGCTCTGCCTCTTAACCTAAGGTTGACTTATTTAATCCTGTTGACAATATTCCTGAAGAAAGCTCTTGGATTAAGCTGAGTCACACCATAGCTAGAAGCAGGTTTTCTAGTAAACAATGCAATCGAGGCTCACAGTGTGATCAGATTTCCTGCAACATGTGGTTTCTTTCCTTCTTGCATCTTTCTCTTTACCATAGCATTTAGAATCTATATTAAAATCTCTTAATAAACTGTAACTCTGCTTCAAAACAATAAATATATCAAAACAATTTATATTTAATTTTTTTGGCTTTTGTTTTGTTTTGTTTTTTTGAGACAGGTCTTTCTATTATGTATCCCTGACTGTCCTGGAACACACTTATATAGGCTGGGCTGGCCTTTCACAGAGATCCTCCTGCCTTAACTGGGATTAAAGGTATTCACCAATACACCATCACAGCCAGCTATATACATTGTGTGTGTGTCTGTGTCTGTGTCTGTGTGTGTGTCTATGTGTATGTAGTGGTTGGTGGGTATGTACATTCATGTGTGTGCATTTGCATGTGTGAATTCAGACACACGCATGCCATAGTACACATGTGGAGGACAACCTTAGACATCATCCTCACTTTCCACCTTATATAAAGCAGTGACTCTGGATGGCCCTACCCCTCACCACGGGTGTGGCAGAGCTGGTCTTGATGGCATGGGCCTAGGAGAGCTGACTCTTTCCCTCACAGGAGGGGACTCATCCCAGTAACTCAGACCACCAGCTTAGCTACCAGCCAGACCCACACCCTGGGTCTTGGATTGATCCACCCTAACATCTGCCTCATCTATGACCTGCTGGAGTGCATGAAGAGACTGGTCCTATGGAACAATAACCACAGGACCTGCATGGCTGAGGCAACAGCAATCTGAGAGGAGCTGGGGCGAGGACCAGTGATGATGGCGTACCAGAGGCCTTGAACCTGACCAATGACTCGTTGCAATGGATATTTAAGGGTGGGGTTGACTGGGCAGAAGGGTGTACTGAGTAACGCACTGCAGCTCCTGATGCCTAGGATGAAGGAAGAGGCGTTGGAGAGACAGAGGAGAAAGTGGGGGTTTTGTTTTGTTTTTAATTGATTTTCAGGATCTGGTGGTATGCTGCAGGGGTGCGAGGTAAATATGGAGGAGCTGGGAGGTGAATGAGTGGGGGTGCGTGATGTGAAATTCCCAAAGAATCTATAAAGAATTACTAATTTAAAAAAAAAAAACTGGAGCGTCTCTGTTGTTCACTGCTGTTCATGCCAAGTGACTTGGCCTGAGACCTGCCAGGGATTCTTCTATCACCATCTCCCATCTCTACTTAAGAATGCTAGGATTATGGGTGTTCAAGCTAGGCATCTGTCTTTTACACAGGTTGTGGGGATTTGAACTCGGGTCCTCATGCTCGCAGGACAAGCTAATTTACACACTGAGCCATCTCCCCAGCCCATATGCTGTTATTAAGACTTAAGAGCAACTCTGTCTTGGAAAATCCCACACTTCTTCTTGCCTATATATTTGTGCAATATGCTTAGAAACTTGTTTTTCATCAATTCCCTTCTTGATCCTACAAGGTAACTACAAACAGAATAGAACCCAGGCATTTCTGCCTTCATTTTGTACTTATCTCCTTTATGCATCTCACTCTCTTTGTTTACAATGTCCTCCTGTTCCACACAGCTAAATATTACTTAAAGAGCTCCAGTCATTGCCCCTTCTTGCAGTCAGTCACATTAAGTCCCAGCAACAACAAGATTGATAAATTCATTTATGATAAGGAATGCCTAGAACAGACACCACTACCATCTTCCCACTCCCAAAAAAAAATGAGGTCAGCTAATTTTCACAACAAAACTAGTTCTGCAGTACATAAAAGGTATGCTCACAATGAGGAAGGCGGTCTCCTGAGTACGCTCTGGGTAACATGGAAAACAGCATGTTCACCTAATAGGAAGTAGAACTTTCAACAGACCAAAGCTCACATTTAGAATGGTTTATGTCAACTAAAGTACTGTTCGTTGATAAGTCTAAATTCTCCTTCTTCCCCTCAGACTGCAACCTCATGAGAAAGATACAAGCAATTCAGAGACTAACAAACTGACTAGCGCTAACACATGAACAAGTTCATCTGAATCTGGATTTCACTGCAGCAATTTCCAGTAAGGAATGTTTGAACCAAGTAGCTTGTCACCAACATGCAGGCTGTTAGATGCTTCCTTCCGCTCACAGCAAAGGTACAAGCAGAGTCAAGTTTAGAAGCAAACGTTACTTTCTGAGTGTGGAGTCAGCCCAGCACATATCACACTTTGCTCTTTAGGCTCTTTTCCCACTGTCGAGACAGAAGGTTTTCCTTAGACACGCTTATCATACTTATTACAGGTAGCCTCATTTACATGGTGTTGGTTTTTTTAGACATGCGATGGTCTTTATGGTTGACCTTTGTGGATGAACACATTTTCCTTAGCTCACAGTCATCTCAGATCTGAGTGTGAGTAGTTGGTGTTAACACAATGTCTCATTTGCTCATCCTTATTCACTTTTAAGCTGAGCGTAACCTGCCACCTCCAGAGAGATGGGTGTCTAAATCTGGCCCTGATTTTGGTCGGGTCACTTTTGTAAACTGTGAGAAAATTCCATCCACTGTCATAGTTAACGGGCTGTCATTCAATCCAGTAAATGTTTACTTTTTAAGGCATGCGTGACTAACGGCAGGCATTTGTGGCGTGCTCTGTTGTCTAAGTTGACCTTCGTTGTTCTTTTGACTTTGGTTGTTGGAAGCTTTACACATCTTTCATCAGTGGGGCATGAATAGAGTGAGCTTAGTTCAGAGCAGGAGTAAGGTGGTCCTTGGAGGTACAGGTGACTTAGAGGAAGGGAGAGTGGGTGGTCACCAATACAGTACTGTTCTGCCTTGAGAGGAACTCAACTATGTATGTTGTGATTTTCCAAATCGTTAAGTGAAAAGGCAGCAGTCCCAGATACTCAAGCCTCATCATGTGACCCTCCGTCATTTAGCACCCAGTGTCTGCCAGATATGCTGACAATTCAGAGGCTTTCTGATAATGGCCACCACCCATGAGTCTAAAGGATCAGACTTGAACACACAGGTGGCAGTGCACATCTAAGCCCACTCTGGGAGTTGGGGGAGCTGTCCTTTGTTTTGCTTCCGTGGTGTTTGCGTGCTCTTCTGTGTGTCTGTGTGTGTATGTGTGTGTGTCTTCCTCTGTGTCTCTGTGTGTGTCTGTGTTCATTCATATATGTGTATGCATGGTAGAGGTATTCAGAAAAGGAAGAAATTATGTCGGTTGCTCATCAGAGTGGATCACCCGTTGTCTGAGGCAGACACAGCGTTGTTTATTTTCCCGATGGTCCACACTGTGCCTTCTATTCCCTCTTCTCGCAGAGACCTTCCTAATTCTACTGACCCTTTATAAAAATTGTAGCTTAAGGTGCCTGGAGAGATGGCTCAGTGGTTAAGAGTGCCTGCTGTTCTTCCAGAGGACTAGAGTTCAGTTCCCAGCACCTGTATTGGTGTGATTCTCAACTACCCGTAACTATAGCTCCAAGGAATCTGACTCCCTCTTCTGACTCCATAGGCATTGCACATACCTGCACACACTGAAACCTACGCATATTTAAAATAAAAAGAAATCTTTTTAAAATGTTAATATAATATTCATCATATGAAAATTATTTAAAACACTATACAGCATTTATTGCACAAAAATGCAGAATGTATCACCCATTGGCTCATCATTCTTGCACAGGGAACATTTAAGTCGTTCTCAAATTGCTCTAATTTTAGTATAAATACCTCCAAAGATTCCATTCTCTTTTGCTGGTAAACTCTATATCCTTAGTCCACAAACTCACTTATTCAGAGAACCCTTACAAACCCAGGACCCAGCTCCCTGCCCCCAGGCTCATATTAGCCTGTGATGCAACTGTCCCATGGGTATCTGAACCCTCACTTGGACTGTGAGCTCCATGAGGGCAGCAGTCAGAGCCTAGAGCAGTGGTTCTCAACCTTCCTAATACTGTGACCCTCTAATACAGTTCCGCATGTTGTTGTGACCCCTCAACCATAACATTATTTCATTGCTCCTTCATAACTGCAACTTTGCTATTGTTATGAATCAGAAAGTAAAATCTTTTTTTATATATATTTATTTATTACGTATACAATATTCAGTCTGTGTGTATGCCTGCAGGCCAGAAGAGGGCACCAGACCTCATTACAGATGGTTATGAGCCACCATGTGGTTGCTAGGAATTGAACTCAGGACCTTTGGAAGAGCAGGCAGTGCTCTTAACCGCTGAGCCATCTCTCCAGCCCCTCAGAAAGTAAAATCTTATATTCAAGATATCTGATATTTGACCCCAAAAGGAGTTGAGACCCACAGGTTGAAAACTGCTGACCTAGAGGAATGTGGGGCACATGGTAGGATACCAGTATACATTCAATCCATAAAGAATTAAATGAAGAATTAATAAAAAAAAATGCAATTCTGCCTGCAGTCCAGTCATAGGAAATGACTTGATTCTCTGTTAGCCTTAATTCCTGGCCTTCACTTAGGAAAACTAAAGTGTCTTTTGTTTTCTCTTCTCTCAAGTACAGAAGCAATGTTGCCACAACTATTAATCTCCACTTCACCTCTCACAAAAGCTAACATTGCCTATTCAACTATAAATAACAGATTCTCCTTTGAGTTTACTCTTCCAAGGTTTCAACATGCTGGCACCAAGAACAGACTGCTCAAGCATTTTGTCCTGTCTGTAAACTAACCTAAAGCAGAATTTCTTTTGTATGCGCTAGTCTGCCTGATCCTACCTCATCTTCAGGGAAGGTCCCTGTCTGGAGTCAGTGGTGGAGTCTAAAGATGGATTTCTCTGGAAACAGAGGTGCGTCTGAATCTGCCACATTCATGGGAAACTCTGTCACCCCTGACTCCAGGAAACCCCAGCTATGGGGTCAGACAGGATTGATTCAGAAAAAGACCTAGAGTCTATGGTGATTTGAATGAAATGTCCCTCATATTCTCAGGCATTTGAATCCTTGGTTCCCAGTTGGTGTTACTGATTAGGAAGGCTTGGGAGATAAGGTCTTACTGGAACAAGGATGTCACTGGAGGTGGGCTTTGAGACCATGATTTTGAGTGCAATCTTTTGATTCCTGCATTCATTTTGAGATGTGAGACCTCGGCTTCCACTCTAGCCATCTTGTCTGCTACTAGCTGCCACACTTCCCTATCATGATGATAATGGACTCTTATCTGGAGCCATAAGCCCAAAATAAACTCTTCCTTCTGTAAGTTGTCATAGTTACAATATTTTATCACAGCAATAAAAAAATACTAATACATACTCCAACTCTGATTCAGCAAGAAATCTGATATTCACAAGACCTTTCAACCATGAGGCACCATGACACTAGAGATTAGGAGTAGCAGCAACAGCATCCCAATTCTACAGATGAGGAGAAAAAACAGAAGATCAAAAGCCAATGGGGCCAGTAGGGACCAGGCCAAATTTAGCATCAGTTCTTGGTACTCATGATGGTTAATTTTGACTGTCAACTTGATAAGATCTAAAGTCAAGTCTCCTAGACCTGGGAGATAAGCCTCTGAACATTTGTGGATTGAGTTTCTAGACTGGATTCCTGAAGGTAGAAACTAAGTGTGGGCAGTACCATTCCATAAGCTAAGGACTGAATAGAAAAGAGAAAGTAGTTTGAGCACCAGCATTCCTCTCTCTCTTGCTTCCTGACTATAGATGAAATGTTGCCTCATGCTCCTGTCTGTGCTTTCCTGCCATGGTATCCTATACTCTCAAACTGTGAGCCAAAGCAAACCTCTCCTCCAGTTTCTTTTGTCAGATATTTGCTCACAGCAACAAAGAAGTTGCTGGCACAACGCCAAGACCTTTGTTCCACTTTCGTGAATACAGTATTCTCTGCTGCAGCTTCAGAGGTAAACTCCATTATGATGGCACCGTTGGTGTGATTATATAAACAAAGACCTTCTCTGGTCATTCTGTGCCATGTACAAAGCCATAAGAAGTGGGAGGACTTACAGCCTGTGATTACAACAAGACCTTGGCATAAGTTAACTTTGTAGTTATCTGAGAAGTGTCCTCCCATGAAGACCAAGACAGTCTGGTCACACACACACACACACACACACACAAAATGCACTGTGAGCCATGCCATGAGCAAGGCCAAACATCTCGTGTAAGTCACATCTCCAAATGACAACCTACCCTCACTTTCTGCAGTTTCTCTTACCAGGGGAGAAAGCTACGTTTGGATGCCCTCTGCCTCCAAGTATAGCCTCTGATAGATCTCCCGGGACACTTCCAAATCCTGCCTGTCCCCATCCTTCTCACAGAGAATGTGATGAAGAACACACTAATCTCCTGGATCAAAGGTAGGAACAGAATGAAGTGCAAAGGGCTCCCACTGCAGGATCAGCGCGTGCTGAGATAACTCCTCCAGCTCTTGGCCCAGGAGGTGATGAAAGACCCAGAGGCGCCTGCTGTGAGGTCACCGTCCAAACCTCCTCCCACCTGTCCTTCACCATCACAGAGCCCAGCCACTACCCCACTGAGCCAAAGATTCCAGTGACCAAAAGTCCTTTCGCAGTACCTGTTTCCCATCTCTCTGCTGGGTTTCCCAGTTTTGGAAACACAAATCTGCCTCTCATCACCTCTGCCACAGTTTCCCCTGCTCACTGCTAGTCAGTGACCCTCACTCCTCTTTCCCTGCCCACAGCTTACATTCACTCCCATGTCCACTATCTAGAAAGCCCTGGGGTAGAAGATAGAACCCAGTTTTATCCACACACTCCTCCCTAAACCTTGGTATATACCTCCATGTAGGTAAAATGTCTTGTTTAAAAATAACTAAATAAATAAATCTTACTGGAGGGCCTGGTGGTTAGTTCACTTGGCAGAGTGCTTGTCTAGCGTGTGCAAAACCCTGGGCCTAATCTCAAGCACTGCATAACTCAAGCATAGATTCAAGCACTCCTGCAATCCCAACACTTGGAAAATAAATGAAGAAGGATCAAAAACTGAAGATCATCCTCAGCTACACAATGAGTTCAAGAACAACCTAAGCTGCATGAGACTCTATCCAGAAGGAAGGAAGAAGTGGCATTGAAGTGGGCAGGTGAGCAAGCGGGCTATTGTTCTTTAAATTGGCCCCAGTGTTTCAGATTATAAATGGCTTAACACTTTTCAAGGGATGGAATTTTGTAATAATTCTTTTTCATTTAAAAAAATCATTATGGGGGCTGGGGAGATGGCTCAGCAGTTAAGAGCACTGACTGCTCTTCCAGAGGACCAGGTTCAATTCCCAGCACCCACATGGTGGCTCACAACTGTCTGTAACTCTAGTTCCAGAGGATCTGACACCTTCATACCAATTCACATCAAATAACAGTTAAATAATTAAAAAAATACTGGTATTTTTTTTAAAAAAAAAATCTGTTGTGGGGAGGACATTATGAGCCAGGTATGGTGATGCACACCTTTAATCCCAGCACTTGAGAAACAGAGACAGGTGAGTCTCTGAGTTCAAGGGCAGCCTGACCTACAAAGTGAGTTCAAGGACAGCCAGGGCTACGTGGAGAAACCCTGTCTCAAAAAAGTGAATTAATTAAAATTTTAAAACATCATTACATTTAGTATCCTACAATAGCATGTACTCTGATTTTTATAAAAGTATATTGCCCACACAAAAGCTTTTGGTTTGGGATTCCACTAAATTAATGGATTTGTTGTCAAATCTTAAATTTGTCAGCTTAAAAATGGTTGTCACTTGTGTCTTTATTTTACCCTCTGTACCTGCCCATTTTTCCCCGTTGGAGTGTGGTTTTATCATAATGGCTTCAAAGGGGACACATTGTGTGTGTCTGTGTCTGTGTCTGTGTCTGTGTCTGTGTCTGTGTCTGCACGCACGCATGCATGTGAAAACGTCAGGAACATACCGTGAGGACTGAAGCGATGGGTTGGCGGCTAAGAGCACTTGCTAAGTACCCATGAGACCTGAGTTTGAATACTAGCAACCATGTGACAAGCCATCTCTCCCAGCCCAGCTACAAGGCAAGCTCCCAGGAAATGAGGTAGAGAGCATTAGAAGAGGACAACCAGCATCTTTCTTCCTCTGGTCTATTCATGCCCATGCAGGTACACACAGACTGTGGTCTATTCATGCCCACGCAGGTACACACACAGACTGTGGTCTATTCATGCCCACACAGGTACACACAGACTGTGGTCTATTCATGCCCACGCAGGTACACACACAGACTGTGGTCTATTCATGCCCACGCAGGTACACACAGACTGTGGTCTATTCATGCCCACGCAGGTACACACATACTGTGGTCTATTCATGCCCACGCAGGTACACACACAGACTGTGGCCAGAGAGCACAACCTCCAAGGCACAGGAAACTCTGGCCTCTGTGGTGTTCACTCCCAACCCTTCTACTTTGCCTGCCTTCTCAGGGAAGATGGACACCCTCAAAAGAAGACTAGGGGTTTCAGGTTTTTGTTTTTGTCTTGAGAAGCGATTCTTAAGGACACTCCATCTGTTTCCAGGGCCTTGTTTATAGCCAACACTTCCATTTTAAACCTTTTTGCCATTGACTCACTTAAACTACTGGGATTGGGGAACAAAAGGAAAGAGTGAGAGAAGCACATGAGGAAAAGCAGTCCACTGGGCTGGAAGCTATACTGCATCTTTCTCAAAATCTGAAAGCGAAACTGACTGGGGATTAAATCTCTGAGATCACTGAGTAATGGCACAGCAGAGGACCAGTGTGATTTGCTATTTATGGTCATCCAGCTGCAGCCTCAATCCTGAAGGTGCCTGTGAACTCTGCTGTCCTGATGAGGAGGAGGCAGCTGTGACACCTGGAACATGAGACTGGCCAGACCTTTCACAATGTCGTAAGTATAAACCGACTTGCTCAGTGCTTCAAAAGCGTAAACCAGGCTTTAGCTGGCAGGGATTCACAACAGAGTTTACAAGTGCAAGAGTAAAAAGATCTCCAGTATGCCTTCTTTAATGCCTTTGAAGATTATTGGGATATGCAAAGACTTTATCACACTGATTACATTTATAGGGTTACTCTCCAGTGTGTGTTCTTTTATGCATCTGAAGATGACTGTGACATGCAAAGGCTTTTCCACACTGATTACATTCATGGGGCTTCTCTCCAGTATGTGTTCTTTTATGTACTCGGAGACTACTGTGACATGCAAAGGCTTTATCACACTGATTACATTCATAGGGCTTCTCTCCAGTATGTGTTCTTTTATGTACTTGTAGAGGACTATGGTTGTCTTTAATTTAACTCTTGTCTAAATTTAACTCTTTTTAAATGTGACAACTGAACTTCATGCAAGTTGGCAAAAGTTCTGGTACTAAAAGTTCTATTTTTTTCCACTTAACCTATTCAGAGGATCTCCTAAGAAGATGTCGTCTTTATTTGCCCTGATGTCTACAATTTGTGTCATGAGTGCTTTAAAGGTCTTCATGTGATCTGTGGTATTGTAGTTTTTCTAAGCAGTCTTCAAAGGGTAAATATGTTTATGTACTAATTATGGTCAGAAAAATAAGGCAGGAAAAGTTGATGGCGTTCTTTAGATTTTAAATGAATTGAATGGGGCAGTTCTTATAATAACACTTGTAAGAATACAACACTAACTTAATGTGTATTCAGTTTAAATTGTTACGTATTTTTAAATTGTCACAAAAAGAAACAGTTTTGTACATTTGAAGATTTTTTTCCCAACAGCTTTCATCTTTATTGTCTAAACTTGGAACCTTAACCCTTACCAAAGAAGAAAAGTTGACAAAAATAGCCTTCTAGCACAAACACTTTTTTAAATGAATAATGGTAACCTAAGACTTAATATTTTTATAAAATGTTGTAATATTGTTTTGGGGATAATTGAAATAAAAATCTTTGTTGTATGAAAAAAAAGAGTAAAAAGATCAAGGGGCAACTCTTCAGAGGCTGAGATGTGGTCAGAGGTTTGCTGTGCTGGTGTATGTATATATGTATGTGCATATGCGGTATGTGTGCATGTGGTGTACACGTGTTTGCATGTAGTATGTATGTGTGCATGTGTGTGCATGTGGTATGTGTGGTGTATATGTGTGTGTACACGTAGTGTGTGTACAGTGTGGGTGTGTGTGGGTGTGTGAGGGAGGTGGCTTGTTTTCGTTTGCTTTGAGATAGCACTCTCTTTCTGTTGTCTTCCAATCCAGATATAGAATTCTACCTCTCCAGCACTATGTCTGCCTGTGTCCCACCCTGGTTCCTGCCATGATGACAGTGGACTAAGCCAGTCCCGGTTAAATGTTTCCTTTATAAGAGTTGCTGAGGTCATGGTGTCTCTTCACAGCAACAGAAACCCTCACTAAGACACTGTGTTTGCGTAATGAATGATGTCCTCTAGAAGAAGGGTTCCCCCAAGGTTTTCTATTTGCACCAAATAAACTCGGTGTTAAATACAAAGGGCAGCTTTCCAGGACCATTAATACTGCCTCATTTGCTGTGGAAACAAGAACAAAAGGCCTCGCAGCCAGAATGCCATCAACCCTTGGATCCCAAATGCTCCAGAAGAACTACTTACTCAGTTTTTATTATCACCGTATATTACTAAAATAACCAATCAGCTTATATATGATCATGAAAATTGATAGCAAAGGAATATTTTTCCAAATAAGACCCAGAACTGTACTTACCTTAGCTGTAACTATAGTGACCTTCCACCTCCTTCAGTTCCTGGAGCCCCCTTAGAGAAAAAAAAATGATCTAAATACTGGGGCTTTTCCAATGCTCTTATAACTCTGAAATCTAAAAAGAAAAAAAAAACATTTATTTTGAAGTACCCGAGCTGTGGCTTTTCTGACTAGGTATTTGAGTTTCAAAGCAGCTTAACCTGTGGGTGAAAATAAATCATTTTCTTACCACCAAGAAGGCTCCAAGAATGCTGAGCCATGCTGGATGATCAAGAGAACAAGCCAGAAAAGGACAGGTTCCCACCAGAGGTGACCCCAAAATGGTGATTAGGGGTGTTGCTCAACTGGGAAAGCTTGCTAGGATACATAAAACCCTGGGTTCTGTCCCCAACAGAAATCAATATTGGTGGCCAATGCTATAATCCCAGCACCAGGAGGTAGAGAGAAGCAGAAGGATCAGTGTTACAAGGTCAACATTAATGCCTCATTATGTGCTGAAGTCATAACCATCGCACATAAACTTATGCCACTTGCTACTTCTCAGAGAAATGTGTGAGGCCACAGAGAACTTTCATGGCATGTCTATCTATCTGCCTGTGGCCCATTTGACACATAAAAGATTTTTTATTTTCATATAGATGAGTATCTTTTTTCTTTGTAGCATCAAGCTTTTTGAACTTGATAATGAGCACTTAATGAATGTGACCTACCCTCGTTTTCTAACATGAGTGACAATCCAGGACTTTAAACTTTATGATGTAGAAACGGTTTACACACGTAGACATGAAAAGCTAACTTTAGAAAAAGCAAACAATGGTGTTTCTTCCACAATCTCTCTCCACCTTGTTTTCTGAGACAAGGTCCCAGAACCTGGAGCTAGCCCACGTGGCTAAGCTGACTGGCCATTAACTTCTGGGAATCACCTGTATTTGCTCTCCCAGCTCCAGGATTACCAGTATGTGCCATAGCTTTCAGCTCTTTTGCATCGGGGCACTAGAAATTTGAACACAGGTTACAAGGTTTCCACAGCAAGCCATCTCCCCAGCCCCATATTTTCACCTCTCTATGCTCTCTAATTCTCTCTATAACTAAGAGAGCCTGCATGTTTTCAGACAGCATCTTAGTCCTCCATAGGCGCTACTTGTTGAAACGTAGTCTGCTTGTTACCAGTGTTAATCACACTGAAATAGCCAGCATGAGTCTGCCTGGAGTATCTACTATCCATACAACCACCTTCAGAAAGCTGTGAACACATGAAACTACTTCAACCTCATTATAGCCATTGCTCTCCAAAAATCCGGCTGTGCTGCTGAAAACCTCAGCTCTGAAAGCACATTCCAAATGCCCGCTTAAGGCCACGGTGCATCATAGAGCTTGAGAAAACGAGCTGCACAAATGCTGAACCCTTGCACTTTAAAATCCTCAACAGCTGGCTGGAAGAAGCAGACCTATAAGTAATCTTCATTTAGCTCCTGAGTGGGCTTTGTAATCAAAAGTAATTTGGTGTGAAGCATATTGAAATGCCTCTCGCTGGCAGCAGGCGGGTTGATTTATTCAGGTGCCCACACAGCGTGTGCTGCTTTTGCAGCCCTTTGCATTCCATTTCTCTGTGATGCTGCTCCACTGGACTGCCTGTGTTTCTGCAGTGCGCGAAGGGTTCACTGTCTCCATGGTCACTGGCTCATGGATTAGTATGGGTTTTCTCTCGGTTACAGGGACTGCAGACGATGTCTTGCATCAACAGGAGTCAGTCTTGCAATGACATCTTCATGATACACCAGAGTCATAGATACCTCACTAAAGATGTCACTCATGGCCCCGCACAAATATTTCATCAATCCTAACTACACAAAGTGCATTTGGCTCATATGCCGCAAAGAGGCTTCCGAGGAGAGTGTTCAGGAAGGAGAGAGAGGATGCAGGGAAGTTGGGTCCCTAAAAGTCACCATGCATCAGCAAAGGCTTGTGTACATGCTCTGTGTCAGAACACAAGGCACAAGAGTGAAATGTGTCCATGTAACTGCACCTCCATGAACCTCTCAGTGTGTATGAGTGTGTGAACAAAACAAACTGATATAGTCTATCGGACCCCCAATCACAAAATCCTAACTGTCAGATCAAATGCTAATGTTTAAAAAAGTGATGGTTGGGCTGGGGATGCGGCTCAGGTGGTAGTGTTCTTGCTGAGCACTCACAGAAGCTCATGTTCAGTTTCCAGCACTGCATAAACAAGATGTGATGGTGCTCACCTGTGATCCCAGCACTCAAGGAAACAGAGGCAGGTAGATCAGAGTTTAATGTCATTCTCAGAAACAGAGGGAGTTAGAGGTTAGCTAGCCTGCCTCATGAGACAGCTCTTCAAAAAACAGGGGCGGGAGGTACCATTCCATCCTTAGCTAGGGATTGTGCTAGGCGATGGGTCACTTGTCCCAAGTCAGGGTCACCTCTAAATATCTCTGTGCTCTATCTGTGCTCACCAACACCTGAAGATCACCTAATCCACAGTCTGCTCACCCCAGGTCTGAACTCTCACATTTCCTCTGACCCTCAGATCACTGCCCACACCATAGGAGGCTGCCCTACTAGAGAGAATACAGAAGAAGCCAGCTGTCACACGAGGTAGGCATAAAATAAAAAAAGATCCTGTGTTTCTCCTCCGGTCTCTACCCACCCCTCCCATGGCTCCACTCTGAGAAAGAAGAGACCCACGTGACGATGAAAGGTTTGCCCAGTCAACAGTCGCCCCAGTGAGGTTGGCCATGAATTCTCTTAACCCAGTCTTCAGATGTTTTGTGGTCTCTTACGTTTTGATTTGCATTTCCAGATATACTGAGCAATTTTCGCATATTATCAGCCCTTTACAGTTTCTTTTTGGAGAAGTGTTTATTCAAATCATGTTTTTTTTGCTCGGTTTCTATTAGGCTGTTTGCTGTTTGGGTGCCTATTTTGGATACTAATCCTGTGTTGGATGAGTAGCTGGCAGATATTTCATGACTGTAGGCTTTCTCTTTACTCTGTTTGCTGCTTCCTTTGCTGTACAAAAGCTTTTAGCTGGATGTGACACCACTTGTCAATTCCTGCTTTGTCTTCTGTGCTCTGGGGAAATCGTCACCTGTGCTAAAAGATGGAACTACTTCCTGTATTTTCCTCTAATAGCTTTAGAGTCTGAGGTCTTATAAACCAGCCTGGCCTCAAACTCAGAGATCCACCATCCAAAGATGCCTCTGCCTCCTGCGTGCTGGGATTAAAGGTGTGTGCCACCCCCAGCCCCCATGCCTTTAGGGTCTGCGGTCTTATGTTAAAGTCTTTGTCCATTTCAATTTGGGTTTTTGTTGGATGTTTTTGTTTGTTTGTTTGTTTGTTTGTTTGTTTTTTGAGACAGGGTTTCTCTGTGTAATAGCCTTGGCTGTCCTGGAACTAGCTCATGTAGACCAGACTGGCCTCAAACTCACAGAGATCCACCTGCCTCTGCTTCCCAAGTACTGGGATTAAAGGCATGCGCCACCACCGCCCAGCTCAATTTGACTTTTGAGTAGTATGAGCATTTCTGTGTTCATACTGTGAAGTAAAGTGCCAATTCTCATCTTTTCTACCTATAGGTGGAATTTTTTAAGCAGCCTGTCTTTTCTCCAGTGCATATTTTTTGCCACCTTTGTTGGAAATCAGTTAGTTAAAGATGCTTAGAAATATTTCTGGGCTGTTCATTGTGCTCCTTTGGTCTATGTATTTGTTGTGTGCCAATATTGTCTTGCTTCTGTTGCTCACATTTTTTGTTTGTTTGTTTAAGGGTGTGTCTGTCTGTCAATTTGTCTGAAATAGGGTCTCATTCTATGATGAGACCTAGACCATGGTGGCCTAGAACCTACTATGTAGCGTAAATTGGCCAGGAGATTTCTTTGAGCTCAAGCTCAGTTCAGTCTACATAACAAGTTCCTAGACAGCCGGGTCTATTAAAGAGACCCTGTCTCAAAAATAATAATAAAGTTTTATGAGTCTCTTTGCTCAAGATTGCTTTGATTTTCTTTGTCCATATGAAATTCAGGATTTTCTTTCAGTTTTTCATATTAATCAGAAAGGGGAGCGACGATGCCATGGTGAACATGTGGAGATTAGATGACAGTTTGCGGGACACAGTGCTCTCCCTCCACCATGTGGGCTCTGGGGATCAAACTCGGGTCACCAAGCTTGGTGTCAGGTAGCTTTACCAGCTGAGTATCTTGCCAGACCAGGACTGCTTTGCTACTACTGTGAAGAATTGGTATTTTGATGGGGATTGTATTAAATCTATAGAGTACTTTAAGAAACATGGACATTATAAAATTAATTTTCTCGGTTCATGACCATGGGAGGTCTTTTCTATCTTGTCTTTGTTGGGGCGGCTGACCAATCCCTGCGCTGAGGGGCGTGGCCGCTCCAGGGGAAAAGGTACCTTTCAAAAGAACCTTTTTAAAATGTAAAAAGAACATGTCTTTTTCAATTTCTTCCTTTAATGCTTTATATTTTCACTGTAGAGATCTTTCCAATCCTTAGCTTTATTTATACATAGGTAGAGGTGGTTGTAAATGAGACTATTTTCCTGATTTCTTTGTCACTGAGTTCGTTATGGTTATCACTTTTTTACTACAATTGTTATAATTCTAAATTTAGAGTAGACAGTGAGTTGTTTGTTTTAGGATAGGGTCTCACTGTGTAGCCTTGACTAACCAAGAACTAACTATGTAGGGCAGGCTGGCATCTCTCACACCTCTGCTTCCTGTGTGCTTAGATAACATTTGCACCAACATGCTTGCTGAAAAATAATCTTTAAGCCATAAACATGATGCAGAGTTTGGTTTAGTTTTAAGTTTATCACGTTAGTCTCCTAAAATCACAAAAATACTTAATGTTTTTTTAAGTATATGTTGGGAAGGAATTAGGTTAAAAGAAGGAATCAAAATAAGCAATTAAAGATAAAAGACAAATTTAAAGGTTACAAGTAAACTGGGCAGTGGTGGTGCAAGCCTTTAATCCCAGCACTCGGGAGGCAGAGGCAGGTGGATCTCTGTGAGTTCGAGGCCAGCCTCGTCTACAAGAACTAGTTCCGGGACATGTTCTAAAGCTACAGAGAAACCCTGTCTCAACACCCCCCCCCCCAAAAAAAGTTAAAGGACATTTAAAATTGACCATTCAGGCTGAAAGACACTTAAGGAAATGCTCAACATCCTTAGTGATCAGAGAAATACAAATCAAAACAACTCTGAGATTCCATCTTATACCTGTAAGAATGGCCAAGATCAAAAACACTGATGACAACTTACACTGAAGAGGTTGTGAGGTAAAGGGAACACTTCTGCATTGCTGGTGGGAATGCAAGCTGGTACAGCCCCTTTGGATGTCAGTGTGGCGATTTCTCAGAAAATTAGGAAACAACCTTCCTCAAGACCCAGCAATAACACTTTTGGGTATATATCCAAAGGATGCTCAGTTGTGCCACAAGGACATGTGTACAACTATGTTCATAGCAGCTTTGTTTTTCATAGCCAGAACCTAGAAACAACCTAAATGCCCCTCGACTGAAGAATGGATAAGGAAAATGTGTACATTTACACAATGGAGTACTACACAGCAGAAAAACATAACATCTTGAAATTTGCAGGCAAATTAATGGAGCTAGAAAACATCATACTGAGTGAGGTAACCCAGACCCAAAACAACAATTATCATATGTACTCACTCATGAGTGGTTTTTAAACATAACGCAAAGAAAACCAGCCTACAAATCACAATCCCAGAGAACCTAGACAACAATGAGGACCATAAGAGAGACATACATGGATCTAATCTACATGGGAAGTAGAAAAAGACAAAAATCTCCTGAGTAAATCGGGAACATGGGGACCATGGGAGAGGGTTAAAGGGGAGGGGAGAGAAAGGGAGGGAAGCAGAGAAAAATGTATAGCTCAATAAAATCAATTTTAAAAAGAACATAATTTCTGGGAAACAAAAAGGAGAAAACATATAAAAAATAAAATTGACTATTCAAATTGTTTCTAAGCATTCCTTTAGAAAGACAAAAATAAGTTTACAGAGGGATAAGTACGTTCACTAACAAGAATCTCAGAACCAAGATTCAAACTAAAATTTGAATCTATATTTTGTGACTAAAAATATATGCCTGCAACAATTCTCTATTTATGCTAAATTAAAATTCTGAGTTGACATTTTTGTAGCACCCTGGTTTGATGGACATTTGCTTGGCTTTAAAATGTTTTTTCCAAGCTTGTGATGTAGCTCAGTGGTAGAGTAGTTGTTCAATGTGTGTACGGCCCTGGGTTTGATCCCCAGTACCACAAAAAGAAAAAATAAAAAGCAAGTCAAATTGCTTTTCAGACACACACAGACATCTAGTGAGGGTGATAATTGCTTTCCGTGAAACCTGCAAAGTTCATAAGGCCTTTGTCATTGCCAGCTTAAATGGGATCATCCATGGGGCCATTAAATTTAAGCTGGCTGTAAAAGCTTTCAAAGGGCTACCATTTCCAGCTGATAAGAGCTTCTACTTTTCAAACTTTCTGCATGACAATTATTTTTAGCTCTTTGCGCTGACCACTGGAGACGCGGATATGAAGGGTCAGAAGCCTGCTGCCCATATTCATCATTGCTCACTCAGGCTGCTCCCCTGGTGGACATGCTCCGAGATGCCTGATCACCCTGGTTTGTGTCTGTTCACTCAAATTTGGATGTATCTCAGAAAGGTCTATCTCCCTTTCTAGACTGTAAATTCCAGGAAACAGGGTTTGTGTCTGTCTGTGTCACTACTGCCTCCCCAGAACCCAGGAGATCAAAATGTCCTAATGTTGCTTGGAGTGACATTGCATTCCTTAAATACCAGCACTGGAGAGGCTGATGCAAAAGGATCACAGTTTGAGGCCAGTGTGGACTACACAGTGAGACCTTGTCTAAAAAATAGGGGGTGGCTCAAGAGATAGCTCCGGGTTAAGTAGTTTCTCAGCACCCACATAGCAGTTCATAACCATGGGTAACTCTAGTTCCAGGGGATCTGACACACTCTGCTCACCTCCAAATGCACCAGGCAAACACATGGTGCACATACACCCACACAACACTCATACACATAAAATAAAATAAAAAGCTTAAAAAATAAATAAAGTCATTATTTGAACCAGGCATGGTGATACACACCTTTAATCCCAGCACTTAAGAGGCAGAGGCTGGCAGATCTCTGTAAATTCAAGGACAGCCCTGTCTATAGAGTGAGTTCCAGGGAAGCCAGGACTATGCACAGAAACCCTCTCTAAAAACAAACAAAAAAAAACCAAATGAAAATTGTTTAAATGTAAAGATAAAGACAAACTTCCTAGTGAGTACCTGATTAGTGCGTGAAGCTGCTCTGACCCTCAAGAAACCTCACTTCCCAGGGTTCTATCCAGGCATCCACATTTCTCTACAGTCATTCCCAAGGACTGTGGTGAAACTGAAGGGTCCAAGCCCAGCCACAGAAAACTGTGTAAGCTATAGCCAAGGTTTTGTACTCTGTTCAAACATACTGGGCTCCCTCTCTGCACTAGACTGTGCTGGGTAGGACAGTACAGTGGGAGGCCCCTGAACCGGCTCTTTCTCTCACAGTGTATCATCTGATGGAAAAGAAAGATGCTAGCCAAGTTATCACACTAATAAATGCATTAAGAGCTTGCTCTGCAAGCATTAGAAGTTGAGTTTGGATCCCTTGTGCCCTTGTAAAGCAACTGTGATAGTGGGTGCTCTAAACCCAGAGCTGAGCAGAGGAGGCAAAGGAAGCCCAGAGCTTGCTGCTAGTCCATCTAGCTGTGTGGTTCAGGGAAAGGCTCTATCTCAAAAGGAATATGGTAGAAAGTAATAGAGAAAGACATTCAGTGTTGATTTCTGATTTCTGCATGATCAGCATGAGTGCACACACATGTATACATTTTTTGTATATAAATACACATACACACACACACACACACACAACAGGTGCTGTGAACAACTAAACCAGTGTATTATAAGCAAGAAACATTTTGTTCTATACATTCATCTAGATTTGGCTTTTGTTTATTTTGATACAGATTTTCATGTAGCCCAGACTGGTCCTGAACTTCTACGTAGCCAAAGATTAACCCTAAAGTTTTGATCCTCCTGCCTCCACCTTCCAAATGCCGGGATTACAGGTATCCACTAGCAGGTTCACTTGACAAAGTGCTACAGATTAATCCAAGATTTTGTGGATGATAAGTGGGCACTTAACCAACTGAGCCTCATATCCAGGCCCGTTTCCTCATTTTCCATTATAAATGCCATGATGGAAAAGTAGAAAACTATTTCTCACTCCCGAGTGGTAAGTAAGGAAACAAAGATGTTATCCTAGGAGGTACACACACATGAAAACATAACTCTGGAGAGTATGTGCATATGAAGAATGATCCAGGAAAGGACACGTGTATAAAGAATGATCTGGAAGGCACATATGTATGAAGCCATAACCCTGAAAAGTATGCATGTATGAGAAATCCTGGAAGGTACACGTGTGTGAAAGATGTGCTCCTGGGAAGCATGCATGCATGAGGACTGATACTAAAAGGCACACAGGTATGAAGTCATGATCCTGTAGGAGAAGGTAGGCATAGCTGATCTTTGGTGAGCTACTATTACACTGGGCTAGATCATAGTTTCTCCAAGACCTAAATAAGATGAGCAGAAACAAATGATCCTGGCATTGCCAACTTTCAGGAAAATTCTAAAGACTGTCACCAGCAGGTATGGAGTAATGGCCCAGTAGTTAGGAATATTGGCTACTCTTCCAAAGGACCCACATGGCTGCTCACAACCATCTGCAACTACAGCACCAGAGGAAGTGATGCCCCTCCTAGCCTCTGCTGGCACCAGACATACACATGGTACACAGACTTACTTGCAGGCAAAATACTAGTACACATAAAAGGGAAAGGGCTGTTTAAAAAAAAATGACCACCAGGAACAATCCCCAGTGTGAAGAGAAACAGAAATGGTGGGAAGGGAAGGGCTGGGGTGGACAGGAAAGAGACAAACTCAAAAGGAATCAAGATGTTTCAGAATGGCAGCACCCAAGAGTGATCTACCCATCATGTGAGTGGCTCTTACGTTCTTGTCAAAGTCCCTGTCTCACGGATGATCCGTAGTATTTGTCCCTATTTTCACCTTAATATCAGCACTGAGGTTAGTTTTCCACAAGCCCTCCCCATCCCTCTTTTACCCTACTGCCCCTCTCCCCTACCCCTTAAAATGATTAACTCCACTGCTCTGGGCTGACCAGGTCTGTCGAGGTCCCCTCATCACAGGGACTAATTTATCCTGAAGGTGGTAGCCGGCTTTGATGGTTAGAGGTCCCTGTCTCCGAGGAGAGGGCAGCCTGAGGTGAAAACTGCCCTGTTCCGGCTGTGCCTATCCAAGTCACATGATTTGGCGCACTAGGAATGACTTCCTGTCCTCTGGGCCTCTTGGGGTTCAGATAATTTAGGAAATTCATGCTTTCCTCTGCTCTTTTCCCTCCTCTCGGTGAGTTATTCAATTCTGTAGAGCATGCACCTCGGATCATCTCACACAAGCCGATAGCGCCATCTGCTGCCTGCATTTTCTGACGCCAGCCATGTTACCTTGGCTGAACCTCCTGGCAACAGGAAACTCCTCATTCTCTTCATCTGCCTGTGAACCCATCACAGAGGAACAGGAATTGTCATCCATGTTAAATCAGTGTTAAATTGTATTTTCTGTCTAATAAGATTGCACCCAACTTTGGAGATGTATCTTTCCTTTATTTCTGGTTGATATAGAAGTGGCCAGTCTCAAGCCATCTGAGATTCATGTCACGACAACGAGCATCAGGACAGGTATAGAAAAGATATACTCAGGAGGATCCCAAAGAGGGTCAGACTGTTCCCCCAAACCACCACCATCCTCACATCAGAAAAATCTCAAAATTAAAGGAAACCCAAAACTTCTAATGACTGCGGAAGGAAGCTGCTTTCCCTGTGTACCTCAAGGGCCTGGTAATGAATGTCCTATGCTCCCTGCTCTTTAACTTTCTCACCCATATGCTGGTGTTTGTTTTTTGTTTTTTGTTTATTTTTCAAGACATGGTTTCCCTGTGTAACAGTCCTAGCTGTCCTGGAACTAGCTCTTGTAGACCAGGCTGGCCTCAAACTCACAGGGATTCACCTGCCTCTGCCCTCGTGTGCTGGGATTAAAGGCTTGTGCCACCACCGCCCAGCCCCAGATGCTGCTTTTAAGTCCTCTTTCTGACTTGATACTATGTTTTCTGGGCTGCAGAGCAAAGCTAGCTCTCTGTATCTCACGAGGTTACCCCAGGATGGGGTGGGGGGGAGTTGCTTCAGAATCTTATATAAGGCCCCAAATTAGTGTTGATTGTGTGGTAATTTCCTCCTAAATAAAACCTTCCATCTTGAAGGGGGCTTGTAAAGACACAGGATGCTCTGGGGGGGGGGGGGGCGTAAAACAATCCATCCTGCAAGATCGATTAAGCTCAAGAAGTAAACAATTCAAAGTCTTCAGGTCCCTAAAACCAGGCAGATTCACTAGGCATCCTCCATCTCCAAGCATGTATCAACTGTAAAAGACCAAGAGACATCAGATAATCTGGACTGTCTAGAAGAATCTCTGACCAGCGGAGCAGCCCGAAGGTTGTGAACCACACTCCAGTTCACAAGCTATCACCCATGCTGGAGTGGGTTTGGGAGTCTTTGAGTCATTTCTGCTTCTGGAAATAACCCCTCACCCATATCCCTGTAAGTAAGTAACCCCAATGTCTGTAGGAGGGAGTTCGCTTGTTGGTTCCCAGCCACCTGGCTAGCTTAGACCCAAAATAATCACACAGAAACTGTATTAATTATATCACTGCTTGGCCCATTAGCTCTAGCTTCTAATTGGCTAACTCTTATAGTCATTTAACCCATTTCTATTAATCTGTATATCACTACGTGGCTGTGGCTTACCGGGTAAAGTTCCCAGCATCTGTCTTTGGCAGCTCTATGGCTTCTAACTCCTCCTTCCTTTCTCCCAGCATTCAGCCTAGCTTTCCCCATCTAGTTCTGTCCTTTTCTGTCATAGGCTCAAAGCAGTTCTTTATTCATTAACCAATAAAAGCAACACATAGACAGAAGGACCTCCCACACCAAATGTTTTAGGTTTTTTTTTTCTTTTTTTGGGGGGGGTGGTTTGGGGTTTTGGTTTTTTGAGGGTTTTTTTGGTTTGGTTTGGTTTGGTTATTTTTTGTTTGTTTGTTTGTTTGTTTCAAGACAGGGTTTCTCTGTAGCTTTGGAGCCTGTTCTGGAACTAGCTCTTGTAGACCAGGCTGGTCTCAAACTCATAGAGATCCACATGTCTCTGCCTCCCACATGCTAGGATTAAAGTCGTGTACCACCACCACCCTTTATAAGAGACCACAGCAACTCTTATAAAGAAAACATTTAATTGTCTCACTTATTTTCAGAGGTCCAGTCCATTATCATCATGATGGGGAGCACTGGTAGTGTGCAGGCAGATGTGGGGCTGTAGTAGTAGCTCAGAGTTCTACATCTTGCAGGCAACATGGAGTGCTCTAAAGCTACACTGAGGGAAATGAACAAAAGGGACCTTAAAGCTCACACACACACACACACACACACACACACACACACACACACAATGACACACTTCCTCCAACAAGGCCACAGATCCTAACAATGCCACTCCCTGTAAGGGTCATTTTCTTTCAAACCACCACATTCCACTCCATGGCCCCCAAAGATTATAGGCATATCATAATGCAAAAATGCATTCAGTCCAGTCTCAAAAATCTCCATAGTCTTATCACAGCCTCAAACTTGTTTCAAGTCTCTTCTGAGATGTATGGCAATCTCTTAACTGTAATCCCCCTATAAAAATCAAAATCAAAAGACAGATCACATACTTCCAACATACAATTAATGTCATTAATCCTATCATGCAAACATTTTTTTTGAAAGGGTCTCACTATGTAGGCCAGCCTGGAACTTGTTATATGGACCAGGCTGGTCTTGAACTCGGAGATATGCCAACATCTCAAGTGTTGGAATTAAAACTGTATGAAACCACTGGCAGCCATACCAGGCCCAACTTTAAACCAACTACCTTGAAAGTGGATTTGTCTTATTTTTAGCTCTCTGATTCTTCACATCTATCTTAAACTCTGAAATCAGCTTCAGTGGTGGAAACATGAGTTTGAAGACAACATGGACTAGACATTAATGTTGGAGGAGGGCCCACTTGTTTGTCCCAGCCACCCAGCTAGCTTAGCCCCAAAATAACCACACAGAAACTGTATTAATTAAAACACTGCTTGGTCCATTAGCTCTAGCTTCTTATTGGCTAACTTTTATATTAATTTAACCCATTTCTATTAACCTGTATATCACCACATGGCAGTGGCTTATCGGCAAAGATTCAACATGTCTGACTCTGGCAGCACCATGGTGTCTCTACCTCTTCTTCCCAGCATTCCATTTATTTTCCCTTCCTAGCTAATGAAGGAACTGCTTTGGGCCTATTAACCAATGAAAGCAACACATAGAGAGAAGGACCTCCCACACCACATTAAGGCATTGTTGACTCCTCAAAGGGTTGAAATGTCCAGCATGCACTGGACACTGAACTCTGGATTCAATCCTCAGCACTGCAGAATCCAGAATCAGTAGTTCACATCTACACTGGCAGCAGGATGAGCTCAGGGTCATTCTGGCTGAGAGCCTTTATCATTTATTACAGGAGCAATTAATATTCACGGTGTCAACTGGCCAGAATTAACTTCTGATGGAGAAAATGTGCCTTGCAAGACCTGCAAGAAATACAGACACCAGAATATCTGATGTTTCTCCCAATAATTTTAAATGTGCTAAATGCATTCTTTCCCTAGCCTCTGTGTGTGTGTGTGTGTGTGTGTGTGTGTGTGTGTGTGTGTGTGTATCGCATGAATACATTCCTGATCTACTGGGCATTTTTATCTGCAGATTGTCAAGAAGATGGTTCTGCCTTAGCTGTATTGTCCAATTAATATTAATACTGCTAACCTCTACCAAGTTTTGATGAATAAAACAAATACAAAGAAATGCTGCCCAAGTCAGGAGTTCTGTTTCCATTAAGAGCAGAACTAGAGTACAGCTTAAGAAAACAGCGGTAATTTCGCCAGCTGCCAAGACAGCCACACACTATCAACTGATATAAAACTTTAAAGTAGCTTTTAGATCAGGCCAGGTGCTTTGTTAAATGGATTTTAAGATAAACTATTACCAAAAGAATACAATCTTAGCTGGGCAGTGGTAGTGCACACCTTTAATCCCAGCACTTGGGAGGCAGAGGTAGAGGGATCTTTTTTTTTTTAATGTATACAATATTCTGTCTATGTGTATGTATGCCTGCAGGCCAGAAGAGGGCACCAGACCCCATTACAGATGGTTGTGAGCCACCATGTGGTTGCTGGGAATTGAACTCAGGGTCTCTGGAAGAGTTCTTAACCACTGAGCCATCTCTCCAGCCCCTATATCCTATACTTTCAATTGTATAAAACATCTTAAACATTTTGTGATCAGTGGTCATAAAGTCCAGGCTTTCTGAGATTGGAGACTGGTTAGTTTACAAATGTGTCCTCAGAGAGAGTGCAGCAGCAGCTGGAGCTGCAGGGCCTGGGCAGAGGAGTCGCCCATACAGCACTGGGCGAGGGGCAGTGGCATTTGAAGCATTTTCAGTCTTAAGATAGATTTTCCTGTCCAGTGTGTAACCCTTGACCATAGAAAGAGAACCTAGTAACTCTTGGTTTTTTTTGGGGGGGGGGGGTGAGGACGATGAAGTTAGTTTATATTTTGTAGCTAACCCTGGCCAGTTAGAGAATCTTCCTTCTGTGGTGTCTGAACAAGGGCTGAAGTTAAGAATCTGTGCAGAGTTAATTATTGTCCCTGGTACTCCAGTTAAATTACTTTGCACTATTTACCTTGGCTCAATAAATCATACAGCTGGCTACATGTTCTAGTAAATAAGATTGTATTCTTTTTTGTTTTGTTTTCTGCAGAGCTGGACTCTGCAGGCTTCTGTAATTCTGGGCTACACAGTGAGTTTGAAGCTAGCCTTGGCTATACAATGAGTTTGATGCTAGCCTCAGCTACACAAGATTCAGTATCAAAAGAGTAAAAAAAAAAAATCTGTATTGTGTGCATACATATGTAGCAATTTTGCCTACTCTGATATCTAACTATACCACATTTTTAACTCTTTTGCTTATAAAACTTTGACTTATATTTATAATTCCATTCTTGAAAATACCCATTTCTCTCCCTTTTTAATACAAGTAACCTCTGTTCCAGCTAGAATATGTACTCTTAGGCTTGTAAGCCCAATAAAAGTGGAGGCATCAAGGTCATCTCAGTCACAGAGGGAGTTCACAGCCAGGCTCATCGTCTCATCTAGAAAAGAACAAGCCAAAGAAAATATTTGGGGGGGGGTGGTAGACCATCCTACTACAGGCTGTATATTTGTGTTTTGTTGTATTATTACATGACTTTCAGTACCACCCACTGTATTCTACCAGTACCAAGTGTGGTAGTTGCAATAGCTGGTGAGTCCACCATCTGGAAATGCAGAGCTGGTTTTCTGCTGGTCAATGTTTCCCTGTATGCCTGGGTATCACTGTGTGATGCGGAGTTAGAAAAGGCTCTGCAGAGATCACTGAAGACACCGATGTGTAAATCAACAAATGGACTACATTTTTTAAAAAATATTTATTTATTTATTACGTATACAACATTCTGCCTCCATGGATGCCCGCACGCCAGAAGAGGGCACCAGACCTCTTTACAGATGGTTGTGAGCCACCATGTGGTTGCTGGGAATTGAACTCAGGACCTTTGGAAGAGCAGGCAATGCTCTGAACCTCTGAGCCATCTCTCCAGCCCCTGGACTACATTTTTTATCATCCTGTACTTTTGTTTCCAAAGAGCGTCCAGACACAAGTTGTCACCCATTAGTTTCTTGTAGCTCTTAAGAGTCTGCAGACATGATCAGAGAAATAAACAGAGCTCGGGTTATGAAGACATCAGGATTTCCTGAGAGCAGCATGGTGTAAATCTGTTAGTTACCTCTGTGTCCCCAATACTCACACAACAACCAATGCATGTTAGGACTAAAACAAACATTTTAAGAATATAATGTGTCTCCTATGTGTGTATATTATATGTACACATATACTTTTTTTCAGACAGGATCTCCCACTATAGCCCAGGGTGATCTTTCACTCTTAGGAACCCTCTTGTCTCAGACCTTTGAGAGCTAGGGTTACAGGTGTATCCCAAAGTCACTAGCAAATTTTGTTATATATTTGAATAATGGATAGTTAAGATTCTATTTCATCTATTCCTGAAACAATATTCTGTCTTAGTCCTTACATAACCATATAGTAAACCTTAATATCGGCTATACAAGTCCTCATCATCTTCTGTCTGCTCCTCCTCTTGGTACTCGACATCTCAGTATTCTTTGAGGCCAGTGCTTCTCAATTTATGGGTCGTGACCCCTTGGGGGTCGAATGACCCTTTCACAGGGGTCTCACACCAGATATCATGCAGATCAAATATTTACATTATAATTCATAACAATTATGAAGTGGCAATGAAAATAATTTTATGGTTGGGTCGTTATAACCTGAGGAACTGAATTAAAGGGTCACAGCATTAGGAAGGTTGAGAACCACTGTTTTAGATTCATCTTACTATATTACTATAAAATAAAGATCAACAAGCTGGCTGTGTTACACTGGAATTTATTTACTAAATTCCAGGAATGCCTGCTTCAAATGTGCATGGGAGCCTCCAGCTTACCCTCGTCCTGCAGAAAAACTAACTGCCCAACATGTGGAAAATGTGCTTTGGGAGCAAAACTGTTCATCCCTGGGCCTCAGCTTCTGGACCCTCACTCCAGGCACACGAATGGCACAGCACCAAAGTGGCCCTGGCTGGAAGCGCCTTCTGGGTGACTGACCCCATAAATTAAGGGGCATCTTGTCCATTTCCCTAACAGAAACAGGCAGAAACACTCCGAGCTTTTATATGAACCTCAAATCCTGGTCCAGAGGGCTCTGGAAACCAAACCAAAGCAAGCCTGCCTTCCCAGGTGCACACCCAGTATGAAGACAGCTTACTCTTGTTCCTCCCCAAGTGCTGCTGTAATAGCAATGGACTTGAACAGGAGACAGAGCCTGGAGAACCATCTCCAAGGTAGGGGACACCACAGAGTGGTGGCCCTGGGAAAGGACACAGCTAGCAGTTTCCGGAGGCTATGTGACTCTCGCTCTCTGCTGGGCTGGACATCTTCATGGTTCTGCCCCCTGAGGCCCAGTCCTCAAGCAGGCTAAGGAGTAGGATGAGGTGTGGTGTGTGTATCCATGGGGAGGCTATGGAGGCAAATCAGGAAGAGGCAGAGGAACAGCTGTCTAGATGCTCCTGGGGCAAGTAGGCAGGACTAGGCGAGCATCTCACCCCTCTGGGATGAAGGGCCGAATCAGCTCTGGGTTCAGCAGTGACTCCTCAAGAGGACGGTCCACATGGAAGTCATGGACATGAGGGGGGCCCGGGTGAGCCTTCGGTGCAGGTCCCCCTGGGCGCTGAGGAATTGGCAGCTCAGAGGGATGGGCAGGCAGAGGAGCTGTGAAGAAGTACTGATGGAGAAGGGCCTGGGGGTCACAAACAAGAGGCAGCAGAAGAAATCCAGTCACTACCTGCCCCCAGAATCATTCGGCTGGCTCGGCAAATCCTGCCTTTGTGCCTGTCTGGAGCACTGTCCCAGAGGCTGGGAACATGGCAGTGAGCCTAAAAGTCTGGCCAACAGAGGAAGGGGTTGGGGACATAAACCAGAGAAAGGGACAGAATGTACAGGTATATCTCCAACAACAATAGTTTGATGTGTAGCTATTTCCTCCCAAATGAAACATTCCCTCTGGGCAGGAGGCTCCTTATAGACTCAGGAATTAGAGGAGACTCACAAGTCCCAGAAAACATCTGAGACTGTATCTGACCTCAGGTCAGATTTGTTAGCAGTTTCTATCTCGAGTGAACAGACACTTGTTCATGTCTCCCAGGACAAGTTATAAAAAGACCAGGGAGCTGCTGCAGGGTTTGAAGGGTTAGGACACAGGAGCACAAGCCCAAGGCAAGGAGCAAGCACAGGAGGGGTAAGGACATGAAGAGCAATGGGGGGAAGGAGACAACACTCACACCTCCAACTCCTGCGGCTGCAAGAGGGAACCACTGATAAGAGGGGGATGGACAGAGGGCAAAGGTCACTGACTACTCTCCTGAAGAACACCCCACTGGGAAGCCCGGGTTTCCAGTCCGTCACAGCCCATAGTTCCTGAGGACAGACTATCAGAACAGTGACCACAACCTTGAAGCTTACCTGGGAGGCTGCGATACGCTGGTGTGGAGGGTAGAGGAGGAACTGGCCAAGCAGGTCCAAGGCCTGGGGAGAGGCATCAGGCAGCACCTCCTCCAGGGGCACCGGTGCCTGCTCCTTGAAGGAGATCTTGTTGTAGTCAGGCAGCTCTGTGATCTCCTGAGCTCAGCAGAGGAAGAAGCGATGAGAGCAGGCCCCACCTCACCGCTCCTGATGCAAGCTCCCTTTCACGTTCTCACTCAGATCACGGTCCCTCATCACCCACACATGCCCTCCTTGCCCACTTGCTGAGATGTTACCCAGACAAGACCTGGCCCTTCTGCAGTCAAGGAAAGCTGGGGCCCCGGTACACCTGCATGGGTAGAAGTCACTTCCTACTGGGGAAGAGAGCCATCCCATGCCTTCCCAGGATGGCTGCTACTAACCGGCCAGACTCGAGGACTGGGGGTGCCCAGGATGCGAAGCACACAGCAAAGTTGCTCGATGTCATTCTCTCCCGGGAACAGGGGGGACCCATTCAACAGTTCTCCCATAATGCAGCCCACAGCCCTGTGGATACAGATGTAAGCAACTGGAGCGCTCACACACGGGTGATCATGCTACCCACGACAGCTCTAACACCTCACGCCAGGGCCAAGGTTAAGAGGTTTCTAGTGACAGCTCCAAGACACTCAGAGCCCCGTGTCTGGGCCCCCAGCTCCTCCTCAGTTTTGGGGGCAGAGATGCAAAATAACCCAAATCTCAGACCTCTGAACACGACAAACTAGTCCACCAGAATGCTGAGCCCTCATCCCTAGGGGCACAAGCCTCACTCAAGCTCCCTACTGTCTCATCCTCAAGTCAAGACACCTGAGCTGTACCCCAGGCCACCTTACCCAGACGCCTCCTGCCTGAGACTATCACTGCCCTAACCTTCCCCCGACAAACAGAAAAATCCCCATGGCAGGCGCACATTACCTCATCCACCCCAGTGTCTCACCATAGGTCGACGCCCTGGTCATACTGCCGAGCACCATACAGGAGCTCAGGAGCGCGGTACCACCTGGGGAAAGGGTTTGCGATCACGGCTGGATAGCTGGTCTGATGAGAAGCTCACAGCCCATGCCCGGACAGAAGGTGCAGAGGTGTCTCTTTCCCCATGAGAGAACTGGCAGGGATACAGCCTCATTACCTGGTGGCCACCTGATGTGTGTAGAGGCGACCACCATCTGGAGAGAAGACCCGGGCCAGGCCAAAGTCCGCGATCTTGAGCTCGCCTGAGGCACTGATGAGCAGGTTGGCAGGCTTCAGGTCCTGTGCAGACAAAAGGGGACATCAGTCTCCCTCTACCCATAGGGCTTTGGGACAGACAGATAAGCAGTCAGCCCCATCTCCTCTAGAGCCACAGACCTGGCTGCTTACCTGAAGAACCTCTTCAAGGACTAGCTCACCCCAGCCCACCACAGCCCATGTAGGTACTGACCCGATGCACAATGTTGTTGGCGTGGCAAAATGCAACACCTTTGAGCAGCATCTGCAGGTAGCTCTTGACCTGTGCTGGGGCCAGGGGCCTCTGGGCATGGCGCACTACCTCTGCCAGGTCTGACAGCATAAACTCGAAGGCCAGCACAAATCCTGCACCATGTGGGAACACGGCTTTCAGCTGTACCACCTGAG
This sequence comes from Arvicola amphibius, assembly GCF_903992535.2. Lineage (NCBI taxonomy): Eukaryota > Metazoa > Chordata > Mammalia > Rodentia > Cricetidae > Arvicola > Arvicola amphibius. Next base: position 158,652,271 of record NC_052052.2, on the reverse strand, counting down.
GGCAGAAATCCTATCAGCCTCTAGACCAGAGGTGCTCAACCTATGGGTCTTGACCCCTTTGGCAAACATCTGTCTCCAAAAATATTTACATTATGACTCATTACAGTAGCAACAAAAATAATTTATGGGATGGGAGTGTCCACAACATGAGCCATATTAAGGGGTCGCAGCATTAGGAAAGCTAAGAACCTCTGCTCTAGACTCACCTCCTGACCCACCAGCAGCAGCACCATTTGCCCTTGCCCTGACAGAGGGCCAGGCAAACAAAGACAGCCAGGGAAAAGATAGATGGGTTAATTTAAGGAAAGCTGGCTAGAAACAAGCCAAGCTAAGGCTGGGCATTCGTAATTAAGAATAAGCCTCCAGGTGTGATTTATTTGGGAGCTGGGTGGTGGGCCCACCAAAAAGCCAAAAGTAAAACATTAACATAACACTAGTCCATGCAGGGAAACCTTAGAAGTGGTAGTAAATGAAGAAGATGATAAAGCTTGGGGACAAATCTACTATTTTTTTTAACATATGTCTTTGTGTTTGGATGCATGTGTGTACAAACATGTGCATGAGCATGTGGAGAATCACGGCTGAAGTCAGGAGTCTTCTTTAATTGCTCTCCTCATTATCTGTTGAGGCAATGTCTCTACTGAATTCAGGGCTTCATCAAATACGTGGGTCTGACTAGCCAGCTTGCTCCAATAGGTGCTGAGACTACACCACCAGACTTCACAGTACACTGGCACACAGGCATATACCAGGTGTGTGGCCTGTCACCTCCTATTGATTCCATTACACACGTGCTCTCGGGAACCAGACTGGGACCAGTTCCTCAGCGTGCTGTGCACAGGCCACACCTTTCAGGAGGCTCCAGGGGGAAGACTGCCAGTGACAGCCAACCCAAAGTCTTCACTGGATAGCTGAGGACCCACGAAGTGATGAGAAAATGAAACATCCCCCTCGCTTAACAAATTCCTGAAACCCGCTTTGAAAAGCAGGGAGAACTCAGGGTGACCACACATAAAGCCTTTAAACACGCCCGCGGAACAAGTACAAGTTCCTGAGAAATCCGTACGGTTGGGGACGTACGTTAGCGGCACAGCACCTGCCTAGAGTATGAAAGGAAAGAAGGCAGGGGGGTGGAAGGGGGGTCAGGAAGGAAAGGAGAGAAAAATCACAAAATATTTAAAGAGAAAAAAATGAATGAGTGTATGAGGAGTCAATGGGAGGGAGAAACAGGGGCTAAAAGCAGGCAGGAGCACAGTGAGGCTTGGAAGGGAATCCTTCAAAGTGTCTGTGGGTGGGAAGGTAAGGATGGGAATGAGTGAAAGAGGGTGAGAAGCTGCTGTCTTGGAACCTGTCGCCCACCGTCTTGTCCACCAGATCCCTGCCCCACTCACATACTGACTGTCCTCGATCTCCTGCAGAGCCTTGATTTCCCTTAGGGCCTGGTTAGGAATGCCATCCTCCAGCCGCCGCAGGGCCACCTTCTTGAGGGCAACGATCTCTCCAGTCTGTGCAGTAAAGAGTGCAGATACTGCCAGAAGACCTTTGGCAAGGAAGGGCAGGAAGAGAACACACAGGGAACAAGATACCCACAGAGATCCGCCCCTAGGTCGGGAATATCTAAACCGCCCGCCAGGGGACGCGCTCCCGCAATCCCGCCGCTGGAAGCGGGATCACCACAGAAGGGACCGGGACAAGCATCCAGAGATCCCCGAGGCCTGCAGGTCTCAGCACCGAAAGGCCGCAGCCCGCGGCTTGAGGCAGGGGGAACGCAGCGTGGCCTCACCTCTACGTGCTTGGCTTTGAAGACGATGCCGTGGGCTCCCTCCCCGATGCGACCGAGGATGCAGTACTGGTCCATGTCCGCCTGCGGCGCCCAGATCCTCCTAGACAGCTAGGATGCAGCACGGGACAAAGCGTGCAACCCGTTGCCTAGCAATAACGAGTCTAGCCGCGGCTCCGTGCAGCATGTGACCGGAAAGACCCGCGCTGTGCTCAGTCGGGAATCTGATCCCTGCTAGGCGACACCTTTCCGGGAACCCTCAGCAGTCCACCCGCGGATGACCTAACGGCGCCACGTGACAAGAAACGCCGCTCCGTGCGACCGGGAGGGGCAGGGGCACGCAAGTAAAGGGCGTGTTCACGCGCTCAGGGGCGTGGCTTCTGCTAGAGAGGTGGGGCGAGCGGGCTCGTCCAGAAGCCGAAGGCACGAAGGTCGTCCGCCTCTCACTTGCTGATGAGCTCTTTGTGACTGACTCCAGGTAGCGTTGGAGACAAGGCCAGAGCTGAGTCGTGGAGAATTACCTGGACCTCTAGTCCCTCCAATGGGCATCGTGAATCCAAATACCTTTTAAAAGAGTTTACTAAGCCTGGGGATGAAGCTCCGTTAGTGAAGAACTTGCCTAGAGTGCACAAAGCCTTTGGTTCGATTCCCAGGACCACATAAACTGGTCTCACTTACCTGGGATTTGTAGTCCCAATTCTTGGCAAGGTCAGTCTCATCTATAGTCAGTTCAAGACAGCCTGCACTAGGAGACCTTGTCTCAAAATAATAACGAAATGCCCAACAAGCATGTGAAATGACGACCAAGATCCCTACTAATTAGGAGAAAAGAAATCAAACCGCGGGAAGACCCTTTAGGATGACCGCTGTCAGAAAAGTAGACAATAAACTAGCTGTGGTTGCCCTGCCTATAATTCCAGGACCCAGCAGAACGAGGCTAAAGGGATCTCAAGTATGAAGCTAGTTAGAACATGGTTAAGTGCTAACAAAGTAAAACTGGGGAGACATAAAGACAGAAGAGGAGGAGAGGGAGGGGAGGATGCAGAGAAAGTACCACCCTCGTGTGTTTTTGTTGAAATGTGAGTGTGCCAGGCATGGTGGCTTATTCCTCCAATCCGAACGCAAAGGAGACTAAAGCAGAAGGATTGCCACGGATTCAAGGACAGCATGAGCTAGAGTGTGAGACAGGCTCAAACACAAAGTAAACAAAACCTTTAAACAGAGAGTGTGAGGCTGGGCCCTGTGGAATGACTGTGAGACGCTCTTCTTCCAGGCGTGAAATAAGTAAAAGCTTTCACACTACCCATTGGGTTAAATCAGGAAAACGGAAAATTCAAGTTCGGACCACAGCGTGAGGAGGAACCTCAAATTAAAACAAAACAAAGATATGGTAGTGTCTCCTTGTTCTTCCAGCGCTTGGGAGGTAGAGGCAGGAAGGCCAGGAATTCAAGACCATCCTTGACTTCATTCTGAGTTTAGCTTTCATAGGCTAGTTACCTCAGAACTAAGGAAAATGTCACATTGATATCCAAACTGATACAATATATTTTATAATTTTATATATGAGGACACACACAAATAAAGGAAAAACAATGTGTCCACTACCATGCCTCTCTTTTTTACTCATAAAATCATAAGATTAGAGTATTTTCTTTTTTTCTTTTTTTGAGGCAGGGTCACTTTGTGCAGCTCTGACTGGCTTGGAATTCCCTATGTAAATCAGGCTGGCCTGAAACTCACAGAGATCCACCTGCTTCTTACTCCCAAGTGCTGGGATTAGACAAGATTATTTTCTTTGAAGAGTTTGTCCCAAGCAATATTGTGAGTTCCACATCTTTGCTGAAATCTTTCCTCTTGTTGTTCATTAGTAGCCAGGATCATGAGCTAAATATATATAAAGTCATAAAAAAGGAAAGAAAAACTTCTTATACTTTAAAACACAAAGAATCAGCCCTCTAACAGGTAGTACAGCCTGTGAGCCAGAACTTTGGGATATTGAAAGGCAGAAGGAGTTCAAATCCAGCCTGGACCACAAAGTAAGACCTGCCTCAGTGACTGGGAGAGTTCTAAGAAAGGAGGAAAATCAGCTTTCTCCAGGGACAAGTCCCCTGGTAGGTTATCCAGTTCCAAGTGGTCACACCTGTACATAAGCCACACTAAATAAACTTAGTCGTGTGTGTGTATATGTATACACTAATGTATATCTACACATACACTATATGTACATTTACACATGCATATATACATATATGTGTAGCAATAATAATTAAACAAGAAGTCATTAATTTAAGAGGGACTAACACAGGAGGAGTTGGGGTAAATTATATAAATATAGTACTTGTATGAAATTATCAAAAACCGCACTTAATTTTAAAGGAGGGAGGGAGGGACGGAAGAGAGACAGAGAGAGAGAGACAGAGAGAGAGAGACAGAGACAGAGACAGAGAGAGACAGAGACAGAGAGAGAGAGAGACAGAGAGAGAGAGAGAGAGAGAGAGAGAGCGCTTGTCACCAACTGACAATAGAGATCAGAGAAAGACAAGGTGTTCTGCTGACACCTAGTGTCTGAAGCGTGGTAGGCCTGAGCAAACAAAACTAAGAACATCATTTGTTACCTGCCTGGTCTTTAATCACTGTGCTTTCTTTCTTTATATGCTCCAGATCTTTTCCTTGTTGCTAGGACTCACCACACTCCCCCAGGGAAATGGCACAGCTGACAACTCTCAAAACCTGTAAATCAATCGTATTGGTTAATGTCAATCTTGCGTGCAGCCTTCTCCACTCTGAGTACATACATGTCAGACTAGAGAGTTGTTGGTTGGAGTATGGCGTGACAGCTCTGAGGGTGTAATAGTGACATACATACATTGGTGATAACCAACAGTTCTCTAATTAGACTTAGGACCCATTCAACAAGAGGGAAACCATACCTGGTTCTAGAAACCTAGATAACTAACTACTCAGTGTATGATGGCTATTCTGGTTGTCAAGTTTACTGCATCTGGAATTAACTAAAATGCAAGCAGCTGGAAACACCTGTGAAGGACTTTTTTTCTTAATTAAATCCTTTGAAGTGGGTGCAGATTGTATAAGGGAAGCTTGCTTTCTTTGCCTGCTTGCTTTCAATAGTAAGTCCATTTCTTTCACTGGAATTAGAGCCTACATCTTCAGGATTCTGACATACTGAAGACCCGCTGAGACATACAGCCTCATGGGCTGAACCACTGAGTTTTTGGACCTTCCATTGTTAGACAGCCATTGTTGGACTAGCTGAACCACAGCCTATAATCCATTCTAATAAATCCCAGATAGATAGATAGATAGATAGATAGATAGATAGATAGATAGATAGATAGATAGATAGATAGATGGATCCTATAATCCATTCTAATAAATCCCTGATCAGTAGATAGATAGGCAGACAGACAGACAGACAATAGATTCATTCATTCTATAAATTCTACTTCTCTAGGGAACCCTGACTAATACTCAGAGCTGGTGAAGTCAGATTCAATTCTCAGCACCCACATATCAGCTTGTAACTGCCCATAACTCCAATTCCAGGATTCTACACCTCCTTCTGAGCTCCTCTGGCATCGTGACTGGCAGGGAAACAGTCAGGTGAGATGACCATGAAACTTGGTTCAGCACAACTTAGTTAACCAGTGCTGGGTCAAACTTCTGAGTCTAACACTAAGTGGTTTATTTTAGCCATACTTAAGCACAGCACAATTTTGGGAGGAAAAAGTTTTCTGATGACAACTCAGTCCCGTATAACAAGGTTTAAGGCATGTTTCCGTTAAAACTCTTTACAAAGTGCACATGATTTCTTCCGTAAAGATGAGTATTGTTGACTCAGAGACAGTTCAAGATAAGGGTCTCGGGAGAATGACTGAGGTAAAGAGAATGCCAGTGGGAGTCAAGATTGTCCTAGCCCTAAGATAATACAAGTCACTTAGGCTAAAGAACAAGTGACATCTCTCTTAAGGATGGGTTTTATGGACTGAGAAGGGATGCCCAAGATTTGGGAGGGGTAAACAAACACAATCTTCTAGGGAATTCAGGTGAACCTTGGCCCTACAGATAGCAAAGATCACGAGTTTGCAAACTAGGACCTTTTCCAGGATTCTGGGTGAAAGACATAAACATCTCCCTCCGCTGAGGAGATAGCAACCCTGTTTAACTCTTCCTGGTTTCCCTAGTACTTATCTGTGTGCACAAGGACCTTTTACCCTCTACAAAATAATTTTTTTTAAAAAAAATCTGTTTTTAAGAAAGAAAAAAAAAAGCCAGGAGGTGGTTGTGCACGCCTTTAATCCCAGCACTTGAGAGGCAGAGACAGGTGGATCTCTGTGAGTTTGAGACCAGCCTGGTCTACAAGAGCTAGTTCCAGGACAGGCTCCAAAGCTACAGAGAAACCCTGTCTTGAAAAACCAAAAAAAAAAAAAAAGTGGGGGAGCACAGAGCCAGTGAGATGGCTCAGGAGGTGAAGGTGTCTGCCATCAGTCCTGACAACCTGAGTTCTATCCCCAGGGCCCACATGATAGAGAGACTGGATCCTATAGGCTGGTCTCTGACCTCCATATGTGTGCTGTGGCATGAACCCAACACACGGGCACACACAAATTAAAATGTAATGAAAAATTATTAAAGAAGCAATTTGTAATCCATCTTTATTGTTCTCTTGAAAGTATGTGAAATTATTCTGCAGGAGTAGTGTGCCCACCTTTAATTTCAGCATTCAGGAGGCAGAAGCAGGCAGATTTCAGTGGGCTCAGGGCCAGCTGGTCCTACAAAGGGTTAGGGCTATATAGTGTCTTTAAAAATATATAATCACATACAACTGCTTCATCCCTTTGTAAAAGCTACTTCTGACCCAAATACAGGCATATGGCTACACTGTAGGGAGCTAAGGAATCCCTGAGTGAATGTGTAAGGAGTGGATAAAGTCCTAAGTTTATGTGTATTGTTGACGTGGGCACAACCATGTCAAGGACTCAGACCCGTGGGAGTCTTCTAGGTCAGACTCGGATGCAAAGCCTTCCTCCAGTCTGAGTTCAAATGTTGGCAGTATGCAGAAAACCTAGCAACGACAGCTTCCCTCTCCTGAATGTTTACAGCCTGAGACTGCTGGCCTACAGAGACCTCTTTTCAAACTGGCTAACTAAGGCTGTACATAATATATCCCTTGAGATCCTGAGTTGTCTCATAGTGGATGAACTCCATCAAAGTAGCATATCCCACCCAGTCCCAGCTTTTCAATATGTATCCTGTAAGTCTGTCCGTCCTTTTTTTCCTTGCCACCCCAAGTCATCCCACAAAAGATCAATACCTACTGAGTATGTTAGTTGTAAATTAACTTGACATTTTAAATAGGGGGCTGGAGTGTGACTCAGTGGTTAAGATCCAAGTTCAGTTCCCAACACCCACATTGTGGCTCATGTAGTAATTGCAGTTTCAGGGGATCTGATGCCTCTTCTGACCTGTGTGGACAACAGGTGTGCACACAGTTACATGTACATATGTGCAGGCAAAGCAATTGTGTACATAAAATAGGTAAATATCTTTAATTCAATCATACTTATATTACAATTTGTTGGTTTTTTTTCAAGACAGGGTTTATCTGTGTAACCCTGGCTGTCCTGAAACTCACTCTATAGACTGGGCTGTCTCAAACTCTAGATTCACCTGCATCTGCCTCCTGAGTCTTGGGATTAAAGGAATGCACCACCACAGTCCAGCTATGTAAATATAATTTTTAAAGAAGTGATATCTCATGTTTAGACCATGGTTTATTAGAAGCATGAAAGCTTCAGTAGGACTAGTCACCAAGCCAGGGAAGAAGTAAAGCAAAGGGCAAGCAAGAAACATCACAAAGCTTTTTTGTGCATGTGGGTGGTGTGGCGTGTGTGTGTGTGTGTGTGTGTGTGTGTGTGTGTGTAAGGAGGCATGTGTAGGGAGGCCAGAGGCAATATTGGTGCTGTCCCTTGGGAGCCATCTACTTTGTTTTTGAGACAAGTTCTCTCACTAGGACTGGGGTTAGCCGATTAAGCTAGGCCTACTCACTAGCAAGCCCCAAGGATCTTCTGTTTCTGTCTCCCTAGTACTGGGTGTACATGCTCAGGGCTACCACACCTGGCTTTTTACATGCGTTCTATGAACTAAACTCAAGTCCTCATGTTTACACGGCGCTTTGCTGAGTAAGATGTCCCGAGCCCACGACTGGTTTAAAGTTGCTTTTTCCTTAGATTGACTCCTATTTTGTTGCTGAAAATCTATTTTTCCAGAGCCCATAAAGTTGATTCTGACATTTTCCCCTTGGTTTTGTGTAGGCACAAGCCTTCAAAATGGCCATGTTTCATTAATGTCTATACTGACTGGTTTTGTATGTCATCTTGACACAAGCTAGAGTCATCAGAGAGAAGGAGCCTTAGTTGAGAAAATGCCTCCAGGAGAACCAGCTGTTAGGCATTTTCTCAATTAGTCATCAATGAGGGAGGGCCCAGTCCATGGTGGGTGGTGCCATCCCTGGGCTGGTGGTCCTGGGTTCTATAAGAAAACAGGCTGAGCAAGGGGTGCAAGTCAGCAAGCAGACTCCTCCATGCCCTCTGCACCAGTTCCTGCCTCCAGGTTTCAGCCATGTTTGAGTTCCTGTTCTGACATCCCCCAGTGATAGACTATGCTCTGGAAGTGAGAGCCAAATAAACCCTTTCCTCACCAACTTGCCTTTTGGTCACGGTGTTTGTCACAGTCATAGAAACCCTGACTAAGACAATGAATGTCCTTTTAATCTTTGGAATAAATGTTAACAACTACTTTGAAGGGTTTGTTTGCTAAGTTGAATCTCTAGATCTACTTGGCATCATTGTTTGCTTGGTTGAGCGAGTGGTTGGGTGGGGATTTGGTTCAGTTTTTGTTTATTTGTTTGGGGAGGTTGTACGCATTTGCACTGAGTTTGGAGCACTCTGTTTTGCATGTCTTATCATTTTGTTGCTTCCAAAAACTGTGCATTTTAGGAAATATATTGTCATGCCTCTGTATTTTAATTTTTCTTTAGTTACTTGCTCAGAACTAAACTATATAATCTGTTACCTTTGAGAATGTGCAATTCCTAGCACTAGCTTTATTCATTTATTTGTTTTTAATTTTAATTTTTTATATCGAAGTTGGGAATCTCATTCTGTAACCTAAGCTGACCTGAACTCACCCTGTTGTTCAAAGGCTGACATCAAATTCTCATTTTTAAAATCTGTGTGTGTGTGTGGTTTTTCAAGACAGGGTTTCTCTGTAGCTTTGGAGCCTGTCCTGGAACTAGCTCTTGTAGCCCAGGCTGGCCTCAAACTCACAGAGATCCGCCTGCCTCTGCCTCCCAAGTGCTGGGATTAAAGGTGTGTGCCACCACCGCCCAGCTTTTTTTTTTCAGTTCTTATTTTTAGTTGTTAGCATAGCTTCTTCGCAATTGGTTAGGTGACTTTCTAACTTTGTGGTTGGTCAGTGATCTGGGAAAAGGTTGAATATACAAGGTTTCCACCTTCTGCCCATGGGTCTGTGCAGTTTAGTGAATGAGTTCAGATTTCAACCTCTTCCCACATCAGTCTTGTCTTTTGCTGTGGGTCACAGTCTGCGATCTTCATGAACACGGCTTACAGTTATTCAGGGCTGCAGCTTCTCCAACCCTGCTAGAACTCTCTTGGTCTAGAACCCCTGTTAAATCTGCCTCACCACTTGCTCCAACAGAGACACAACCTCAATCTAGCAGACATGTGGGTTTCCTCCATTATGTCCTGTCCAACTGGCTGCTTTACTGACCATTCTGCCAGTATATGGCTTTGCCCTGGAACCAATCAGTGTGATTGCTGGTTTCATGACAAATGATACTTGTTATGGTTTTGGTCCCTGTCCCTTTAAGAGACAAGCCACGCCCACTCCCTCCCCCATCCGCTGAGGCAGGCTGATCTTCAGCTTCCTGCCTGAGCTCATTCTCTTTTCCATCTTCCTCTCTGAGAGGCGGCTTCGCTTCTGCCTCTCTCCCCACTTCTCTGCTTCCCCGTCTCTCTCTCTCTCTCTCTCTCTCTCTCTCTCTCTCTCTCTCTCTCTCTCTCTCTCTCCCTCTCCCTCTCTCTCTCTCTCTCCCTCTCCCTCTCCCTCTCCCTCTCCCTCTCCCTCTCCCTCTCCCTCTCCCTCTCCCTCTCCCTCTCCCTCTCCCTCTCCCCCTCTCCCTTCCCCCTTCATAATCCCCCTGAATAAATATTCAACCTCACCCTGTAAGTCATGTCTACCCATGTCTCTGTCTTCTGCCCACCCACCATGTTTCTCCCTGCCTGGGACCAGACACTGCTCAGGGACCGGCAGCCATCTCTGCCTAGGACTGGCTGCTCCCAGAGCCCACTGCCTGCCACCACATGGGCCGCCACCACTGCTCAGGCCACTGCTCTAAGACTGGCAGCCTTCTCTGCCTGGGACTGGCTGCTCGCAGTGCCCACTGTCTGCTGCCACATGGCCTGCTACCACCATTTGGGACTTTAGAGCATTTGCTGCTTGCCTACAGCTGCCGCTCTGGGACTTCATAGCATTTTTTTAAAGAACAACAAAACTGTCCCTCATTAATTTATTGTCCTTATGCTACAGATTCCTCCTTGTATCTTCTATAAGAACCAATCTGGGACCTTTAATCTTATTTCCTTTTGTCATTGACATGTTTTGAACCTGTTCTCACAAGAACTGCAGACACCTTACAGAAGGCAGGCTACTCTACAACATACATGTCTATAGCTAGCATCTTCCCAGGCTCTCAAATGTGCTATGGACCTTCACCCCGGGCTTTTGATGGTAAATCTTCAGAGACCCAGGAAGTAGGTTTTTTTTCACCAATAAGTTACATCTTGCACACTACTGTGATTTATCTGCCTTTGTCAAAGATAAACACAGCCAGACAGCAGGAAGTAAAAGCAGATTTTAATCAGTAATTGCTGGCAGGAAAGGAAAGAGCTGAGTTTAGAGTGAGACCTGCCTCAAAAACAAATATATCACACACGTGCACACACACATGTGCACATGCACATACACACGTATGTGCTGACATACCTGGATACACCTGATTATACAAAAACTTAACTCGTAGCTAACAACACTTACTATAGGGTTTTGTGTCTGGGGAGCGATGCCCAGGTTAGATCACAGGGGAAATTACGGCACAAATGAGGAAGAGCTCACTTACAAAGTATTTGACACATCATAGGTAAATGACACAAACCTAGTCTACGCTGGGTCTGCTGCCTCTCACCTGTCCTCCTAGCCCTGGAGAGGCTGCAGAGGCAAGAGAAATGGTTGAGCTCCAAGCCAGCCAAGGCTACATAGCAAGACCACATCCCCAAAGCTGAGCCAGACACACAAATATGAATAAATTCAACATAAAATAAACAGGAAAATCTATCACCTATTGTTGTGGTTTGAATATGATTGTCCTCCAAAGACTCATATTTGGCACAGTTTATAGAAAGTTGTGGAGCCTTTAGGAAAGGGAGCTTGGCTGGAGGAAGTTGATCACTGGGGGTAGGCGTAGAGGCACTATCCTGGCCCACCTCCCACTTCCTGTTCATGCTCTGCTCCTGACTGTGGAAGCATGTGACCAGCCGTCTCATGGTCCTGCCACCAGGCCTTCCCCACCTTAGTGGACCATATCCCCTCAAACTGTGAGCCAGAACAAACCCTCCCCCTCCAAGTTGCTTCTTACTGGGTATTGGTTACAATGAGGAGAAAAGTAAGCGATACATGTGTTAAAGGGATAATGAGGTTTGTGTAGCAGCCTTGCTTAACAGAGGGATGACTCATGATCTTCTGCGACTGCACATGCATGAAGCATATCCTGTTTGTGTTGAGTGAATTCATGTGGCGTGGTCCACAGTTTACCTTACGGTCACTACAGTCCCTTTTAGCTTTTTAATTAAAGACTTAGTGATTTTTACACAAAATTTACATTTAATCAAGAAGAAGTAGTGCAAACCTATGGCCTTGTTTCAGCTTATTTGGTTTTGTATATGTGATTGTTTCTTATCTTTCCCAGAGGAAGTAAGATCATAAGATACTAAGTAGGGTTTATTTTTGCAAGGGGGAAATTCAGCCCTAATTCAGAGTACACATCCATGACCTACAGGTACTGACTCACACAGAAGTCAGACATAGCCAGATTTACCAATGGGTCTGTCTCCCCAGTCCCTACAAAAGCAGTTTTGAAACCACTTTATTAATCTATGATTGACTTATGAAAAGTTGTGCAGTATTTACAGCTTTCTATAATTCTGGGGATCAATATGTGCTCACAAAACAATTATCACTATCAAGCACATAAACTTTTCCCAAAGTTTTCTCTATCCCCAAAGTAATAAAATCATACTATTATTGTATGGTTTTAATGTCTTTAAATATTTACTTTTATGAGCAAGTATATAAGCAAACCTAGGAAACCTTTTACATGTACTTAAAAGAATAAATATCCTGGACTGAAGAGATGGCTCAGCAGTTAAGAGTACCTACTGCTTTTGCAGAGAACCTGAGTGAATCCCAGTACCCGATGGAGCAGCTCACAGCTGCCTGTAATTCAGATTCAAAGGGCTCCAATGCTCTCTTCTGGATTCCTTAGGCACCTGCACATACCTGCATGTAGATATACACATGTACATATAACCAAATAAAGAAATTAATTTTAAAAAAAAGCATATATATATTCTGCCAGATTGGTAGTTCACTCCTGCAATCCCAGCACTTTGGAAGCTAAAACAGGAGTTATTCAAGTTGGAGGCCAACTTGGGCTAAGTGAGTTCAGGCAGATCTACAAAGTAAGATTTTATCTAAGCAGTATAAATATCTGCTCAGTCATACTGACTAATTACATCTACATTCTTACTGTTTTTTTCTAGTCTAACTAGTTATATATTTAACTAGTTACTAAGAAAATAACCAACTATGAAATAACCAACATGGTGGTTGCTGAACTTTCCCTTTTGTTTCCTTTTGTTTTACTTGATGTACTTTGAGGTTTCCACAGATGATTTGAATATTCATTAGCAATAGTTACTTTTTAATGAGTTGACAATTTTACCATTATGAATCATCTCTCTTCTTCTTTTGTAGCATCCATTTTCTTGAAGCTATGTGATTTGAAATTAATATACACTCTTCCCAGGCTTGGTGTTGTTTGTTCTGTCTTCCAAATCATTGTTGTCTAGCATATCCGTGTCTTCACATTTAAGCTGTGTTTGTATTATGCTGGGTGTAGTGGTGCACACCTTTAATCTCACAGGCAGAGACAGATAGAGGTCTATGAGTTTGAGTCCAGCCTGATCTACAGAGCAAGTTTCAAGACAGCCAGGGCCACACAGAGAAAGCCTGTCTTGAAAAAAAAATACAAAAAATAAAAATAAAACAATACAGTTGCTAATGCAGTTTGGCAAGAAGAACCTGCCATTGGGGTATTTAAACCCTATGGTTTCCAGCTCTCTTGGCTCGTGGATCTTGTCTTCCACAGTTCCAGGACCCTTCAGCCAGGTGTAACTGTGTGCCACGTACCAACCTTCTTTTCATGCTGTACTCAATTTGCCATGGGTGTATTCTAATCTTGAAAAAAAATATGTATTCTTGAGTTGTATACAAGTGGAGGTAAATCAAAGCAACACAAACTGTAACACAAGGCCATGAAGCCCAGCCACCGAGCAGAGGATTGCAGAATAAAGGACGCATAGCAGACATCACAGTGTGTGCCCTCAGTGAGACAAGGAACCAGAGAGGAAGAAGAAGGGCAGATACAGGAGGTTATGTGCTGCCCATAGCTTGGTGGAATGCAGAGCTGTGCCTGTGTGTGTTAGGCAGGGCCTGGCCATCTCCACAGCAACTCCATTTTGGTTAAACTCTAGCAGTTTCTGGAACTAACGTTTCTATAACTGAGTGAGTTGTTTCTCTGATTCTTACCCTCCCTACCCTATAAACCCCCTTTAATCACCAACCAGGAAATATGCTTATCTAACATCCAGCATTAATTAACCTACTACTCCCTGGTTACCCCTTTCAATAACTAACTGCAGGCCAAGAAAGGAAACTTTCCCCTCTACTTCCCATCCTCCTTTCCGTTCTCCACCCCCCACTGCCATGGCGCCAGCGCCCTTCCTGCTGAGCCATCTCCCTGACCCTATTTACTGTTCTAATTGTACAAACCAAATAGTATAATTTAACATGTGTTAAAGTTTAACCCCCTCCCAAGTCCCTCTTCAGTGTTTACTAGCTTTGGGTTTATTTCCCAAGTAATCTTTGGTACCAAGTTGTCTACAACCAGAGAAACAACTGAAGGAACATTCTTCCTGCCTTGAGAGAACATTAACTGAGCAGGAGAGCTGTTCGGTTGAAGCGTCCTTCATCAGCTGACCTACAGTGTTGAAGTAGCCTGCCCAGATGGTTTTCCCTTTTATTTAAGACTACTGTTAAATTTTCCAGGTTTACTCTAAATAGACTTTACTTATTTCTGACTAATTTTATTCTGATGTATGTTCCTGGCCTTATAACTTCTGATTGTAATATATATGTGTATAGATTTTTGTTTGTTTTTGAGACAGCTGGCCTCGCTTAATGCAACCTAGTCTCAAATTCTTTATGTAGCTGAAGCTAGCCTTGAACTCCAGATCTTCCTGCCACCACTTCCCAAGTGCTGGAATTATACGGTGTCTGAATACTTATCTAAAATTAAAATTGTCATCAGTAACCTTTGTATAGTTCTGAGGAATCAAATTAGGACCATATACTCTGCTGGGCCACAGACCTGGGTCTCAGCAGCCCTGGCTGGCCTAGAACTCAGTATATAGACCACACTAGCCTCAAATTCACAGAAATCTACTTGCTGCTCTCCTACCAGGTGAATTAAAGGAGTTAGCCACCAGGCTTGAAATATATATATTTGTTTTGTTATTTTTGTTTTGTTTTCCGAGACAGGGTTTCTCAGTGAAACTGATGTGTAAGAAATGACACTGGCAGACAGGAATACTATTTATACTATTTGGAGCTCCTGGCTGCCCTAGCAGTAAATGAATAAACCCTCTGCAGATCACTCTCTCCTTCAGAGAGATAGCTTTGGTTACTGTAAGGCCTTATTGACCCTGAATGCTTAATCATACAAATGATGATTAATCTTGATTATCAACTTGATTAGATCAGGACTCAATTAAGATGTGTGCATCTGGGCAGGTCTGTAAGTCCTTCATTTCCAGGAAGGAGAAGACTGAAGGGAGAAGGTCAGACCTGCACTGCTGAAGCATCCAGGCTTGTGAACTGAGCAGCCCTGGGGTTCTCAGCCTCTGTGGAAACTCAGACAATTTTGAACTACCCAGCCCTTCACTATAAGCTATTTTAATAAACCCCCTACTGTAACATATAGTCACTCTGTTGGTTCTGTTCTCCAGAGAACCAACTAATACAATAAGCCTCTTAGTTTCTTTGCAACTAGGCTTTCCCAGCACAAACCAGATGATGTTTGACTCATCCCATAAAATCTGTCTAGTATGCAACACTCCACCATCAGAGTCTTGATCAGGCCCTGAAGGCACAAGGATGTGACACAAGGAAGTGCCCCAAAGGCCTAAGGTTTCCATCCCTGCTGTACAACTTTCATCCACCCATAACCACAAACCATGGAAGTCAGAGGTTCCCCAAAATGAAATGAATAAGAAAGAGAAAACTGGGGGCCAGTTTACAAAAGTTTCTGGAACTGACAGCTGCAACACCATAGTCTCCTGCTCTGACAAAACACTGACCAAAAGCAACTTAGGGAAGAAAGGGTTTGTTTCAGCATGTATTACTGGATAGTCCATCACTGGAAAAAAAAAAAAAAAAGGTCAGGGCAAGAGCTTGAAGGAGAAACTATGGAGGAACCCTCCTTGCTGACTCACCTAGAGGTTTATGCTTAGCCAGCTTTCTTATTCAGCCTGGGACTACTTGCCCAGGGAATGGTGCAACCCACAGTAGGAACCCTTCTGCATCAATTAACAATCAAGATGATCCTCAAGGGACAATCTGATCAAGGGAATCCCTTTATTTTTTATTTATTTTTGACCAAGGGAATTCTTAAATGAGGCTGGCCTCTCAAATGACTGTAGATTGTGTCAAGTTCACAAAGAATGCTGTCACCCTGAAATGCAGTAATAGAAGAAAATCCCATCAGTAAGCAAGACTTGGAGCGGTGTGACTGTCAAGTCATTCTGCTTATGTGGAGAAATGGACAGACATATGACTGTGGACAGACTCACCAGCTGTGACTGAAGGACTTAAAAATACCATGACAGCAAAACCGGTGACAAAGAGAAAGGCAAGGTTTATGGACAGACCTCTCCAAGTAAGATGAAAAAAGTAAGATTTTTGTGTATTATGTCAATTTTCACCAAAGGAAGACTTCAGCATGGAAGGGCTTTTTTATTATGTTTATATTTATATATTTGTGTGTGTGTGTGTGTGTGTGTGTGTGTGTGTGTGTGTGTGTGGGCATGTGTGTACATGCACACATGCATGTCCACCCACAGTGGAAAGAAAGGGTTTAGTTATACAGGGCCTCAACAAGTATGAACTTCTACTTTTTAGTTTCTAGTTTTGTTTAAAAAGAAACTTCTTTAACTTTAACCTTGCTGTATACATCTCTGAACAAGATTTCAAAAGGAAAAGCAACTTTTTAACTTTTAGAGACATAATTTGTGAGCCACCAAGATCATAACCTACATATATTCATTAAAGAAGCCGAAGTGTGACTCTTCCTTCAGTAGTCTTTACCCATGCTTGGGTGTGCCTTGTTCTTTCTCTGAGTGTCTCTCCTTCTAATAACCCCTGTGTTGAAGATCTATATAAAGATCTATATAAACCTGTGGGTCATGGTCCCTTTGGGGGTCAAACAACCCTACATAGGGGTCACCTAAAACCACTGGAAAACACAGATATTTACATTATGATTCATAACAGTAGCAAAATTACAGTTATGAAGTAACAACGAAAATAATTTTATTGTTGGGGTCACCACAACATGAGGAACTGCATTAAAGGGCTGTAGCGTTGAGAAAGTTGAGAACCACTGATGTAAACGATGTCTCGTAGAGCCCACGAGATATCTTGGTGGGAAAGGCACTTGCCACTAAAGTTCCTGGGCTTCACCCTGGACTCCACATGATGAAATGAGAGAATTGATTCCTGAAAGTTGTCATCTGATCTCTATACATGCGTCATAAGACTTATGCATACTCATGTATACACACACACACACACACAAATAAATAAATGTAAATAACAAAATTAGTAAATTGCAAACTCTTCCCAATGGCTCACTCTGAAGTTTCTTTCTTTCTTAAGGTCATGAATCCTGGTTTTTACTTGAATGAAGGTCCCTAAGGGAAAGAGAGCCATTCTTGATGTAAAGGATGAAGCTACGCCTCTGTTCTTACCAACACCATCACTACACACTGTCAAGGCACTCCATGCAGATTTCTGGTCACATCCCGTCAGGTAAAGGCAGCAGGGCCATGCTCTTGAAACTCCCTCTTCTGACCGTGTTCCACCCTGAAGTCACTTGACACCAAACAGTGCAATGACTTCTGCAGAGTCGGTTACAACACCAGCGGCAGGGGGGACTGTGAAAGCAGGTGCCGCCCTCTCCCAGGCCAGGCCACATCCTCTGCAGCTGCTCTGCCGCTCATCAAGGAGCTAGCAGGCAACACCAGCTGTGACCCTGTAGTCTTACCCTACCCTACTCCGCTTGCCTCCCAGGAATTAGAGTCAGCCGGCCCACAAGCATGCAGTAAGTACGGAGATATAGGATCTCCTTCCTTGCTCGGAAATCTTTAAGAGGGGGGAGCCCCACTTTCTGTAGTGAGAATGAAAGATACCTCTGTCTTCAGAACCATGCTTTCTGCTGCATTAATAATTCTTTATAAAGCTCTCCCTTCAGGGACAATTGGCCTCAGCCCTCCTCTCTCAAACACCCACAACCTCTCATCTCCATCCCTAAAATCCAAGAGACAGAGTAAAGGCCTGGTAAGCTCTTAATCAGCACTCAGTGGAGGATTGCTGCTTCTCTCAGAGTTCAGGAAGGGAACAGAAATAGAGGCAGCACGGTTTCCCCAGTAACTTTTTGGCAAAATTGTTGCTTTTGTCCCTGCAGCCTTAGATCCTGCAACCCTGCAAATCACAAAATCAATACCCCTGAACTGGAAGTGAAGACTGTTCCTGGCTGCCTGGCCTGTAAATCACCCCAGCTTTGTTGGTCTGAAGCAGAGGGATTGCAGGTTCAAAGTCAGCCTAGGCAACTCCATGAGTCCCAGTCTCAAAATAGGAATGCTAGGGATATAATTCAGTGGTAGAGTGCTTGTCTAACACATGAAAGTATTAGGTTTCAAACCTGGGACAAAAGGCTGAGGTGCCTATTTAAGATATCAAAGTGGGCCTGACCACCAAGTTCTCCCTGCATCCTTTAGACCTTATAGGGCCCTTCTTCCTGGCTGTCATACCAGACTCTAAACTCTCCAGCCCAGGGGCTCTCTTTCCTATATAATCCAACCATTGTGGTTTGCCACTCTCTTTGTACCTTTGGGCCTCCTGGCTGCTATACCTGGTTCTTTTACTCTCCCCTCTGCCTTCCCTTCTCCCTCTCCCCACATGGTGCAGCTTAATCCGGTCATGTCCACTCTGGACTCTCCCAGATGTCCCTACCCCTGCCTCTGGCTATGCTCTCCCACATCTCTATAATAAACTTTCTCTTCTACCATACCTAGGAGCAGTCATGTTTCCTTTCCTTTTTTTTTCCAAAAAGACCCTGGGTTCAGTTCCTTGCTGGCTAGTCTTATGTCAGCTAGATATACGTTAAAGTCATCAAAGAGGAGGGAACCTCAATTAAGAAAATTCTTCCATAAGACCCAAGCTGTAGGCAAGCCTGTATGGCATTTTCTTAATTAGTAATTGATGTGGGAGGATCCAGCTCATGGTAGGTGGTGTCATCCCTGGGCAGGTGGCCCTAGGTTCTATAAGAAAGGCTGGGCAAGCCATAAGGAACAAGCCAGTAAACAGCATCCCTCCAGGACCTCTGCCTCAGCTGCTGCCTTCAGGATCCTGCTCTTTGAGTTCCTGTCCTGACTTCTTCAATGCTAGACTACAATGCAGAAGTGTAAGCCAAATAAACCCTTTCCTTCCCAACTTTGTTTTTCAGTCATAGTGTTTCATTGCAGCAATAGAAACCCTAACAAAGACACCCCAGTATCAAAACAAAAAGCAAAAAACAAAACAAAACAAAACAACAACAACAACAAAAATCTTCTAACCTCCTTGTGCCTCTAAATCAACAAAGCTGGAATTGTTGGTTGGAGCAATTGATTTTGATCCAAGAAACTGTTCTCAAAGTAGTCAAGAAGTGTACATCTGGATCACAGTGGATCCCTTAAGATGATTTTTAGCACAGCTGAAGCCAAGTATTAAAGCCATTGGAAAATCTCAGCAACTCAATTTAGGCAGTGATAACCAAGGCTCAGAGCTGTCAGGGAAAAAGATGTGTGAGTCACCTTGACTAGTAAAGAACCGTGATTGGCAGAGCGTCGAGCTGCAGGCAGAGGAAATGTAGACTGTTTAGAGGAAGACAACAGGTACAAATAGGTATGAGAGGCTGGGCAGACGTGGAAACAAAGACTACAACTGTTAAGAACAGCTTTCCTTATTTGGCTATGAATGTTTGTGTGTATTGCATGCCTGTGTGTGCTTACCTTGGTTCTTCTGTTCATCCTTCGTCATATAACATAAAATGGATTCAATTTACATAATGGAGCTAGGTGTGATAGTGCACACCTATAATCCCAACACCTGAGAGGTGGAGGCAGGAGGATCAGGAGCTCAAGACCATCTTGTTTGCATGAGACCCTGTTTAAATAAACAAATAAATAAGTAAACAAATCCTACTTAAGGATTTGTAGTTTGAGACACCAAGGGGATAAATAAATGCTGTGGCGGTTTGAATAACAATGAACCCCATAGGCTCGTAGGGAGTGGGAGTAGTGTTACTTGATAGGGATTAGGAGAGAGAGAGAGAGAGAGAGAGAGAGAGAGAGAGAGAGAGAGAGAGAGAGAGAGAGATATTTACATATATACCAACTAGAATGCTTAAGCCAGGTCAAGTCTCTCTCCCTCCCTCCCTCCCTCCCTCCCTCCCTCCCTCCCTCCCTCCCTCTCTCTCTCTCTCTCTCTCTCTCTCTCTCTCTCTCTCTCTCTCTCTGCTGCCTGGCAAGATGTAGAATTCTCAGCGACCTCTCCAGCACCATGTCTGTCTGCATACCATCACACTTCCTGCCATGACCAATGCACCAAATCTCTAAATATTAAGCAAGCCTCGATTAAATTCTTCCTTTTGTAAGAGTTGTCATGGTCGTGATATTTCTTCACAGCAAAAGAACTTTGACTAAGAAAAAAAACTGAGGAGTCTGCTTCCTGTTCTGGGAAGAGATTGCAGTTGTATGCAGGATGGTTGTGGCATGTGAGGCAGAAGCATGAAGTTATCACTCACTTTATTTGGAAATTAACTGGGGCATAAGCAAGTGTACATGGGTAATAAGTTAACAGGAAGTAAATCATGACTGCATGACTGCATTAGTTACTTTCCTGTTACTATGATAAAAAACCCTAAGGAACTCAAAAAATTTAAAAAAACAAAAGAGAAAGTAATTCAACCAAAACTTTTCAATTGAAAAAATACAAGTGATCAGTGGAGGGGAAGAAAAACCATATTAGATTCACCTCAGTCAGAATGTCTATCGTCACAGGATGAAAACCAGAAGCAGTGGTGGTTCATACTATAATCCCAGCACTTAAGAAGGAGGGGCTGCAGGGACAGCAGGAGGCACAACCACCACCTCGACTTAGACATCTTAGTCAGTGTTCTACTGCTGTGAAGATACAGTACAACCAAAGCAACTGTTATTTTAAAAAAGCATCTAATTGGGGGCTTTCTTATAGTTGTAGGTTAGTCCACGATCATCATGGTGGGAAGCAGACAAACATGGATGGTGCTGGAGCAGCAGATGAAAGCTGTCATCCTGACCCCCAGGCAGCAGGCAGAGAGACTGAGACTAGTGTGGGCTCATGAAAGCTCAAAGCCCACTCCCAGAGATACACCTCCTGCAGCAAGACCACACCTCCTAACCTTCCCAAACAGTTCGGCCCCCTGGTGACTAAGCATCCAAATATACAAGCCTATGTGGGTCATTTTCATTAGAACTACCACATCAGGTAAAGTCAAGTCCTTGACCACATCATAGAAAAGCATTTCATCAGGATCAAGAACCAAGGTTATTAAGTCATTAGACAGATTTGTATAGATGAAGGGCAGGACAGGTTCTTGAGACATGGGTGCAGGCTTCTTGAGAAACAGGATCCTAGGTGTCTACAATGACTACGTATATGATCCTATGACTTTCTAAGTTACAGCCCTTAACAGATGTAATTTTCAACATGGTTGAAAGATTAAGCAAAGCTTAAATGTGGAAGTGTAACAATTAAATAAAACTTATGAGCCAATTTTACTTGTTCTCTCATCTTTAAAAAATTTCCTTTTTTTATCAGTGGTGGTGACTCATGCCTTTAATCCCAGCACTCAAGAGACAGAGGCAGGCAGTTCTTTGTGAGTTTAAGGCCAGCCTGCTCTAAAGAGAAAGTTCCAGGACACCAGGGCTACACAGAGAAACTCTGTCTCAAAAAAATAATTTCCTTCAGCGCCTGAAGAGATGGCTCCGTAGGTAAAGGAACTTACCACAAAGCCTGAAAACCTAAATCTAATCCCCAGAATCCACAGGGTAGAAGAAATGAACTGACTCCCAGAAGTTACCCTTTTATGTCCAGACACATGTGCATGCACAATGAATAAATAAATATAGTTTTCAAAATTTTAAAAAGAATCTCCTTTCGTAAATGACACTTTAGGGTGGTTTTATGAGGCACACTAGACACAGTATTTAGATTTAGAGGTGAGAGAGGAGAGCCGGGCAGCAAAACTCAAGATCACAAACATTCTGACCGTAAGTAGGCAAGATTCATGTGCTGTCATTTCAATTTCCTTTACTACATAACTTGGGCTGGACTTGAACTCATCTTAGAGCCCAAGTTGGCCTCAAACTTGAGTGATCTTTCTGTCTGAACCTCTTGAGTGCTGTCTTGTTGTTGATAATATTATTTACATCTTTATTATTTGATGTAGGAGTCAGATTTCTCCTTCCACCATGTGGGTCCCAGGGTGGGAGCTCAGGGAGCCAGGCTTGCCTTTACCCAACAGGCTGCCCTACAGGCTGCATGTCTGTTGTTTGTGATGACTTTAAGAAAAGCACATTATATTTGTTGGTAATTATAGCTTTATCTTCTGTCTTCAAGTACCTTAACTCTCAGTTATCGGTAAAGGCTTATGATATCGTTACATAGAAATGTTATAGAAGTTTGGAGTCCTGGCTAGCCTGAAACTTAGGTAAATGAGCCTGGACTCAAAACTCACAAAATTCACTGCCTCAGATTGCTAGGATTGAAGACATGCAACTGTGTTTTGGCCTCCGTGGGCAACCATACAAGTATGACACACACATGAATGAATAAGTAAGTAAATATTATTTTTAAAAAGGAAGGACAGAGCAGACTTTAGAGAAAAGATGGCGTCCACATCACTAGGAGCACCATCGAGTTCAGGTCTTCATGGGAAAGACTCTCAAGCACTGTTTTTCTCACAGTCGGTTACTGCTCCTGGGAAAGAATGCAAAGGGAAAAGCATGTTGAGGGAAGCCTAGGGAAACAAAGCTTCTGGCAGCTCTCCACAGTGCAGTCGCTTCTCAGACTCAGCGGCCAAGTTCAGGGTACTCCAGCAGCACACAGTGCCTCTCAGTTACAAAACGTCCAGGCTCTCAGAGAAAGCCAGGTTTTCAGCCTGAAGCACACTGTCTATGCAAACAGCTTAGTTGCAATAAACTATTCTTAACAGGGCTGGCTGGTGAGAGTGGCTGCAAAATCTATCCAGTCTCAACCAAGGGTTATTCCTGAAAGCAAGAAGAATTGAGGAGGCATCAGAGCTGCTGCCTTAGCCTCTTCAGACCGTCTATTGACAGGCCTTTGACTAAACTATGTACAATTATGTCCCTTGCAGCCTGGTGAAACCAGCCTTCACAACTGATCTCAGTTATGCCTCTTGGGAATTAAAACAAACCTCACTAATACAACTTTGTATTGGGAATCTGGTATGAGGCCTTTGCTGGGAAGACATGAAAACCTCTTTACCCCAGATCAGACATAGACAACAGACCAAGGAAAAGATTACACTCAAGTCTAGTTTATTGAGCTTCGTGGGGTTACTTACAGGGGCATGGGAGACTCAAAGGCAGCTGCATCATCGAATACCCAACCTCGACATGGGTGACAACTCATGAACACTGCATCCCTGCAGATGTATCCCCGCAACTTACAGACAGACAGCCATCAGCAGAGTTTCCTCTGTCAAGCAGTTACAACCTTGAAGAAGGGGCTTGTGAATCCTATAACCTTCTCTTTTTTCTTTTACTGAAAATAGATTTTCCCCCCCTCAGATACTATATCCTAATTATGGTTTCCCCTCCCTCCACTTCTCGCAGTTCCTTCCCAACTCCCCTCCCTTAGAAAATAAACAGGCTAACTAGGCAGTGGTGGTGCATGCCTTTAATGCCAGCACTTGAGAGGCAGAAGCAGGCAGATCTCTGTGAGTTCAAGGCCAGCCTGGTCTATTCTACAGAACGAGTTCTAGGACAGGCTTCAAAAGGATAATAATAAAATAAAACAAAAGATAAAACAAAAACTAATACACAATAATAGGACAAACAGAAGGGGAAAAGTTCAAGAAAAGGTACAAGAAACTGATATAGACACAGAGATCTACTTGTTGGCACAAAGAAGCTTCCAGTACAAGGATTGGGTTAGATCTAATTGAGTTGCTGGCTAAAGGAATCCCATGGAAACCGCTAAACAATCTATGCTATTGCCAAAACTATAGGTTGCTCTCCACAAACTAAAGACAATGCCAATGCAACTCACTGAACATGAGCAAGTCAAGCTGGTGCCTACATAGAGCCTTCATGCCTACAGGCTAGCATCTTTGGTTAAGGAAGGCACTCTACATGCTACCAAGGGGAACAATGTAAACACCAACCCAGTGACAAACCCTTTGATCTACAACGGTGTCTTGCCTGTAACCAACTAATACCTGATTTGACTTAAGGCCTACTCCATGAGCTGGAACCCGTACCCAGTCCTGCTTGGGTAACCAAGAACTTGCAACTACATAGTCCAAGGAAAATCAAGTACTACTGTTCTACTAAAAGAATATAGCAGCAAAATGACTCCTAATGACATTTTGCTGTACTTAGAAATAAGATCCTTACTCAGTCATCATCAGAGAAGTTTCCTCTAGGAGCAGTTAGGAACAATACAAAGACCTACCACCAATATGCAAAGAGTGAGAGACCCTGTAACACTGAGCACTAAATAGGATGTCTCCATCAAATTCCTCCTCTCAGAGTGTACATGGAGACAGCACTTTTATTTCCTGGCCACCCAGACACAAATAATCACACACACACACACACACACACACACACACACACACATACACACAAACAGTATTAATTACAACACTGTTTGGCCTATGGCTCAGGCATATTCCTAGCTAGCTCTTACATCTTGAACTAACCCATTTCTATTCATCTGTGTATTACCATAAGGCTGTGGCTTATCAGTAAGGTTCTGGCATCCTTCTCCTTCAGCAGGTACATGGCATCTGTCTGACTCTGCCTTCTTTCTCCCAACATTTGGTTTATGTTATTCTGCCCTGCCATAGCCCAAAGTAGCTTCTTTATTAACCAATAGTAACAAAACATATTCACAGCACACAGAGGGGAATCCCACACCCTCAGGGATCAGGGCACCCTGTGGAAGGTGAAGCAGAAAAAGTGTAAGAGCCAGAAGGGAAGGACGACACAAGGAAACAAGGCTCTCTGTTTTAACAGGATCACCCCACATATGAACTCACAGAAACTGAAGCAGCATGCACATGTGGAATAAAGACTTTTGGTTCACTATAAGCTGCGTCTGAGGAGTCATCTCTGCTAGGCTAGCATTTTGTGACAAGGCAAGACAGTACAAAGGTTCCTCCATCTGGTATTCTTGCTGAGACCATTTCTGGTTTCACTAGATTTTGGTCTCCTTGATGGGAGACTCCCAGGGGAAATTGCCCAGCTCTACTCTAGGAACCCAAGGTCAGGATGTCTTCTAGTTTATTTTAGCCTGTTTGTTTGGAACCCCCTGCAGATAACCACTTATCTTAGCTTCTGTTAAACTGCTTGCTTCTGCAAAGTCCACCCCTTTCCCCATCCCCTGCCCCTAAGTGAAACCCTAGGACATGGTTTCTGCCTTTAAACACCCAGTGTTCTGGACACTTGGGACCACATCTATGTCCCCAAATACCTGGGTGTGGTCCCAGCTGGCTGGAACAAATACTTTCAATTGGCAACAAACTGGGTCTGAGTGATCATCTCTGGTGGGCTACCAGTAACATAAGGCCTGTACAGATATGCACACAATGGGGTTCTAGAGCTGAAAGAAGTGGACACATGATCCCATCCTTAACCCAGTAGCTATCTCCAATTGATAATGACTTGCAAATGAAAATTAAGTTTTCTCCAAGGGAATCTCACTCAGGAAAAAAAACAAAAAACAAACAAACAAAAAACTACTCTTAAGGTTAGATTGCATGCCCAACAGTAAATGGCTAACAAAATGAACTCTACAGCATCTTTGGAGGTTCCTTGTCTCATAAGGTCCTGCCAGGCCTTTTCTTTTTTTTTTTTTTTTTTTTTTTTTTCCTCCTTTTTCAACCAATAACTTCCTGAGCTTCCACAACCTCATGAGTTTCGTTTGTCTCCTGCATCTTCTGAGCCTCCCTCTTCAGCCCAGGACGGCATAGCTCTACTCCAAGGAAACTGCTCTGGGTGTGACGGCTCATGCCTGTAATCCTGGCAGGCATTTGGGAGTCTGGGGCAAAGGAGCACTGGGAGTTTGAAACCAGCCTAGGCTACATAGTAAGATCCTACCTTAAGAAAACAAAAACATCAACAAACAAAACTAGGTAGCTTTTTATTTAACTTCCTCCAAACATCTTTTTAACTGATCTAAGGCATTCATTCAGACCCATAATAATAATGGCTGTGACTGGAGAGTAGAGACCTCACCCCCCAAAAGAAGTTATATTAAGGTTAACATATGGGAGCTGGCAAGATAGCTCAGTAAGTAAAGGAAGGTGCTCGGTACCAATCCTGATGAAATCACTTCTATGCCCAGGTTCCATGTGGTGGAAGGTGAGAACTCTGACTCTACATGTCTCCTCTAGCCTCCACACATACTCCATAGGATGTATGCACACCCCACACCCTCACGTAGACACAAAAACAAAACTAAATATTACAATAAAACTTACTTTAGAAAGATTAACATGCGAATGAACAAGTTAGCAGAGAAAGACTGGAAGCCTTCCCTCCTGGACTGCATGTAACAGAGCTCGTAGAAGAAAAGCCACGTCGCGGCTTTCCACAGATGGGGAGCCTCCTCTAGTTCACTCTGAAATTCTCACTTGGGTTGTTGGTCTTAGAGGAACTGCAAACAGCCAATTTATCTATCTGGGACAATTCACTAGTTTCAGGACTATGAATGAGTATGAATGAGCTGGAGTGTCCTTCACAAATTTTTTAAAAATTAAAGAATTAAAATTTTTTTTTAAAAAAAATTCGGCGAGGCCTGGTGGTGCACAGCTACAACCCCAGAATTTAGGAAACAGAAACAGGTGAACTCTGTAAGTTCAAAAGTCTGTGTGAGTCTGGTTCACATAGTGAATCCACGACCAGCCAGGACTACATTGTGCACTTGTCTCAAAAAAAAAAAAAAAAAAAAAAAAAAAAAAAAAAGGAAAAACAGCAAGCTCAGCTGTTCCTAGAGAAAACACACTGGCCTTGCTCTGACTCTACTGAGACTTCACTAAGTGGTTACAGTCCCCACCGTGGACTCTGTCCTTAGATCCTGGACTGCAGCCTTGATTTATTTAGAATGCCAGGCAGTTCTAAAGTTTCTGTTTGGTAATTCCCATCCACTGACCACAGTCCTGACCACAAATCCTAGTTTCCACTGGTGTTTGTGCCTGGAGTAGAGCTCTTTCTACAGAGTTCCCTCTTCCCTTGTTGCAACAGTTCCTGAACAGAGTTTGCCCTCTGGGTTTTTAGTTCCGTTCTACTCAGCTTTCTCTGCCAAGAGTCAGGGGTCAGTAGGAATTCAGCTCAAAGAGGAATACAGAGAGGCCCTTCCTTCAAGAGGACAGGTGTGCCTTCAGGACTCATTCTGAAAACCAGACTTTGATAATCGCTCCCCTCTGTATCTTCTTGGAATGATGAAATTTTGTTTCCTTCTGTGATTGCAAAATCACTGGATGCTTCTCACCAATCATAATTCTACATTTTAAAAATCATCTCCAGTTCCACCATCAGGAAGAGATTTTGTAAAAACTTGGTCACCAGAAAGTGCTTTACACAACTTCGCTAAGACACACTGTGTTCCAGGATGGACAGGATGGATATCCTGACGTAGAAAAAGTCTCCAAATGTGCTGTATAACTTCCCAATCGTTCTTCTTAATGGTTCAGGCAGAGAACAGCCTAGAAAAGAGTCCTCTTCAGGGGTTGCCGCACTGTAAAGAACAACTTGTTTTAACCAAAGCGTGCAGTGTACCAGAAGGAAAGTATAGTCCATCTAAGTCTGTTGTTGCAAACTGAGATAATCTGGAAAGCTAGCAATAGCAGCCAACAGACTTCATTGGACCATCCCCCAAATGAGGTCAGGAGTCTAGTCTGCAGGAATGAGTGGGGTGTTTGTGGTCCCGTGATACACCAGCCTGAACTTGAGAGTTTTGGCAGACATCACAAGGAAGGAATGCAATTAGTTTTTTGTATTAGTGAAATGAGAAGCCTGAAGCGGAAGGCTCCATTAGAGAACAAGCCCTCTCTTGTGGGCGTCTGTGTATGACCCACGCCATCCCTCCAGCATCCATGCTGTCTGAGGCTCCACCAGGCTTCTTCATAGTCTTCAAGATCAAAGTTTGAATTTTGTTTATCAAGACTCTGGCTGCTTTCAGTAGAGTACAGTTTGTGCTGAAGCTGAACTATCCAGCAGCCAGCAGTATCCGGTTACAGGGGAGGGGCACATCCAGGCAATCAGAATGCCAGAACCAGAAGGAGTTCCCTTCACAGATGGCACCCTTTTATAGCCAAGCAGCAGCCAAGCAGAACCGCGCAGCTCTAGTCTAAGCCCAGGCAATGAGCGAGGCTTTCCCAAGCCCAGTGAGCTTGTTATTTCTGGAGTACGGATGAACCCACGGAAAATTATGCCCATAGGCCACAAAATTATCCATCTATTTTTTTTTCTTCCCTGATGATTAGGTGAGAGAGATCAAAACCAGGATTTTGTGCCTGCCAGGCACCTGTTAGGCTTCTGAGCAACAACCATCAACCTTGAATTCGTCATATACTCAACAGTAATAAACCGCAAAATTCTAGAAATTCTTTTCATGTTGCCTGATGGTGTGGGATCCCCTTCTGTATGCTGTGACTAGTGGGCATCCTACAACAGCCTACAACAGCTTTCCTTTCTCAGAGGCTCTAAAAAAGCAAAAGTTATATCAAAAGAGCATCCTTTATGGAATGTCTTTTTTTTTTCTGTGTGGGTGTCCTCCTCTATCACTATCCATCTTATTTTCTGAGACTGTGTCTTCCACTGATCCCGGGCTCCTCTAGTAAGCTATTCTGACTGGACATCAAGCCTCCAGAAGTCCTCCTGTCTCTGCTCCCCCAGGCACCAGGATCATGCCCTAGACATGGCTTTTCACATGGGTGCTGGGATTGACCCTTGTCCTCGAACTTGTGCAGAAACACTACCAACTGAGACATCTCCCCCACCTGATTTTCTTTTCAATACTCATAGTATTACCTTGATGTTTTTTTGTGGTTTGAGTCTGGGTCTCAAATTACTTGAGTTTTTAAGAGTCAAAGTCTAAGGTGGCCCCAACAAGCTAGGCAGACCACTCACCTCCAACACACCATTAAAGAGGTAAGTTTCATTAAAAAGCAGAGAAAGATGTATTCAACCTGGTCACATTGCAATGAAACAAAAATGTCCACTTCTGATGTTAGGTTTAAACAGACCAAGAGGATACATGACTCAGCAGCCTGGTCAAGCAGGCTTCTCTATCATTGACTCATCTTTCTCTCAGCTCTAGATTCTCCTGCTAAGAGGTCTGATAAGTGTGTGAACTCCCTTCCTGGGAGGCAAGTTCCTCTGACTGACAACTGGACTTCGGCCATTCTTAATTTTTTGAGGTTCACTGTTTTAGTGGCCTGGTACCTCAGATGTATTTCTTTAAATTATCTTTTCTCACCAGGCGGTGGTGGGTGGGGCACACCTTTAATCCCCCACACTCAGGAGGTAGAGATAGGTGGATCTTTGTGAATTCAAGGCCAGCCTAGTCTACAGAACAAGTTCCAGGAAAGTCCAAAAGATACAGAGAAACCCTGTATCGAAAAACAAAATAAATGAATAAAATCTTCTCTCTTGATGGGAGTATGGTTACAGGCTGATCCTGTGTACCAGAAAAAGACCTGGAACTCCTGATCCTACTGGCCTGATCTCAGACTCACAGAAAGCCCCCTGCCTCTGCCTCCTGGGTGCCAGAATTAATGGTGTGCACCATCACATCCTGTCTAAAAGAACAACTCTTGTGGGCAAGCTTTCCTCAAAGGTTGGAGAACAGGCAGTTCACAGTAGAGAATGAAGCTTTTTCACTCTGCTTATTGATTTCAAGCTGGTGCTGGGAGTAGAACCCAGGCCTTAACGCTCAAGTACTCGACCATACAGCTACATGCTAGCCCCTTGCATGTCAGTCTAGCACAAGGTCTGGACAGAACAGGTTACCTTATTTTTTTTTTTTTGTCATGATTTTTTTTTTTTTTTTTGAGACAGGGTTGCTCTGTAGCTTTGGTTCCTGTCCTGGAACTAGCTGTTGTAGACCAGGCTGGCCTCAAACTCACAGAGATCCACCAGCTTCTGCCTCCCAAGGGATTAAAGGTGTGCACCACCACTGCCCAGTTCAAGAATAATTTAAGGGGGCTGGAGAGATGGCTCAGTGGTTAAGAGCATTGCCTGCTCTTCCAAAGGTCCTGAGTTCAATTCCCAGCAACCACATGGTGGCTCACAACCATCTGTAAATGAGGTCTGCTGCCCTCTTCTGGCCTGCAGACATACACGCAGACAGAATATTGTATGCATAATAAATAAATTTTAAAAAAAAAATTCTAAAAAAAAGGAATAATTTAAAACCTTGTGGTGCATGCCTTTAATCCCAGCATTTGGGAGGCAGAGGTAGGTGGATCTCTGTGAGTTTGAGGTCAGCCTGGTCTACAGAGTTAGATTCAGCACAGCCAAGGTTACACAGAAAAACTCCATCTCAAAAAAAATTTAAATCACTCTTTAGTTTTACAAATGCTGGGAAATAACTATGACCTCCTGACATAGAGCTGAATAAGTACCACACACACACACACACACACACACACACACACAGCTGAATACCACCCCACACACAGCTGAATAAGTACTACACACACATGCAGGAGAATAAGTAGAGTACCCTAAACACATACAGCTGAGTGAGTAGTGCACACACACACACACACACACACACACACACACACACAAACTAGTACCATCCCCCACACACAGCTGAATAAATACCACCCACACACGGACAGCTGAATAAGTACCACCCCACACACACATAGCTGATGAGTACCACCCCACACACAGCTGACTAAGTACCACACACACAGCTGAATACCACCCTACACACAGCTGAATACCACCCTACACACAGCTGAATAAGTACCACACACACACAGCTGAATACCACCCTACACACAGCTGAATAAGTACCACACACAGCTGAATACCACCCTACACACAGCTGAATACCACCCCACACACAGCTGAATGCATAACACTCCCCCCACACACAATTGAATAAGTACCACACACACACACACACACACAGCTGAATATCACCCTACACACAGCTGAATAAGTACCACACACACATGCAGGTGAATAAGTACCCCCTACATACTTCTGAATGAGTACCCTAAACACATACAGGTGAGTGAGTAGTGCACACATGTACACCTAAACGAGTACCATCCCACACATACAGCTGAATAAGTACCACACACACACATACACATACACACACAGCTGAATAAGTATCCCACACACAGCTGAAAAAGTACCAGCCTACACACAGCTGAATAAGGACCACACACACACAGAGCTGAATAAGTACCTCCCCACATGCAGCTGAAAAAGTACCACATATGATTGGTAGATAGATATGAGAGAGAGAGAGAAAGAGAGAGAGAGAGAGAGAGAGAGAGAGAGAGAAAAGACAGGTATATAGATAGATAGATGATAGATGATTGATAGATGAGATAGGTAGATAGATATATACATACATACATATGAAGCTTTTATGTATGTACACATGTGGTAAGACTGACTCTAATTATCATGTCCTAACTCACTTATATCATTTTTGGGGGGGGGGGGGTGGGTTTTTTTCAAGACAGTGTTTCCCTGTAGTTTCTAGAGCCTGTCCTGGAACTAGCTCTTGTAGACCAGGCTGGCCTCGAACTCAGAGATCCGCCTGCCTCTGCCTCCCGAGTGCTGGGATTAAAGGCGTGCGCCACTACCGCCCGGCTTATATCATTTTTTTCAGTGAGACATTGTCTAAGTAGTTATTCTGAAAAATATAGTACAATATTACTGACTCTGTCACCTTTTTGTGCTATATTTATATATTTCAAACCTATTCATCTTGCCTGTCTGAGGAGACTCAGTAAGTTTAGGGTGCTATGATTATAGATATCATCCTTCCTCTTTGAAATGATCTGTTCTGACCAACAGTCCCCATATCTTCCTCGTCCCCAACCCCAGCCTCTGAGAACCACAATTCTATCCTATGTAGGTGGAGACTGCTCTTTCGTTTCCCAGCTGTCCAGACCTGAACAATCGCACAGAAACTATATTAATTACAACACTCTCGTATATTCCTAGCTAGCTCTTACATCTTAAATTAACCCATTGCTTTTTTTTCTTGGTTTTTTTTTTTTAGAGACAGGGTTTCTCTGTGTAACAGTCCTAGCTATACTAGAACTAGCTCTTGTAGACCAGGCTAGCCTCAAACTCACAGAAATTAACCCATTTCTATCTATCTCTATCAATCTGTGTATCACCACAAGGTTGTTGCCTACTGGTAAGGTTCCTAAGGTTCTGGAGTATCCTTCTCCTTCGACAGCTACATGGTATGTCTCCCTGACTCCACCCACTCTCCTCTTTATATCTCTTCTAGCCTGGCTATATTCTGCCCTACCACAGGCCAAAGCAGCTTTATTCATTAGCCAATAAAAGCAACACATATACAGAAGGACATCCCACATCACCTCTACATTTGACCTTAGCCAGAAAATAGACACCACTATTTCCCTTTGCTATAAATTCAACTTTTCCAGGTTACACAAGTAAATGAAATCATGTAGTCTGTCTTTCTGTGACTGACTTTGTTCTCCTTAGCAGAATGTACTCCACATTTATCACTGTGTAGCTTTGGTTGGCCTGAAGGCTGGCCTTGAACTCACAGAGATCCACCTACCCCTGCTTCTCAAGGGCTGGGAGTAAAGGCATGGACCACCATGCCCATGCCTCCTTTTGAAAAGGCTAAAGGAAGTCTTCTTGCATGTGTAAGCATTTTCCTTATTTACCTACCCACTAAGAGGCACATGGTTTGATCTTGGTAATCATGTGTTACATAAAAGTCAACATGGGGGTGTGGCTATCCCTTTTTATTGATTTATGTTTCCTTGGATGTATACCTTGAGTAAGATTATACTAACATTTTTACCCACATGCGTAAGCTTCATCTTGAACTGGCCTGGAACTTGCTAGGTCTACCAGATTAATCTGCCTATCTATGCTTGCGCTCACAGAGGTCTGCCTATCTATGCTTGTCCAAGTACAGGGTTGCTGGGATTACAAACATCAGACACCAAGCCTAGCTGGCTTTTTTCATCTTTTTAAAAATTAATTAATTGATTGATATATATGTCTATTCACCATGTGTGTGCCTACAACTATAATTAAACAGACAGTTGTGAACTGCTCTGTGTGTGTGTGTGTGTGTGTGTGTGTGTGTGTGTGTGTGCGTGCGCGCGTGCGCGCACTGGGAATTGAACTTAATCCTCTGGAAGAGCAGCCAGTGCTCTTAACCAATGAGTCATCTCTCCAGTTCCTCTTTCATCTCTTTGACAAAAGTTATGCTGACAGATATACAATATTATTTATATTTCTTTAATAATTAATGGCAATCAGCTTCTTGTTTTGTTTTTGTTTTTGAGAAAGATGGTATCCTGAAGTCTAGGTTGGTCTCAGATTAACTAACTATATAGCATCCTGCCTCCACCTCCTGAGTACAGGGAATGAAGCACCATCCTGTAATGGGTCTTTCTTAGGAACACCGCTCCTGAATAATGACATGGAGACTTTTCATTAAGTATGAAAGCATGGCCTTAGTTTAGGCTTGTTCCTAACTAGCTCTTGAAACTTAAATTAACCTGTTTATATTAATTTCCATTCTGCCACGTGGCTCATTACCTCTCCTCAGTATTGAATGTCCAACTTCCTCCATGTATGGCTGGTGAATCTCCTGAGCCAGGTTCTTCCCAGAGTTCCTATCTCTGCCCAGAAGTCCCACATATCCTCTCCTGCCTAGCTATTGGCCATTCAGCTCTTTATTAAACCAATCAGAAGATGTTTTAGGTAATTGAGGTTAAACAGAGATACATCTTCACAGTGTGATCAAATATTCCCCAAGATGGGTCATTATTGTGGGATAGTTTGATCAAACTCTAATACTCCCCAGACTGCCAATAAAGTTTACCTTGAATCAAAGGGCAAAGCTAGCTAATAGCTGACCAAAATTAGCCATAGAGGTTTTGGAGGACCCAGAACACATAGACACAGGAAGTAATAGGGAGAGAATTAGAAAGATTCTCGGCCTTTTTGGAACAAGAAAGAAGATAGGAAGGAGGCCATTGGTCATTTCTCCTCTGCTTCTCTGATCAATTGGGTTCTTACCCCAATATCTGATTCCCAAGTTTTTATTGACAAAGAATAATTGGATAAATGTTTCAGGCCATCATGTCTGGTTTTACATGGTGTTTAGGGATAAACCCAAGGCTTTGCGCACAATAGATGGACACACCATTGGTTGGGCTCCATGCTCAGCCCTGCCGAGCATTTAAATGCATCTGCTGGATGTTTGCTTGCCTTCTTTAGAGAAACAGGGAGAGGGGTGTTTGGTTTGGCCTTAAGGCAGTGTCTCACTACATTGCCCGATCTGTCCTGGAACTTACTAGTAAACCAGGCTGACCTTGAACACTCAGAGATCCTCCTGCCTCTGCTTCCCAAGCACAGTACTTGAATTCAAGGCAGGTGCCATCACACCCAACTGCTACCTTATTTTTTGAGAAAGGAGAGCACTGAACCTGAGGCTCACTGGTTTGGCTAGACTGACTGGCCAGTGAGCTCCTGGGATCCTCTAGTTTCTGTCCCACAGAACCAAAATACAGGCACAGATGGCCATGCCCAGGCTTCTATGTGGGTGCTGGAGATTTAGGGCCTCTTACTTTCACAGCAAATACTCTTACCCACAAAACCATCTCTCCAGGCCTCTTTTTTTTCTTGTTTATCAGAAGACAACATATGGGAATTGGTTCTCTCTTACTACCATGTAGGTCCCAGAGAGCAAACTCACATCAGCAAGCGTGCGCACAGGGGCCTTTACTCACTGAACCATCGTCTCAATCCTTAAACTAATTTTTATTCTTATGGTTACAGGGGCAAAACAGTGTCTCACACATCCAAGGAAGCAGTCTGCTGCTGAGCCATATCTGCAGCTCATCAATTGATGTTAATTATTTAATTATGTAAATGCCTAGTATGTGTTTGCTGGTGAAGGCATTAAATCTTTGACTTTTCCTTTTTAATTTTTTTAAATTAGAAATAGATAGAATATATATAGATAGATACAATATATATATAGAGAATATATATAGGAGATATATGTATATATATATATATATATATAGAGAGAGAGAGAGAGAGAGAGAGAGTTTTGTTTTGAGATGTTTGTGTAGCCCTAGCTACTATCCTGGAAATCTCTCTGTAGACCAGGCTGTCCTCAAACTCAAAGATCTACCTGTCTCTGCCTCACAAATACTAGTCTTAAAGGTATTCACCACTATGCCTGGCTCTTGGATTTTCTCTGATGAAAGAGATTTTAGTACTAATTAACCTTCTTTACTCTTTATTAGTCTACCCAGATTGTTTTGGGGTTTGTATTTTAATTATTATTGAGGGTTTTTGAGGTGCGGGCGTTGTTTGAGATCAAGCCTCATTAAACCCGTACTGGTTTCAAAATCATTACATAACTGAGGATGGCCTTGAAAGTCTGATTCTCCTGCCTCCTACCCCTCATCCTCCAGACCCCCTGGAGTTACAGGTGTACATCACCACCCCCAGTTTTACAAGTTTTAAGGACTAAACCCAGGGCTTCACACATGCGAGGCAGGTACTCTACCAAGTGACACACCCCCAGTCCCAAAGTTACTATTTGAAAGATATTTTGAAGTACATATTTTTGGTTTTGAAGGGACTACTTATCTCCTAGAAGTGTGCTCCCTTCTGCTTACACCGACAATACAGCATGACCTTGGAGTTGGGAAGTCCTCAGAAGGAGCTAGCTTCTTCTCTGACTTCTTGACCCAAAAGGTTCTCCTCATGTGAGAGGAGGAGGAAGTTTGAGGCATCCTTTTCCCCTAAGAAGAAGGCTGAGAATGATCTGCTTTGCAGGGTCCTTCCAAAAGTGCCCGAAGATGCTTACAGAGTACTTGTCATTGTTCATCCTGACTATCATGGGTCTGTGAGTCACATCTGACTTCCGATGCAATCCTCAAGTAAAACAATGAAGAATCTTATTGCCTAAGGTTCAAAATCTGAATTTTCAATTAAATGCATATGTGTGTCTCATGTCAGTCAGATTGTTTTTATTGTCTGACTCAGGCTACTTGCTTCATCTTCTCATTTATTTAATGGCTAACTTCTGTGGGAGTTTTGGTAAGTTTTGGTAGATCTTGAGCCATAAGAAGCAGCTGTGTCCCTCAAATAAAGTCACCCTACACAGCCACTGGCTTTCAGAAAGTCTCTAACCAGAGATGCCTTTGGGGCTTGGTCTCGAAACAGTGACTAAGCACTGTCAAGCAAAATGTCCTGTGTTGCTCTGAGGTATGAAACATGACCTGTTTGATGCAGAAACATTACATAACTGCTATGCCTGAGCCTTTCCAGTCCGGTGACTCATCAGTTTCATGGAGCTATTCATCAACATCATTATCCTGGTCACCATCAATTATTGTTTGCAGAGCACCCACACGGAGATGACAGTGTGCTCAGTGCCTGGGAGAGCACAAGGAAGACAAAGAATATAGGTGCTAAAGTAAACTACTCGGGCCACACATCTGAATATGAACCATAGAACAAACATACCTGTGAGTCCAAGCCTACCATGTCACACGCCGTATAACCAACTCACTGAAACGCACCCTGGTTCTGCACAATGCTGATTTGTATTGCAGAAAGCATAGAGCTTCCCACACAAGAGATGTTGAGAAAGGCTCCCAGACTCTTTGAGGACCCCAGAATCAGGCTCTAAGGGTTTAGAAAGGGAACCAGGCATGGTGGTTTGTGCCTATAATCCTAGCACTTGGGAGGAAGAAACGGGAAGAGTTCAAGGTCATCTTGGCTACAAAGTATCTCATTTTTAAATTTCCAAGTATTAAACCATTTTATTCATGTGGACTTTGTAATTATTTGTCACATTTTGTTTATTTGTTTCTGTGGGGGTGTGCACACATGCTGTGTTGTGCATATGGAGGTCCGAGGACATCTTTCAGGAATAAGTTCTCTCTCTTTCCACTATTTGGATTCTGGGGATTGACTCACCAGAGCCTTTAGCTGCTAAACCATCTAACCAAGCCCCTACACAATGAATCTGAGAACAACCTGGGCTACATGAGACATTGTCTCAAAACAAAATTAACAACAAAAGAATTTGGAAAGGCCTTTGTTAAGCACTGAACCAAACTCTCCAAAACACTTTTAGAATATCCCTGACTGAGAATAATGTATAATTAGTGATCACCAACTCTAAAGATTTGGAGAGTGTTCAAATTCCAGGGAAGATGTCTTGGGTTAAGAAATTGAAATCTGGGGCTGGAGAGATGGCTCAGTGGCTAAGAGCACTAGCTCCTCCTCCAGAGAACCCAGGTTTAATTGCCAGCACCCACATGGCATCTTACAACTGTCTGAACTCCAGTTCCAGGAGATTCAACACTTTCACACAGACACATAAAATAAATAAATAAATCGAGACAGGGTTTCTCTGCAGCTTTTTTAGAGCCTGTCCTGGAACTAGCTCTTGTAGACCAGGCTGGCCTCGAACTCACAGAGATCCGCCTGCCTCTGCCTCCCGAGTGCTGGGATTAAAGGCGTGCGCCACCACCGCCCGGCAAAGGAAAAATAAGAAATTGAAATCTTAGAAAATTCTATGAGGAAATTATAGTGCTGGGGAGCTGACTCCTTGGGTAAGGCGATTGCTGTATGATTTTGAATCCCCAAAATCTACACCAAATCCTGACACATTAAGATGCATCTGAAACCCCGGTTATCGCCTGTCAGTAACTTCTGATTTTCAGGTGGGTACTGGCATTGAACCAAAACCATTTTCTTCCATTATCACTAATTCCAAATTCCTCCTCACTGTTTTACACCCTCCTCATTTCCTTTTGGTGCTAGATTAAGGAAGAACAGAAGGAAAAACAAGTTGACAGCTTTAATTTGAGTCTTAGGGCTGGAGATACAGTTCACTCGGAAGAGTTACTTGCCTATCATGCACAGAACCCTGAGTTCCATTCTCAGCTCTGCATAAACTGGAGATGGTGGCATGTGCCTGTCACCCCAGCACTGGGAGACTGAAGCAGGAGGATTCTCAGGACATTTAACAAGTTCAAACCCAGCCTAGGCTCCATGAGCCCTGTCTCAAAAAGGGACAGACAGGCAGGCAGACAGACAGACAGGCAGGCATCAATTTGTTCCCAGGTCTTCCTGAGGAGCACATTCAAGCTTCCTGTAGGACTTAAACAGGAACCCAGCAGTTTATAAGCAGGTCCTGAATCCTTAGTATGGGACCATTCCCAGTTCCGAAAACAAGATGTGTGTCTATCACCCTGTGCTTGGTAGCTGGGCACTGAGATTGGCAGGTACATAGCAGCTTCTTGCTTGGAAAAATACCAGAAGGGAATGCCACTCCAATCACATTGCGGCTAACCTAACGTTTTCCCCCAGGAAGCCCAGCACTCACCTGTAGAATCAGGGCCTCGCTTCCCTCCCACTGCCCAGCGCAAATCTACCAGTGGCAGGGAGGTCTCCCTAGTATCTCCTGATACTGCAGCCTAAGAAAGAAGAGAAATGGGAGCCAGGATCCCACCAGCCAGCTCTTGGTGCTGAGCGAGGATGGAGAGACCTCCTTGCCTGTCACAGTAGGTTTCCTGTTCCACAGACCTGTTCAGTAAGGCATTCTCACTCAGAACTGGAAAGTGGCCATTGCGGAGATGCCCTGCCCTCCGTGTGTTCATAGTTCAAGAAGCAGAGCATGATGAGGTCAGAGTTCTTCTGTCTGTTGACCGTGTAGGGTGTCCGGTCCCGGGCTCATGTGAGCAGAGATAATAAACAGAGGGGCTGAAGCTGTAACCTCGACTGAGTCAGCCACTCATGAATGAGCGACAAGGAGCAGGTGTTGAATCGGTTGCTCTGTCCTCGCCAACCCGGATCTGCGGACCCCACCTCTCTGGGCTCTGGTGAGATTCAGAATAAGGAAGCCCAAAAGAGGGTGCACCCCCAAGCAACTTGCAGAGAAGAAGGAGCCAAGCATGTCCAACAGTCACAGGGTGGGAAGACATAGTCAAGAAACTTTAGAAAACCTAGAAGTAATCTTCATATTACTCACCAACATTAAACAATGAACTTACTTTTAAATGAATTTATAATGTGACCAATGACCTAATAGAAAATATACAAAGACCATTAAAAGTTTGCTTTTTTAAAAAGAAATACAGACAATATGAAATAATACCACATGAGTCTCAGAAGCATCATGCTAAATGAAAGATATAACAAAGAATATGTAATGCACATGCCTGTTCCTACAAGGTTCATGGTCCAGAGTAGTCTTAAACTTGATATACAGCACAAGACAGCCTTAAATTCATGATCTTACTGCCTCCACTTCCCAAGTGCTGGGATTACAGACCTGGGTCTCTATGCATGGCTATATGAAATTCTAATAAAGCAAACCCAGGGGTTGTAAAAATTGCTCCAGTGGTTAGGAGCAGTTGCTGCCCTTCCAGAGGACCTCAGTTCAGGTCCCAGAACCCATGCCAGGCAGCTCACACCTTCCTTTAACGCCTGCTTCAGGAAATCCAAGTTCCTTTTCTGGGCACTTGAAAATACATGGTACACACAGAAATTTTGATTGATTGATTGATTGATTAAATTTTAATATAATTTAAAGTATAAAAAGCAAAGCTAGGGGGATGGAGAACAGATGGGTTGATGTCGGGTGTGGAGGAAAAAGTTTGGGGGATGCAGATATCCCTTAGCATGACTTCGATAGTTACACAATTATATATTTTTATGTATTTGAAGCTTACCCAAATATACACTTAAAATTGGTGAATTCTATTGTATGTAAACTATATCTCAATTGTACTGTCAAATGAGGCAGTCACATAAAAGGTCCAAGGAAAACATTGAACTCATTGCCTTTCTTTCCTATTTTATAAATGGAGAAGCTGATGCCCAGAAAGGGGTTTTTATTATTCAGAATTACACATCCCTGCTCACAGACCTAAGCCTGTCTCCTTTCTTTTTTGTTCTTGCCTGCCTGCCTGCCTGCCCTTTCCTTTTCCTCCTCCTTCCTCACTCCCTCCTTTCCTTCCTTCTTCCTTCTTTCCCTTCCTGACTCCTTTCTTTCCCCTTTCCTTCCTATTTTCCCTCCTTGCCTCTCTTTCAACTCCCCTGCCCCCAGAGAAGCTAGACCTGGACCATCACACACAGGGGCTCACACTGACTCCAGTTAATGCTGCAATCTTTTTCTACAGTATCTAATTAACTTCTTCCTTGGATGATACCACATCAAGTACAGCAGGTAATAAGAGATCTTTTTTTTTTTTTTCTTGTGAGACAGGGTTTCTCTGTGTAACAGTCCTGGCATTTGCTTCTTAGACCAGGCTGGCCTTGAACTCACAGAGATCTGCCTGCCTATGCCACCCGAGTGCTGGGATTAAAAGCGTGCACCAGCACTGCCTAGCCAACATGAGATCTTTTCATTCTTCCTGTTCTGCTTCCTTGCCAGCACATCTAAATTTTGTTGTCATACATATAATTCACAGGCATCCTAACCCGATTTGCAGATATTCAGTGGTTTCGTCTGAACACATTCTCCCTGTACTCAGGAGGCAGAAGCGGTAGGAGCTATTAACAGACTTACTGCAAAGAAATGATTGGTACATTGTGTGGGCTGACTAGGCAGAGCAGGACATCAGGAAAAGCTTGCCAGAACTTGCCGGAAAAGTCAAGACCGTGGGTGGATTTCCCTTCCTCCACAAGGAAGCCATAGTCTAACAATTAATGCTCTATAAATATTGACAAAGGAAGACATCTGTGGTATGACAGCAGATATAAAACAGACAGAAGAAGATACCCATGGTAGTGCTGCACATAAAAGACACAGAGGAAGAAACCCATTGTGACCCCGGATGTAAAATAGACAGAGCAGTTGGAGAGATGGCTCAGCAATTAAGAGCAATGGCTGCTCTTCCAGAGGATTCCCAGCACCCACATAGTGGCTCATAACTGTGTGTGTAACTCCAGTTCCAGCGGTTATGATACCCTCTTTTGGCACTAGCCATGAATGTGGTACACAGATATACATGTAGGCAAAGCTCATAAAGTAAAAATAATTTTAAAAATAAAAACATACAGGCCACATACATGGTGGTTTCACACACCTTTAATCCCAGCCCTTGGGAGGCAGAGGCAGTCCAATCTCTGAATTTGAGGTCAGCCTGGTTTAAAGAGTGAGTTCCAGGACAGTCAAGGCTACACAGAGAGAGAAAACCTGTCTTAAAAAATTAAAAGTTAATTAATTAGACAAAGACA
This sequence comes from Arvicola amphibius, assembly GCF_903992535.2. NCBI lineage: Eukaryota > Metazoa > Chordata > Mammalia > Rodentia > Cricetidae > Arvicola > Arvicola amphibius. Next base: position 158,610,967 of record NC_052052.2, on the reverse strand, counting down.
GCTATGGTGTGACACCAGATGTAAAACAGGAAAATAGTTATATAGCGGTGCTGGTTGTAAAAAGTTGCAGTTTTATGCCATATAAGCTCCTAGATGTTTGCTAAAACCCCAAGTGGCAGACATTTTAGACTTCTGGTTCTATTTTACTAACATGATTCTTCGGCCTCTGAGAAAAATCTAATGGTGTCTGGTTTATACTCCATGTCTGCAAGCCTGACAGCTGCACTGCCCCGACCATCACCTGTTCTCCTATGGAAACAGCCACCTTAGTACTCCAGGTCACCACTACAGCTACACAGGATCTGCACCTCAACTGCAGTTATAGACGCCTTGAAAACAGGGGGTCAGATGTCAGGTCCTTGTCAAATGAGCTGGGGCAGAGCCAGTAACAGATTGTGAGCCCTTACAGTTTGGGCAGAGTCAAAGAATCACATTCCACCCATAATGAAGGCAACAGCCAGCTTTGTCAGAGTGTCTGTAGCACAATTAATAAAAACCCAGAGACTGATACTGACATTCAACCTGAAGGTCAGAAAAGTGAAACAGCCAGCCACTGGCTCTTACCTCTACCTCAGTCCAAAATGGCAATCCTACCTCCAGGAATCCTCAGAATGAGACTAACTAAGATCAAGGTAAGAGTCAGTGGCTGACTCTTTTGCTTTTCTGAACTTCAGGTTGAACCCCAATACCTGTTTCTGGGTTTTTATTAATTGTGCTACAGTTGTCTTTAAAGACAGAGAGTAACAAACAGCACATCGGGCTTTTCCAAGATGAAATCTCAAGGAGCAGAGGCCCCTCAACTAGAGAGATTCAGTGTCTACATGAACCTTATGCTATGTAAGGACTCAATCTTCCCCTCAAAACTTTCTGTGTTAGACTCTTGGTCTCCAGTGTGGCAGTATTGAGATATTGGGGCCTAGTGGATGGTGGTTCCATTATGGGGCCACCACTCCTGGAAGGAATGTTGTTCTTACAAGAACAACAGTAGACTGATATAAAAGCAAAAGTCTGACCCCTCCTTAGGTTTTTCATTCTCTCATGCATGCATCCCTTCAGAAAACACACATTTTTCTATCCTCCTCTCTAGCACATTACGACATAGCCAGGAAACCCTTCCTATGACTCCTAGACCTTAATCTTCCAACTGTGAGCTCAAGTTAATCTCTTTTCTATATACATTATCCAGCCTCAGGTATTTTATTACAGACAAAAAATAGACCAGGAAATTTCATTACTTAGGGACAAAAAAATTACCTGGGATGTTAGGCCAAAATAAAAAAATTATTCAAAGGAAATATTGATCACTGTCTACTGCTTCATTGAACTGTAAGCCACCTAGCACAGGAGTGGGTCATACTGAGGCCTGACATAGAAGAGACTCAACAAGGGTTTTCAAAATGAGAGAACAGGAAACCACCACTTCCTGCATCCAAGCATTGAGCATCTATCATCCCAAGTTCCCTGCCCTTTCCATCCCAACACTTCACACTTTCTCCCCATCAGGAACAGAAACATAAGGAGGCTACTTGAAAAATAAGATCCAGTTCCACAGATCTGACCAAAGCCCTAGATGTCAGAACCAAGCCTGTTACCTGTGTTATTCTGGCCTCCTTCCCCAAGAAAGCACCAAGCAAATCAAATCTGAACTTCTCAAGACCCTCTGCCTCAAAGTCAACACCTTTCCTTCAATGGAATTGGGATATTTTATAAGGAAGAAGGGGAGTAGGAAGAGAAAGGATGAGGAGGAGAGGAGAAGAAGAGGAAACTGAAGTAGAGGTGGAAAGAATGAGGAAGGGAAGAAGAGGAATGAGTAAAATTTGCCATGTTCAGGTGCAGTATCTGTACGGTTTTACATTGACTGGTGACTCATTTCTCAAGGATATATGCATCTTCAAGAGAGAAACTCTGGAAGTGGTTGGTTTATATCACAGCTGTTATCCCATATCATTGTTTCATACAGTCTTATGAGGTCATCATCACTCAATATTTTATAGTAAATAAAGCCAAGGCTTAAAAAGAGCACATCACTGGTCTCAAGTTTCTGCTTGCAAAAGTGAGACTGAAATACTCTGCATTTCAGTCCTCATGAGTTGGATGGTAAACTGGGCCAAAGGATAATGAAAGTTGTTCCTTGGATTGATTGGTTCATTATTTTTCCAATGAGGGTGGATGAGATGGCTCGGCAGGTGGAAGAAGAGATTTGACTTCTATCTGATTGCTACACATGTGCAATAGCACTAGAGCACACACACATACACAGGCTGCAATAGTAATAATAAATAATAGTAATAATGGCTATCATCATCTCCTCTTGCAGGAGAAGCAGAACTAAGTGACATCTCCATCTCTCCACAGAAGCACTCAAGGCCAGAGGTTTTGTTTCACACTCTCATGTCTTGTCTGTGGTAGACACTCACTAAATTAGCATTGCAGGTGGTATCTCTTAGCCTAAGAGAGAAGCTGCTGCTAGTGTGGCTACAGTTTCCTGGAGATCCTGGGACATGACCCCAGAACTCAATAAGTCTCAAATGGATTCAGAAAACCCTCGGTCCCAAGACATATAAATCCCGTGCATTTCTCATGTCCTTTGTAAGTTTTTAAATGTTCCCAGGGAGCTTGGAACTCCCTTGTTGCTTCTTTCTGTATGTCTGCAGAATGTGTATATATAGTTGTCTGTGGTCACACGTGTAAACGTGACTGTACAAGCAAGAGATTGATGTGAGTCTGTTCCTCAGTTACTCTCTCCACATTTTGTTTTGTTTTTCAAGACAGGATATCTCTGTAACAGCCCTAGCTGTCCTGGAACTCACTATGAAGACCAGGCTGGCCTCGAATTCACAGAGATCCATCTGCCTCTGCCTCCCAAGTGCTAGGATTAAAGGTGTGTGTCACCATCTCATTTTTTGAAACAGAGTCTCTTGCTGAAGAGCTCACTAATTAGGCTGGATAGGATGCCCAGCAAACTCTAGGAATCTTGTCTGAATCTCCAGCACTGATATTACAGGTACATACAACCACAACTGACACCTTAACCTGCTGAGACTCTTGCTTTCTTTTTGCTCCCTGGGTGTGACCCTCCTTGAATGAAGGCACTAAGAGTCACACAACAGCAACATTTCACATGGAGTTCCTTTAGAAGCTAGGAAACTGTATGGGGCTGGAAGGGCTGTGCCGAGGAATGGGTGCCTTTCTGGAACACGAGGCCTTATCCCAGTATACAGGCTAATTAGCCTGAGAATACCCACCAGTGTGATCCTTGCTCCCTAGAAAGAAAACCTAGAATTCTGTGTAGACACTGATGTAGAACAGCCAGACTCCAAGTCAATCGCCATGTGGCAGGGTTACAAAGCCAGGATACCTCCTTCTGCTGTCATGTGAATCTGCTTATTGACAGGAAAGGGCAGCATCTAGGCAGAGGATCATATGAACAGGATGCATTTAAAAGAAGCAATTATTCCTTTAAGGCAGACAAATGCAGAGAATAGCTTAGAAACCTGAGAGGCACACACCCCTCTTCTGTCTAAACACTTGGCAATCTAGGACCCCGACCTATGCATGCTGTGTATAGACAACCTCTCTCCTAATAAGGCACCTAGTAACCAAGCACCTCACCTCCTGCATGTACTCCCTGCTCCAAACAATGGATTAAGTTTCTCCTTGACAAACATCAAGTGGGAATAATTTCTACCCAAACAGTTATAACTGTAACTGGATAGAAAGGGGACCACCAACCCAGCCTGAACTGGCTTTGGATGTGTGTGCAGTAAAACCAACCGTGTCCACCAGTGAACTTTCAGGGGGAATTTCCTATTTACTATCTTATACCTATGCATAATTGGATGTGTATGCAATAAAAGTCAGATGAATTGTGGGAAGGAACATTTACAGTCAAAATTATATGACTCAAATCTGTCAATCAAAATAGAAAACTACCCCCTGGACATTATGGCACATGCCTGTTGTGGGATAATCTTTTTGTATACTATAAAGATGTGTCTCTGCCTAAGGCACCTTCTGATTGGTTTAATAAAGAGCTGAATAGACAATAGCTAAGCAGGAAGAGGTTAGGTTGAAGTTCTGGGCAGAGATAGGAACTCAGGATGAATCTAGGTGTGAAGAGAGACATTAGCGAGACATAGAGGGAGTCAGACATTCAGAATGGAAATAAGGTAAAAGGTCACACGTCAGAATATAGATTAATAGGAACAGGTTAAGTTAAGAGCTAGTTTGGAACAAGCCTGAGCTAAAGGCCAAGCTTTCGCCAGTAATAAGTCTCTGTGTTATTATTTGGGGCTGGCAGCCCAAAGAAAGTCCGACAAGAAACCTTACCACACATACCTTTAGTCCCACCCCTAGGAAGGCAGAGGCAGGCAGACTCTGAGTTCTAGGCTAACCAGGGAGATGTAGCAAAACCCTGTCTCAAAAACAGTAAGTAGAGTCAGGGCTGCATACCCTTAACCCCAGCACTTGGAAAGCAGAAGCGGACAGATCTCTATAAACTCAAGGCCAGCCTGGTCTACATAGTGAGTCCCAAGCCAGTCAAAGCTATAACAGAAAGACCTGTCAAAAATAAAAATAAATAAACAAAAAACCAAAAACCTGTGGTCTGGTACACATGTGGGAGACACAGGCAGGAGATCTCTGAGTTTCAGACCACTTTGATCTACTGTGCAAGTTCCAGGAAGCCAGTGCTATACAAACAAACCCTGTCTCAAAAAACCAGGAAGGAAGAAAAAAAACTAAAAAGTAGAGCGAACTACCCAAATTACACTTCTTAGTAATCAGCCCCTCATTCCTTGAGACCCATAAAAAATTAAAATGAAATAAAATAAAACAAAGCCTGACAACCTGATTTTGATCCCTGGGACCCACATGGTAGGAGAAAACCAACTCCCAGAACTTGTCCTCTGACTTCTACACACATGTCGTGGCACATGTATATACATACTCATAGAAACACAGAATGAACGAATGAAATTATCTGTATATAAAGAAATGGCACCAAGAACCTGGAGATACCCAACTCAGACCGTGGCCATGGCGATGCTTGCTTATACTGAGCCCTTCCTTTGCACTTCATCTTAGCAGTGAGCTCCAGGAAACAAAGACTTCTTTATTCAGAAAGAGATCCGTTCTTCAAAGAAATGGCTTCTTTGTTAGCGCATGAAGACTTCAGGACGAAGCTCAGATGTACTTACTTAAACCACAGTCATGGGTCTGAAAGCTATTTAAAGAGGCAACAGCTGTTGCTGTGGAGGAACTGGGGGAGGGATCAGGGGACTGTGGAGTCAGTAACTTAGCAAAACTTCCAAAGTGTATTATGGGGAGAGTTCCTTGGTTTGGGTTTTTGAGGGACTCCTGGAGAGAACTTGGGATGCTTGACTACATGATTCTAGTTCTTTTTGTGATCTCAAAAATATATAAAAAAATGTTTTATTATTGGGTCTTGAATTGATGAATAAATAGACCCCACTTTTTCAGTACCTGAGATTGTCACTTAAGCACAGCACCTAATTAGGCTTATGAACCTGACCTCGAATCCATCCTAGGGAAGGTGTCTCCTAGCCACACCCAGGAGGCACAAGGCTGAATGACCTCCTGAAGTCTGGCGGGGCAGGAAAGTTCAGATATGAGCCCAGACTGGGCAACATACCTTCTGCATGGCTCATCTGTCTTTTCCTCCTTCCAGGGTGACACCAGATGAGCTGGCATCTGCATCAAAGTCAAGAGACTGGCCCAGGGGAGTCTTGAAGCTTTACTTCCTATGGCCCCAGTAATCACATTCTACTTCTCCAGGTGTCCTGGGACTCCTGAGCAAAAGTGATGGGGGCTGGCAGAAGAATAGACAGCAAAAGCTCAAAAGCTCAGCTTCCTTTTAAAAAACCTGACATGTTACCAATCTACAGTATCTGCATCTCTCGGGAACTTTTTAAAAAGCAAATTCTAGAGGCTAGGGAGGTAATTCAATGGGTAAAGTGTTTGTTGTTCAAACACGAGGAGCTGAGTTTGGATCCCCAACACCCACATAAAAGCCAGACACAAAAGTATGAGTCTGTAAACCCAGAGTTAGGCTGGGAAAGGAGCAGGCAGATCCCTGGAGCTGGATGATTAACAAGTCTAGCCAAATTGGTGATTTCGATTTCCAGGTTCAGAAAGAGACCATCTCAAAATAATAATAATAATAATAATAATAATAATAATAATAATAATATAATGTGGAGAGTGACTTAAGACCTCTGGCTTCCATGTGCACACATTCATGCACACACATGCACAAGCATCTGTAGGCACATATATGCACACATGAACCTACACACACACAGAAACAAATTCTAGAGTTCTGTCCCAAACCCACTGGATAAAAAGATCCAGGGGTGGACTTCAATCACCTGCTTTCCCAAGCCCTACAGGAAGTTGTCACAGGAGTGACAGCAGGAGCATGTGTGAGGTGCTCAGAGCTGCCTGAAGCTCCGGAGTTGCCCAGTTACAGTACCGCCTGAATCAGCACTACCACAGCTTGCTCCAGCGATGCTTTCATCGCCTCAGCTCTGGGTTCTCACAGACGGTGACGTCCTTCCCCTGAAACAACCCAGGTCAGGTGTGTGCGCACCTGACTGTCACAGTACAAAGATCTTCACTGTCTTTGTCATGAACCATAATGAGATACATGGAATCGGGGGGTGGAGGGGGAGCAAGTCCTTGCATGAGTAAGGGAATAATTTATTAATTGGGTCTACCGTAATAGAGCGATTCTCCTAGCCTGAGCCGGAAACATTGCGGAAAAAGGCTGGCTGAGCAATGCTTTCACAGTTAGGGTTCATGTGATGGATGGCTGTGGAGAGAGTAAAGGTCATGGCAAAAATTCTTGTGTAGGGGGTCCTGAAACTTACTTTAAACCCTGGGACAATGGCTGAATGGGAGATGGATCACTAGGTAGCAGCACTTACTGCCAAACCCAGTGAACTGAGTTTAACTGCCAGAACCCATGTGGTGGAACAAGAGACCCATCTCCTGCAGTCATCCTCTGACTTCCATGTGCACACCATGGCTGGTGTGCATACAGGTGCACACACGTGTGTCCGTACACATGCACACTTAAAATGTTTTATTTTCTCAAGTTTTTTTCCAAAACAGTGAATTAAACATTGCAAGGAAAAACTGAAGCAGAAAATGTTTGCCGGAAGGCGCACAAGGCATAGATTTGAGACTTATATGGAACAAAGAAGTGAACGTATGGGAAGTTCCCGTGGAGCCTGGGACCTAAATGTCCTAGTTAGAACAGACTCAACTTTTCACTTTTTTCTTGTTTTGGTTTGGTTTCGGTGTTTCGAGACAGGGTTTCTTTGTGTAGTCTTGGCTGTCCTGGAACTAACTCTGTAGGCCAGGCTGACCCTGAGCTCACGGAGATCCGCCTTTCTCTGCCTTCCAACTGCTGAGGTTAAGAGTGTGCTACCACCACTTGCCATGGGCAGCTTCCACTAATAGGGTGTACAGAGTGTTCTTCAGACTTGTCACGAAACAGACCCTGAGGCTGGGATTATAGTTGGGTAGAGAGCTTGCCTAGCGTTCATGAAGCCTAGGGCTGGATGCCTAAACCATATAAACCAGACGTGACGGCACACACTTATCATTCCAGCATTGGACAGTAGAGGCAGGGAGATCAGTTCAGGGTCATCCTCTGCTATATACGGAATTAGAGGCCAGCTTGGGGTGCAAGAGACCCTGTCAATGAAGGAAAGGAGGGAGGGAGAGCGACAAGGAGGAAGGAGACTTTTACTTACATCATCTGTGACAGAATGCCAAAAATATAAAATGTTAATTTCTGGAACCAGAAAGTTATATTCTACAGCAGTCTTTGCAAATGTGCTTAAGGATCCTGGGGAGGAGAGATTGTCCCTGAATGATTACTTGTGTGAGTCCCAAACACAGTCACTGTGTCTGTGGAGAACAAAGACAGAGAAAGATAGGACAACTGTAGAAGAAAGCAGTGTTATCACAGAGATTAGAGTGCTGCTCTGTCAGCCAAGGAACCAGCAGAGGCTGCTGACACCTTGTTTTCAGCCCAGTGAGGACAATTTCGGACTCCTGACCTCCATCATGTGAGATAATGAACCCAGTCCTGGTCTGCGCAGTGTGTGTGTGTGTGTGTGTGTGTGTGTGTGTGTGTGTGAGCAACTACATATTGTTTCTCTCATTCTCTTTTTCTCTCATATCCCAGGCTGGTCTTGAGCTTAGTGTGCAGCAGGGACAACACTGAACGCCTCCTCCTCCTGCCCCAGTTCCTGACAGCTGAGATTCCAGGCGTGTACCACTATGCTGGTTTATGCAGTACTCAGGATCAAATCCAGGGCTCCCAGCATGTTTTGCTAGGCAAGCACTCTTTCAACTGAGCTACAGCCCCAGTCTGGATACTGTTTTTAAAGACTAATTATCGACTTCATGAATTTTAAAAATGTGGAGGGTGGTTACGTTGGAGAGACGCCACTGTCCTGAATACGACTGGATTAAACATGTCAGTATATACACATCAGGAAAATAGGAGTTGGGAAATTCAGCCAACTGTATTTTATCAAAAAATGGAGCTAAGGCTCAGTCACATGACTGAAACATGACTGTCTTAAGAATTAGTATTCATCAAGATAAGTAGATATCAAACAATAGGAAAGGGCCAAAAAAGAGGGGTTAGTGGTGAAGGCACTGGCCTGTTAGTGCACAGAAATATGCAGTGATTAGAAATTAGAAATTAGCAGTGATTAGGCTCCTTTTCATGTTCCAAACTTTTCTTAAGTTACTGGTGTGTGCATTATTTCTCAATACATTAACAGGCAATGGGTAGGTATAAATAGATACTGATTTAGAATAGTGACCTCCACTCCTATCTAATGGCTGTCTCCCACGTCTCCAATATCTAATATTTTTTGACTTGAGTTAGGTTTGGGGGGGGGCATAAAAGGACCTAATGCTTTCTCCAAGACGACCACATCACACACCAAAAGGCAGAGGGATGCCATTCTCTGGGGCACTTCTGCCTGGCCTGCAGCCAGAGAGATGATAGTTGCTTAAGGAGAGGAGCTTAGAGCTGAGGCAGGTTTTTCCGCCCCAGTGCAATCTTGGGAGCCATGGCCCAAGGGCAGCTGTAAAACCCACGTGTTAAAATAACTTAGATTGCTTGTGATAGACAGAGTAAACAAACACACAATGAGACAGCTAAGCAGCACAGAACTCTGACCCACAGAAAAAAAGAAACAACTACCTGGGTGAATAGCTCTGAATCTCAAGACTTACTCAATACCAGATGACTTCATTTATTCCTTCTATTTCCCTGGATGAACCTGAGAACACCAGATATGTTCTCCAAACCCAAGTTACCCCAAGTCAATCCCAAGGATATCCCATTTCTGGTCACTCCTCCCCCCAGCTTCCTAGTGACAGACTCCAATCAGTCAGGGTGTAACTGACTGGGTCCCCCCCCCCCTCAACCCAAAGCATCCCCTTCTCTCTCTTTGCTTCGTCTCCTTGTTGTAGCAAGTTCCAAATCTGCTACCCCACCCCACCTGAGGTGGTGGGTACTTATTCCCATTCATGAATGGCTGTTTTGAAAACTATGATTATTACCATTGAAATAGCTTTTAAAAAGTTCCCCCGAGACAGGATTTCTCTGTAGAAATGTGCCACTGAATTCAGCCAAGGTGGCTGTCCTGAAGCTCACTCTATAGACTAGACTGGCCATGAACTCTTAGAGATCCACCTGCCTCCTGCCTCCTAAGTACTAGGATGAAAGGCATGTGCCATCACCACCCCGTTGCTAAAAAAATTTTAAAAAGAAAACCGTGACACCGGACTGAGATCCCAAGGTCCCGATGAGGAGCAAAAGGAGGGAGATCATGAGCAAGGAAGTCAGGACCGTGAGGAGTGCGTTTACCCATTGAGACGGTGGGATAGATCTAACGGGAGACCACCAAGTCCAGTTGGATTGGGACTGATGGAACAGGGGACCAAACCGGACTCTCTGAATGTGGCTGACGGTGGAGGAGGACTGAGAAACCAAGGACAATGGCAATGAACATGAACTCTACAGCATGGACGGGCTCACTGTGAACCTTGTCAGTTTGGTTGCTCACCTTCCTGGACTTAGGGGGAGCTGGGAAGACCTTGGACTTAACATAGTGAAGGGAACCCTGATGGCTCTTTGTCTTGGAGAGGGGTGGAGTGGGGGTATGGGTGGAAGGGAGGGGAGGGAAGGGGGAGGAGATGGAAATCTTTAATAAAAAAAAAAATGAGAAAAAAAAAGAAAACCGTGATTAACTTGAGGATAGAAGATACTTTTTTTTAATCAGCTGAGAACTTCTAGTTCTGGTTACACTTGAGAGAGAACAGCTTCTCGAGCTGTAAAATGATGCGAAGAAAATTTTCAATCAATTGCCCAGGCACGGTGGCTCACATCTTTAATCCCAGCGCTCAGGAGGCAGAGGGAGACAGATCTCTGAGTCTGAGGTCCAGTTGGTCTACTGAGCAAGTTCCAGGACAGCCACAACTACATAGAAAAATACCATCTTGAAAACCCAAACCAAACCAAACCAACTTGCTTGAACCCTGGTCTGGAGACTCCATCCTGGAAACCCAGCTATTCAAGAGGCCAAGGCACAACCTGGGCAACACCGCAAGACTGTTTCGAAATAAAAGAAGTACTGTGAAAATATAAATCCGTAGTCTTCCCCAAGACCATGTCCCATCAACAACAGAATTTATTTCAGCTGAATTCGGTGGCACATACTTGTAACTCCAGCAGTCCAGAGGCTGAAGCAGGATGATGTTCAGACTGAGGCCAAGCTGGACTACATATATTAAGACTGTCTCAAAACAAACAAACAAACAAAAAAAAGTTCCTGCTATAAAAAAAAAAAAGGCCAGGCAGTGGTGGCACACGCGTTTAATCCCCAGCACTCAGGAGGCAGAGGCAGGTGGATTTCTGTGAATTCCAGGCCAGCCTGGTCTACAAAGTGAGTTCCAAGACAGCTAGGGCTACACAGAAAAACCCTGACTCAGGGAAAACACACACACACACACACACACACACACACACAAAACTGCCTGTGTTTCTAGAAAGCCTGTCTGTCTTCGCTGTTTTTAAATTGAGACACAAATTTTATCTATCACCTTCAATTTAATTTTTTAAATTTTTTTACACATTACCATAGTAAGTCCATTTGTGTGTGTGTGTTCACAAGTTTGTAAGTGTGCCACAGTGTGCAGTCACTTGTACAGGCCAGGAGAGGACAGCATATGCTCTTTGGAGCTTTGGACTTAGAGGTACAGGCAGTTACGAACCACAGTTTGGGTCCTGGGAATTGATCTGACTTTCTCTGGGAAAGCTGAGCCACCATCTCATTTTTGTTTAAAAAAGAAATTAGAAGAGGACTATGGGGAAGACAATTTATGTTTCTATTTTTTCTTAGTGAATATGCTTTTTGTTTGTGTAAATATATTTGTTTGTTTGTTTGTTTGTTTTTTGAGACAGGGTTTCTTTGGAAGCCTGACCTGGAACTAGGCTCTTGTAGACCAGGCTAGCCTCGAACTCACAGAGATCCATCTGCCTCTACCTCCCAAGTGTTGGGATTAAAGGTGTGCACCATCACTACACAGCATGAATATGTATTTTAAAGACACTTTTAATTAAAAACTCATTTTGCATAGATGTGCATGTGCTAACAGCCCAGAGGACTTTAGGGAGTTGGATCTCTTTTTTTACCATATAGGTATCTGAGATTGAATTCAGGTCCTTAGACTTGGCTTCAGACAACCCTAACACTGAGCAATCTCACCAAGTCCTGAATATGACTTTTAAAATTATTAGTATTATTGTTGCTCTTTTGGAGTTTTTGTTTGTTTTGGTTGGCTTGGTTTGGTTTTTCAAGTTAGGGTTTCTCCATTTTCCCCTGGAACTCACTCTGCAGACCAGGTTGGCCATGAACTCAGAGATCCACCTACTTCTGTCTCCCAAGTGCTGGAATTAAAGGTGCATACCACCATCACCTGTCAAAGTTATTTTTAAAAAAATTACTATTTTAACCAGGCAGTGGTGCAAATGCCTTTAAACGCAATACTTCAGAGGCAGAGGGAGGCAGGTCTCTGTGAGTTCAAGGCCAATCTGGTCTACAAAGCAAGTTCTAGGACAGCCAGAGCTGTTACACAGAGAAACCCTGTCTCGCAAAGAAAAATAAATGAATAAAAATAAAAATACTATGTTAAACCTCATTATAAAGGCATTGCAAATTTTAAAGATCACATATTGAAATTAACCAAACTTTATTCAACTCAATGAACTAAACAGAATAGCCAATAAAAAAATCCTTTTTTGTTTTTTGTTTTTATTTGTTTGTTTGTTTTCTTTTGCTTTTCGAGAAAGGGTTTCTCAGTAGCTAAGGAGCCAGTCTTGGAACTCGCTCTGTAGAGTAGACCAGGCTGGCCTCGAACTCACAGAGATGTGCCTGCCTTTAGCTCCCAAGTGCTGGGATTAAAGGCATGTGCCACCACTGCCCGGCAGAAAAAAATTCTTACGTGACTAAAAAAATTACACTTTTCTGAATTATTATCCTTAAGTCCTTATATCTGTATTTTTTACCTCTGTCCGAATAATTTCTTCAAGCTACACAACTACAGCCTTCATATTAAATATCTCCTCTCGAGTGAGGAGAGGCCGGGAGGAGGAAACTGAGAGGGATAGAACCAAAATATCTTGTGCGGTATTGTGTTTCACACCTTTAATCCCGACATCTGAGAAGCAGAGTCGTGAGTATACCTGTGAGTTCAAACCCAGCCTGGTCTACAGAGTGAAACCATATAAACCCTACTAAAATAGATGTATATACATTTCCAGCGAATTCATCAAATTCCAGAAGAAGCATTTTAAGACTAAGGAAAACAATTCACAACGCAGAGAAGGAAAAGCAGCTTTCATCGTTCTCAACCCCCCTCTTTTTTTTTTAAAGCTACCACCCAACCTTTCCCGACACACACACACACACACACACACACACACACACACACACACACACCACGTGAGTAATGTCTAGTAGGTTTGAGAGAAAGGCTCCTAAGGAATAATCCGTGATCATGACTTCATCTTATTGGATTTATTTCCCCCATCTCTAGACTTTTCTAAATTCTATGGAAGCCCGCCCAGACTCTTGTCCATGGCTCTGCCTTCTTCCACTTAGACCCAGCCTTGCTGTGCGTTAAACAGAAATCACGGGATTATATATAAACTCCCACCCCGCAGATTTTAATCCAAAACTCTTAAAACTAAAAACAGAAGGGTTGGGTGGATGTTCCGCAGCAGACCCTGGTTCCGGAGCTTATCTTTTTGGACTGAGGCGCCGCACGGACCCGGGGATCCTCCAGGAAGGAGCTCAGCCTGGGGCCCCAGGCGGTCACACAGCTGGACAGGTTAGGACCTGGCGGCGTCACGCGCCTGGAGCCCCGCAGGCTCCGCCCCCAGGCAGACACAGCCAATGGCGGCGCGGGGGCGGGCCCTGCCGGGGCCGCAGCCTGGGAGGCTTTAAAGCCCGAGCCCTGCGTTCCTCGGCCAGATTTTCGGACCTCGGCGACCTCCCGAATATTAGTTTGTGGAGTGCTCGTAAGTAGCTGGCTGCTCCAGGTGAGTGACCCCAGCGGGCCTAAACGCTGCGCGAGCGGTTATAGGGAGGAAAATGGAGAGCCCGGGACCACAGCATCTGCAACCCGTGCTGGGGACCCCAGGATGGGCCAGGACCGCGGGGTGGGCGGGATCCCTCGGCCTCCCCGGAGTGACGGGGTCCGTGTTGCCAAGCGGAGTCGTCGCCAGGCCGCTTGACTCCGGGCCTGATGGGAACCGGAGGGGCAGCAGGACATCCCCCCCTCCCGAAGCTGGTCACAGGGGCCCAGGGCTCCCTGTGCCGCCATAACACCCGTGGGCGGTGGCTACGAGGGCGGAGCGGACGACAAGCCCCCCCTCCCCCGGCCCGGCAGAGCCGGGATCACCCAGAGCGGGGGTATCGCCTCGAGGCTTCAGTTCTGGAAACTCAGTCCCGACCGGTCCCCAGCTGTGCATTAAAGTGTGAGGTAGCAGCTTATCTCTAGGGACTCCTGTATCCCCCGTTTGGGCTCACTCAACTCTGTCGGTACACGACCTGGACCAAGTTGTCCCCTTAAGTTTGAGTCATACAATGCCGGGAGACTCAAGACTACTATCATGCCACTATAATGGAAAAGAGTTTATCGTAGTTTCTATGCCATTTACTTGGCAAGTTTTCATTATCAGTATCGAGACAGGGTTTCACTGTTTAGCTCTGGCCGTCCAGTAACTTTGTAGACCAGGCTGGCCTCGAACTCAAGAGATCCGCCTGTCTCTGCCTCCCTAGTGCTTGGGGTTAAAGGCGTTCACCACCGCCGCCCCATGAGTCGAGTAAGTTCCAAAGATTAATTTCTGGCTTGTTTTTCTCCACTCACACCCATACTTATTAACACGTATAAGACATTTCTGTTTTATTAAGGTGGTTTTTAACTAATATTTTAAATGAACTGATTTGCTGCTGGCCTAATGGCTCATGACTAAACATCACAGCGCTTGAGAGATGAGGCCAAATAAGAGTTCAAAGTCTGCCTGAACTACCAGAGACCCTATCCGTAAAAGAAAAAATGTTTAGCCTGGCGGTCGTGGCACACGCTTTTAATCACAGAACTCAGGAGAGACAGAGACAGGCAGATCTGAGTTCAAGGTCAGCCTGGTCTACAGAGTGAGTTCCAGGACAGGCTCCAAAGCTGCAAAGAAACCCAATCTCAAACCAAAAAAATTAAAATACAATAAAAAGGCTTTGTCAAATCTTTATTTCCTCTTTTCCTTCCCTAGGTGTTTGAACCATGAATCGTTTGCTCCTCCTGGCTACCCTGTGCTTGGGGACAGCCTTAGCCACTCCAAAATTTAATCAGACGTTTAGTGCCCAATGGCACCAGTGGAAGTCTACACACAGAAGACTGTATGGCACGGTTTGTAATGTTTCCAGTGTCTCGAGAATGGGCCTCCTTGCCCTTGGAAGTTTATAGCCAGCTCTTAGTGGGACTATCCCAATCACACACCCACTGTGAACGGAATAGAGCACAAACATCCCTGTTGTATGCTTTCAGGAGGAGAAAAGCTTTCTAGAGGGTAGCTGTTATGGTAGGTCCACTTGGTTAGGTGGGCTGAATTTTTTTAAGACTTATTTATAGACTTATAGAGAGTGTTTTGCTTGCATTTATGTCTGTGATCATATGCATCATGGAACTAGAGTTATGGATGGTTATGATCTGAATGTGTTGCTAAGAATTAAACCTGGGTCCTACACAAAACAAGTGTTCTTAACCACTGAGCCCTCTCTCCAGCCCCTTACCTCCTTTTTGTTGGGGTTGACAGGGCCTCATTGCCGTGCAATTCACTAGAGACCAAATTGGCCTCAAACTCACAGACATTCGCCTGCCTCTGCCTCCCCAGTACTGAGATTTAAAGACATGTGCCAACCTACCTGGCTCCCCCTCGATTTTTAACAAAAATAAAAACTACCAGTTCCATGTTTGGTTCTAGAATGAGGAAGAGTGGAGGAGAGCAGTGTGGGAGAAGAATATGAAGATGATTGAGCTGCACAATGGGGAATACAGTGAGGGGAAACATGGCTTCACCATGGAGATGAACGCCTTTGGAGACATGGTGAGTGTGATGTGATACAAGCTCTCTGGACCTTCCGTTTTCTTTTTACAAAATTATCTCACCTCTTCGACTTTTTGTCTTTCTCGGAAGACCAATGAAGAGTTCCGGCAGTTGGTGAATGGCTATAAGCACCAGAGGCACAGGAAGGGGAAAGTATTTCAGGAGCCTCTGATGCTTCAGATCCCCAAGTCTGTGGACTGGAGAGAAAAAGGTTGTGTGACTCCCGTGAAGAATCAGGTATGAGGGCTGGGAGACGTCTCAGCTGTGTGAGCGGGAGAACCTGAGTTTGATCCCCACAGCCCACACCTGGGAGAGAGAAAGTTGATGTGGTAGCACTCCTGCCAGTAAGTAGGAAGCAAGACAGGTTCCTGGGGCTTACTGGCCCACCAGCATGGCCAAATCAGTGAGTTCCAGCCAAAAGTGAGATAGCCTGTCTCAGAAAACAAGGTAGATAGATGGTGACTGAGAAGCAATACCCAAGGTTGGCTTCTGTTATACACATACATACACACACACGTATGTATGTATGTATGTATGTATGTATGTATACACACACCTAACCCTTCCCCCCAAAGAATCAGGTGTGACCTTGCATGGTTCATACCTTCTCCTACAGAATGGCCAAGAAGGAATTGGAGTTTGCTTCACTATAATGCAGTGTGATATTGGCAGTTTTATACACTCAGCCCCCGACATCCTCCCCTCAACCATATTAACACCGACACCCCCAATGAGTACCCATCTTTTTGTTCTGTAGCCCATGGAGTTTAACCAGGGCTACCCAGCCTGCCATGCACACATAGGTATGGCATAGCTTTCCACCCACTAGAGCCTGGGCAACTCAATACTGACAGCATCACTGAAGATAATGACTCCCCTCCTCCGGTAGCCACCAACTACCTGTCTCTCCTCTGAGGGGGCTAGGGTTGTTGCCTATGCTTTAGCCTGGACCCTATACAGTATTTTGATCTGTCTGCTCTTGGGCATATTACACCTTTGGAGCGTGAATGGAACAGGGTCTCACTATTTAGCCTAGCCTGGCCCCAAGCTCAGAACCTCCCAAATGGATTTCGGCCATGCATCGCCACATCCAGCTTCCTGTTTAAAGGCGCATGTAAAAGCTGTTGACTATCTTTGTCTTGTAAACCCCTTATCTCTTTCTCTTTCCAGGGCCAGTGTGGTTCTTGTTGGGCTTTTAGTGCAAGTGGGGCCCTGGAAGGACAGATGTTCCTTAAGACTGGCAAACTGGTCTCCCTGAGTGAGCAGAACCTTGTGGACTGTTCCCGGGCTGAAGGCAATCAGGGCTGCAATGGTGGATTGATGGATTATGCATTCCAGTACATTTTGAACAACAAAGGTCTGGACTCAGAGGAGTCCTATCCCTATGAAGCAAAGGTAATTGGTTTGTTTCCTCTGTTTTCAGAAACATTACCAGACATGGTTTTCAGAGTTTGTACTTTGTGGGTAGCTAACAGCCTTCTGTTCTGATGGATGGTTTGTGAGTATTGACCTGATATGAACTGAACATCGCTAAGGGTTTTGTTTCTAGTTGTGATCAAGTCTCTCCTTTAACTTTCAAAGGATGGACCTTGTAAGTACAGACCCGAGTTTGCTGTGGCTAATGACACAGGATACGTGGATATCCCTCAGCAAGAGAAGGCTCTCATGAAGGCCGTGGCAACTGTGGGGCCTATTGCTGTGGCTATGGATGCAAGCCATCCGTCTTTCCAGTTCTATCGTTCAGGTAATTGTTAGAATTAGTGCCACCCTGCCTTTGCACATGAGTTTTGCTTTCTAGGACTTTTGGGGATTTTGAGTCTATATTTAATGTACAGATGTTTCTATTTGATCAATTGGGCATTTTCAAGGTTTCTTTAATTATGCTGGGGACAGGGGTGCATATAAGTGCAGGTGCCCTCAGTCCTGAAGCATGGAACTGGACTGAGAGGCAATTGTAAGCCACCCAGTGGGTGCTGGAACCAGACAGGTTCCTTACAAGAGCAGTGAATACACGTAACTGCCGAGACATCTCTCCAGCATCCCTCTCTTTAAATCTTAATGCGTTTATTTGGGGGATGAGTGCGTCTGTGCTATGCATGCATATCGAGGTGAAAAGACAACTTGCAGGAGTCGGTTCTTTCTACTGTGTGTGACCCCAGAATCAAACTCAGGCCCTGAGCCTTTTTAACAAGCACCTTTACCATCTGAAATGTTTCCTTAAAGATTATGAATTACTTCGATAGATAGACCCTAATTTACCTAATTCTTCTCCAATAGCTGGATCTTTTTCCAAAAGTTTTTTTTTTTGTTGTTGTTGTTTTTTGTTTTTTCGAGACAGGGTTTCCCTGTAGTTTCTAGAACCTGTCCTGGAACTAGCTCTTGTAGACCAGGCTGGCCTCAAGCTCAGAGATCCGCCTGCCTCTGCCTCCCGAGTGCTGGGATTAAAGGTGTGCGCCACCACCGCCTGACTTTCCAAAAGATTTATTGCTGTAATTAGGACTTTTAAGGAACCTGTCATTCAATGGGGGAAAGGGAGGAAAGCTTGTTCATCCTTTTTTTTTTTTTTTTTTTTAGAGTAGCAGGGCTAGCTAGAAGATGGATCCTATCGCCATAGGCTTTAAAATAGTAGAATTTTTTTTTTTTTTTTATTGAGGTGAGGGTGTTCTGATAGTCTTTCCTAGCATTCTTAAAGCTCTGGTTCAATCCCAGCTCCTTATGAGCCAGGCATTGTAGTTCATTCTTGCAATCCCAGCACTCAGAAGGCAGAGGCAGGGTCAGGCAATCAAGCCCATCCTTGGCTACATAGCCTGTTGGAGATCAGCTTGGACTATATCAAACCTGTCTCATACTGAGACAGATTTCACTATTGTTGACCAGGCTGGCCTTAGAGACCTGTCTCTGCTGTGCTGGGATTAGGGCATGCACCACCTCACCCAGCATGACCACTATTATTTTTGACTAGTATCTTCTAGTCAAATTCGGGACTTTGGGATCTGTGACATTGTGGGGGCCAAGGTGGGTCACAGTCCCGTGGTGACTGGAACCTCTCACCAAGTGTTCATTTAACTCTGCCAGGCATCTACTATGAACCGAACTGTAGCAGCAAGGACCTCGACCACGGGGTTCTGGTGGTTGGCTATGGATTTGAAGGAACAGATTCAGCTAAGAATAAATTTTGGATTGTCAAGAACAGGTAAGACTCAAAATGTTGTATTGTAAATTGAAAAGGGAATTCTTTTGGGGTTTTCAATATTTAGATGCAAGTTCACAGACATTCAAATTTTAAAATGCTGGACGTCTTAGAGTGGAGGGTTTGTGTTTTAGGTTCTGAACTAAGCTTGTGGGAGAGATTCCAAATTTGGCTTAAATTTCAATAAGCCTATGAGACCTGTGTGATTTCAGCTAAAAACTAAAGGTTTTCAGCAATAGTTGGCCAGCAGAAACCTCAGCCCATCTCCCTGTGTTACCTTCATTTTGCTCTCAGCAGCCTTAAAGCCTGTCAAAATTAAGTCTCACAACTAATTATCTTTCACTGAGATATAACATAACATTGTGGAGACATCGTACTGTTCAGATCTAGCTTGCCTTGATGATGTAGCTTGCCCAGAATATGCAGAACTCTAGGTTCAGTCTCCAGCACCACCAGGCAACACCTGGTGTGGTGCCTGCTTGTATCCCAACAAGGTCAAGGTCCAAGAATTCAAGGGCCTCCTCTTAGGGAGGCTACACAAAACCCTGTCTCAAAATAAGTGAGGGGCTGAGGCAGTGACTTGCCACTCAGTCCTGAGGACCTATGTTCGTATCCCCAGCACCCACAAAAGCCATGTACTGCAACACACACTGTACCCCAGGGCTGGCCATCAGGGGCTGTGATCTCCAGGTTCAGTGGGAGATCCTATCAGAAAAAAAAAGGAGGAGATGAAGGCACCAGCATTGACCTAAAGCTTCCACACAGTAAACAGGAATGAATGCCTCTGTGTATTTTGTGTGTAGATCTTAGAGCACTCAGCGCTAAGTTCAGTCCAATTTTCAAGTGTTAATTATTAATCATTCTCATGTTTCCTGAATCTCTTTCAGCTGGGGTCCTGAATGGGGTATGGGAGGCTTCGTCCATATAGCCAAAGACAGGAACAACCATTGTGGACTTGCTACTGCGGCCAGCTACCCTACCGTGAATTGATGGGGAATGGTAATGAAAGACTCCTGGACATTGCGTCCAAAGGGATGTATCTTAAAACTGACCAAACCCTTACGGAGACCATAGTACTTGAATCACTGAAGATCCAAGTCATGATTTGAATTCTGTGACATTTTTACATGGGTTAAATGTTACCACTACTTAAACTACTCTACACACAGCTTTATAATATTGAACACTCATTGCTTAATTCTGAGTCTGGAGTATTTGTTTTATAAAGGATGTATAGAGATTTCTTTAGCTTTTAAAATAAATTTTAGTTCAGTGTATGTAGGTGGGACTTCCTTTTGTAATGTGCTGATAAGTGTTTGGGATTAAAGACTGGCTTGGGGTGTTGTGGTACAGCATGGAAAACGTGACAGGTGCTGCTGGGCTTTCTGATTTTAAAGATAATAGATTTAACCTCAGCTTCCCATCAGGTATATAAGTTAGCTATGGGGTAATTGTTATTTGTTTGTTTACACCTTCATTTTCTGTTTCTCTCTCTCTCTTTCTCTCTCTCTCTCTCTCTCTCTCTCTCTCTCTCTCATGTGTGTGTGTGTGTGTTTGTTTATGCGTGTTTTTTTGTGTGTGTGTGTGTTAGATGGGATGCATGCATGCTGCAATACATGTGTGGAGGTCAGAGCCTAACTTGGAAAAGTCAGTTCTTCTACAGTGTTTGTCCTAGGGATCAAAATCAGGTTGTGAGGCCACAGTGCCTTTACCATGGAGCTGTCTTGCCAGCCCCACTTGTTTTAAGTGGCATATAATTACATATGTTTTTGAAATACAATAAAATGTTTTGATACATGTATAATATGAAATGATCAGATAGGGCTAATAAGCTCACCTCAAATATTTTATCACTTTATTTAACTTTTTTAGCTGTTTTTTAAAGTTCTCAGTATGTTACTATTAGAGACAGTCTTGTTTATATAACATAGTCTGGCCTTAAACCCATGATCCCTCTCCTTCATCCTAAGGGCTAAAATAACAAGCATGTATTATACCCAGTCTCAACTCATATCTGGAAAACTTGACAAATACAGAAGAATAAGAGCAAATTGTTCTACACAGTGGTTCTCAACCTTCCTAATATTGTGACCCTTTAATATAGTTCCTCATGTTGTGGTGACCCCCCCACCATAAAAATATTTTTATTGCTACTTCATAATGTGATAACCCCCAACCATATTATTTGTTGTTTCTTCATAACTTATTTGTGCTACTGTTATGAATCATAATTAAATATTTTTGGAGACGGAGGTTTGCCAAAGGAGTCTAGAACCACAGGCTGTTCTAGAGTATGCAGACTCAGATGTACTTCTTCCTCTGTGGGTATCTAGGTGACTGGCCCCTGACGTCCTCCTCTCCTTGTTCTCCCTTGCTTCTCTCATAATTCTCCTATTTATCCTCTTTGCCTTCCAGCCCTGCCTGTCCTTGCTACTGCCTCAGTATTGGCCATTCAACTCTTTATTAGGACCATCAGGTGTTTTAGACAGGCAAAGAACCACAGTTTCACAGTTAATCAAATGCAGCATAACAAAAGTCACATACCTTAAAATAATATTCCCCAACAGTTAAATCACAATAGAGTAAGTTATAACACAGGCATCTTAGAATAGGGAGGGGCTTAGAGTAAACAGGAAGCCCCCGTAGCACATGGATGTCTCGTTTGTGTTTTACCTGTGGCATTTAAAATTAATCCTTGCCAGGCGGTGGTGGTACACACCTTTAATCCCAGCACTCAGGAGGCAGAGACGTACAGATCTCTGAGTTCGAGGTCAGCCTGGTCTATAAAGAGCAAGTTCCAGGACAGGCTCCAAAGCTACACAGAGAAGCCCTGTCTCAAAATAAATAAATAAATAAATAAAAATAAAATTAATTCTTTATTACATTTATTTACTGGGGGTGGAGCATGCATGTTGTAGTTTGACTCCCTATCTTTTACGTTTGAATGCTTGGTCTCCAGTTGGTGGAATTGTTTGGGAAGGATTAGGAGGTGTGGCCTTGTTAGAGGTGTGTCACAGGGACTGAGGGGGCTTCTGAAGCCTATGCCGTTCCAGTTAGCTCTTTATTCCTCCTAGTTGTTATCTCAACATATAAGGTTTTATCTAGTGCTCCAGCACCATACCTGCCCGCCTGCTGCCATCAGTGCTATCCCTGCCTGCCCGCCTGCTGCCATCAGTGCTATCCCTGCCTGCCTGCCTGCTGCCATGCTTCCTGCCTGGTGGTCCTGGACCAACCCGAAATTGTAAGCAAGCCTCTAATTAACTGCTTTTATAACTTGCCTTATTTATGGTGTTTTGTCATGGCAATAAAAGTAACTAAGAAGTAAACACTAAAATATATAAATGTTCCTTATTCTCCATTTTTAAATGAAGGCATTACCAGAACTGGCCCTACTTCCTACATTTTAAAACTTTTTTGCTTTTTTTGGGGGGAGGGGGTGCTACTTTGTTTTTTTCAAGACAGGGTTTTTCAGTAGCTATGGAGCCAGTCCTGGAATTCTCTCTTGTAGACCAAGACTGTCCTTGCACTCACAGATCCATGTGCCTCTGCCTCCCAAGTGCTGGGATTGAAGGTGTGCACCACAACCACCTGGCTCATTTTAAAACTTTTGTAATTCTTGTTACTTACATTGAAATGTGTGTTAGACACCTAGGCAACAACTCTGAGCTGCCTCTGAGAATGAAAGAATTAAATGAATAGTCATGATTCCTCCCAACCTACACATGGCCACTTGTTTGATCATACTGTGTGGCCACAGGAGAAGGCCAGCCGGTACCTATAATCAGAAATCCTCTCCTGTGAGGTCACCTCCCACCCACCCATTTTTTTCTTTTGCTCCTTCCAAGTTTCTGAGCATTCAAACCCTTAGCCACAGACCATAAAATCAGTATATAGATGTGTCTAGTCATTTCCTTCTGAGCAAAATGAATTATCAGGGCTCCCCTCACCCTGTCCCATAGGAACATTCCAGACAAGCAATGTAGGACCGCCACTGTCACTCTGGTGCTGTATGCATAGCGCTACAAACCCACTTTTCAAGTTTTTTCTTAATTATCGAGAGCTTTTCATGATGCCCTGCTTGTAGCTGGAGAGAAAGTGACAGAACCAAGGGTCATCAGCTTTTAAAACATGTTTCTGCATAACTTGTCGGTACTTCAACAAGCTCAACCATATGTGTCACTTCCACTGATCAAAATTTAGGTCATGGTGGATCAGACAATATTGAATTTATGGCAAACAACTTGCTTCACAGGGTAACTAGATGTCACATGACCCAAAACAGAACTGACCTGGAGAGATAGCATGGTGGATAAAACCACTTGAGTCCAGATTCCCTAAAGCATATACAAAACCAGGTAAAGTAGCACGTGCCTCTAATTCCAGAGCTTCTACAGCCAGATGAGAGGTAGAGACCAGAATCCTCAGAAGCTCCCAGGCTGGCTAGTCTGCCTTACACAGGGAAGAGCATGAGACCCTGTTTGAAACAAGGCAGAATGCAATTATTGACATCCAACCTTGCCACATGCACTACAGGCTGTGGACATATACACAAGGTAATTATTTGAAGAGGACGGCTGCTTCCACAGTCCTAAGACTGCTTTACTGCTGTCAATTCTTAATCCCTATCTCAAATCTTTCTTTGTGTATCACTGAGGTTGGAACTGTTGGGTTTATCATCAAAGTGGCAGAACAGTATGGGCATCAGCCTGAAGCTGCTGGTCTCACTCAAAAGCCACACTTTTGGGGTTATTTGAGGTATAGGGCATGGTGGCAGCTAAATGTGTTGTCTTCACCATCCAAAGGGGTTCCAGAAGTTGGGTAGAGGGGATGGATGCAGCAACCTCTTCACTTTGGAAGAGGACTCTCTCAACATTTGTATTTAACTGGACACATAGAACATACATCTTCCGGCATGATAGATACTCTACCAACTGAGCTACATCTCTAGCCCTAACTTCTTAACTCTATCCCTCCCCCTCTTCCATGTGAGTTATGGGTTGTCGTGTGTGTGTGTGTGTGTGTGTGTGTGTGTGTGTGTGTGTGCGCGCGCGCGCGCGCGCGCGCGCTAGGAATTGAACCTGGATCTCCTGAAGATCATCAAGTGCTTTTAACTACCGAACCTTCCCTCCATTCCCCTTATAAATCTTATAATGAAAAAGATATCCACTGGCAGGACACTGAGTCAGGGTTAGTGATATACATGCAAAGGCTTTAGCAGAAGTATTTGCTCAGTTGGAAGCTCCGCCTTCGCCCCATCCTCCCCATTCCAAACCCCGCCCCTCTCAGAAAGATCACCAAAAGTCCTGGCTTCTCCCTGGAAGTTCAAGACCGCACCTACAGGTTGCCCTGTGGCCCCCTACCTCTGGGGGTGCTGGAGAGTCACCCAAGAATCTTAGAGCCGAATTAAAAGGATCAGGTTTATTAGGCCAATCTGGCTTACTGCGTCGGCAGAGAAACCTAATACCGAGTTACAAAAAACCTATCAGTATTGAAGTCTGCAAAACTTGAAATAAATTTTCATTTTTCTGTGGTAAAATGGTGGAATTCATCACTTAAATGTACAATCCAGTTTCATTAAATGTCTTACAATTGTCACATTCCCATATCCAAAACTCGAGTCCCCGAAGCAGAAGCTCTGCACATCCACTGTGCTTCTGAGCTCATCCAGCAAGGTTTTATTTTGTTCATTATATTTTTCAGTTTTGTCATTTCTATTGTTTCTTTTTGTATTTCTTTCTTTTGGGAGGGGTGGAGTGAAGAACGACCTCAAATTCTCTGTGTAACTGAGGACTGCATGTCATCCTTGAATGCTGGATCCTCCAGCCTCCTCTTGAGGGAAGGTATCATAGGTATGCACCCACACCCAGCTTTTAATGAGATACTAGAGATCAACCTAGGGACTTCGTGCATGCAAGGCAAGTCCTCTACCAACTGAGCTATGTTTCCAGTTCAGAGGAGTGTTTTTACACTTTTTTTAAAATCCATAATTGCTGGTTGAAGTGCTCTTTGATGGTCACCTAAAAACCCTCGTCAAATAATTGCCTTGGCATTGATGTCTACTGGCATATCTCCTTATTCTTGTGATGTTGCTGATTCTTAGGGTAGCACATGACTTTGCTGTATCCTACAGACAGAGGCTGTGGATCCTAACTGCCTTTAACAGCCGCAGCTCAAAGGTCAGGTGGGTGTGTTTGTCGGCTTCCTGGTTAAGCTTCTCCAAACCATCCAGATGGACAAAAAACAAAAATGGGGCCCTGACTCACGTTGCATAGCTGCAGAGGGTGGGGTGAAAGTTCAAACCCTCCCTCCCCCACAGTCACCTTCCCGGTAAACTGGGGCAGTGACTCAGGCAGTGACCTTATTGACTCTGAACTAGATTGTGTGATCAACTCTCTGACTAACTACTATCCCTCGAGTGGGGAGAGGGGAGGTAAAAACAGAAGGCTGGGTCAGACCATGCTACATTAGAGGTACAGATGTGTCAGCCCCCCCCTCTGGTTGGTTTGGACACCAGAGAAGAGGCAACCCAGAACAGAAACTTCATTCTACCTCCTTGTGATGCCAAAGAAAACTGGACGGTCAGCTTTGTTAGGAATTTCTCCTAACACGAGCTCCCAATCAAATAAAATCACAACAAGCCAAATTAAAAATATCCAGGTTTAATGGGACTCCTGTGCTCTCAGATGGGGGATGGGAGGAGGGGAACCACGCATTTCTCCTCTGGGGGCTCACTTAAACACCCTGTGGGAGTGGTCCTGACCCCTTTCCCAGGGAGGGGTCAGGACCCGGCATGCTGGGATTTGGAGTCCAGACCAATACAACTCCCAGGCCTGGGGGCTGGGGGGCTATGCTCCCAACTTAGCAAGCTTCCCAGATGGTCTTGACAGCCGGAGTTGGAGGAGAGAAGCCTAATTTGAAGCTAGCTTTGCCTTACACTGCCTATCAGTATAAATTAATGTTGGGTAGGGACAGAGGCTTGGCTGACCACTAACACTGCCCTGGTGGAGAATCCAAGTCCTACCTGCTTCAGGCAGAGAACAGAACCTCAGCTTCTTTAACACTTGCAAATTCAGATTCCGTGTTCACTTCTTCCAAAGCGGAAAGATCAACGCCACTCAGGTTTGCTAACACCATTTGACTAGAGAATGGGGGTTGGGTGGTTGCTTGCTTCTGCCAGGGGAAGGCTTCTGTAGTGCCCTGTCTGCCTCACGTCAAAGGCTTGTTCAGTCCCTGCTCTCACTTCCGTTTTCATCGATTCAGGAGGTCTCTGGACGTCCTTCCATGTATGACTTCAGGGTCCTATGTTTATGGTTTAGTTTCCAGGGCTACTCTGTCTTTGAAGATCCAGAAGTCTTACTAGCTTTTGTCATTAGGGTTGAACAATAACAATGCCACATTATGAATAGTGGTGAGTGAGTGTGTCCAGCTTCCCATGGCCTAAGGCTGTTTTCACCGGGTAAATAGAGTAAAATAGAAATAAAGTCATTTCTACTTTAAAAATTCAAGATCCGTTAACCTTTCTTATAATTTTCAGTATTCTTTTCTCCACAGAGACCCGTTGAAGGCAAATTGACTGGGGCTGGGATGTAGCTCAGCTGGTAAAATATCTCATCAAGGAATGAGGATGAATTTGATCCCCCAGCACCCACGTTAAAAACAATAAAAAAACACCCAAGTGTAAAGGCAGCCAGTTTATGGAGATCAGCAGATCCTTAAAGCCCACTGGCCAGATAGTCTTGTCTTTTAGAAAGTTCCAGGTTCAAGACCCTGTGTCAAAAAATAAGGTGAAGGCTGGCAAGGTATCTCAACAGGCAAAGGCATTTGCTGCCAGTTCTGAAGAGCCCTCTTCCGTGTTTTGTTCCCTAACCTGCAGATATGTGAGCCATGACATGCATTCATGCACACGAGTGTGCATGCAAACACACACACAAAGCTAAAGATCAAAATGTACTGTATATTATCATACCCACAAAACACATTACAACCTGGTATAGTTTATTTCACCAATGCAAAATTGGTTCAATATTTGAAAGTCAATTAATGTTATCTGAAAATTTGATAAGGCAAAAACACGTGATTGTGACAGCTGGTGTAGGGAAAACACAAGACTGCATCCGATATCCATTCAGTAATAACTTTCAGTAAACTGTAAACAGAAGGACCCCTCCAGCCCGATAAGGAGAAGCTACAAATAAAGCGGAAAGTCTCCGTGCTTTTTCTTTTTTTTCTTTTTTTTTCTTTTTTTTTTTTTTTTTTTTTTTTTTTTTTGGTTTTTCGAGACAGGGTTTCCCTGTAGTTTCTAGAGCCTGTCCTGGAGCTAGCTCTTGTAGACCAGGCTGGCCTCGAACTCAGAGATCCGCCTGCCTCTGCCTCCCGAGTGCTGGGATTAAAGGCGTGCGCCACCACCGCCCAGCCCGTGCTTTTTCTTTAATATCAAAACTAAGGCAAATGTGCCAGTTCTCCCTTGGATTCATAAAATACTGCAGCCTAAGAGACCAGTTCCCAGAACTGCACCAGGGCTGCAGGAAGGATGCCTCCAGTGTAGCGGGACTTAAAACTCTATGTATCTGAGGGAAAAGGACTCACACACGCGATCTGCGGGTCATGTGCTTTATTCTTTCCAGCTCCAATTCTCCCTCGATTCTATGTTTACACAGCTTTTATATGCTTCAACAACAAACTTTAGGTGATAAGAAAAAGGTTACAAAAGCTGTTTCTCAGGGTCATAATGCATTCCTTGAGTAAACAACAAGAGACACATGCAAAATAAACCGGTCAGCTTTCTCATTAGCAGCAGCTGTAAAGGGGAGTGCAGCTGTAATCCTAACTCTTTTTTTACACAAAGTCAACACCAAGTAAAACAGGTGTGGTAGTACAATCCTGTAATTCAAGTACTCAGGTGGCAGAGGTGGGAGGATCATAGATTCAAAGTTGTAACCCCGCCGGCAGGGTCAGCTATTCAGGGTCCTCTGAAGGGGCGCTACCTGAAAGAACATGGGCTGGAGAGAGAAAGGAGACCAAGCAAGATTCTATTTGTCAAGGTCTCCTTTATTAGGGTGATGGTTACAGCTTATATAACCCTTGAATGAGGAACTTGGATTGGGGTGGGGGATAGGGAGTAGCAAAGGTCACCAGCTAGCAAACCTGGTGTTCCTTGTGCAAGCAGAAACATTCTTTTTGTGATTCCCTTAATTCCCTTAACAAACAGTTCTCAAGATAGTTAGGATATGGGGCTCTCTGCAAACATCCTTAGGACAATGGTCCCTGCTATCATCTTTAGGACAATGGTCCTTGCTATCATCTTTTATCATATGGTCCCTAACACAAAGTCATCCTCCACTATGGAGTTCAGGGTTAGCCTGGGATGATCTGTTTGTTTTGGGGGGATGGTGTTTTGAAACAGGGTTTCTCTGTGTAGCTTCGGAACCTGTCATGGCACTCACTTTGTAGACTAGGCTGGCCTTGAACTATGCCTGCCTCTGCCTCCCGAGTGCTACCTGAGATGATCTGTACAAGCCTTTCTCAAAAATAAATAAATAACTGGATTCTATAATGCTATTCCTGTGTTAAATGTAACAAGAAGATAAACCAAGGACTCAAAGGTACCAGTCAGTGAATTGTATATACAAGTAGTTCATCCACGTGAAATTTACCCATATGCTTCCACAACATAACCGTCAGCAGACTTCCCAGATCCATGAAGAGCCACTTTATAGCGAGGAGAAAAAGCATCCAACTAGTTAATAGATAGGCTTGAAATGTGGAAATGTGTGGAGTGTCACCTAAAAGCGAGTGATTACTGTATCACAGCCCTATTCAGGGAAAGAAGACTCTGAGAGACTGTGATATATATATATATATATATATATATATATATATATATATATTCTCTAAGCCTCTAGGCAGAAGGAGGCACATTTGGTTGTTTTCTTCATCTGAATATAAACATAACTGATAATCCAGGTCTAGGAGAATATAGTGGGAAAGTTAGCAAGGAGCTAACGTTATAACTATGCTGGCCTGCCCTTTTAAAGGACAAGCTCTGCCCACTCCCAATCTCCCTCTTCCTGCCAAGGCAAGCTGGATCTCTTGGATCTCCTGCCTCCTCTCTTCCTTTTTTTCTCTCTCTCTGTCCGTTCTTCTTCTGAAGAGGCAGCCTCTGCCCTCCCCCTTTCCTCTCTCTCTCTCTCTCCCTCTCCCTCCCTCTCCCTCTCCCTCTCCCCTCTCCCCTCTCCCTCTCCCTCTCTCTCTCTCTCTCTCCTCCATAACCTCCCTCTAAATAAACTCTAGACCTAAGCTCTCTCCCACCCACCGCGGCCTCTCCCACCCACAGTGGGACCTGGTAGGGTCACCCCGCACCATAAATCATAACAGCTAATATGAATTATAGAGACTATAGTGTGTAGCTCTGTTGGCTGGATGTGTGCCCTAGCATACATGAAGGCCTGGGTTTGAGCTTCAACACCCCATAATATCACTGGTAACCCAAACACAAAGTTTGTGCTAGTTTATCCCTTCGACAGTCTTATGTTGACCCATGAGCTTGCCGTCACAAGGTTCTTATTGAGCACATGACTCCGGTTGTCTTTGAAACGTCTTAGATGTGGGACTCAAGGGAGATGCTGAGACAGACAGTCTTTTAGGGGTAAGAAGCTTGTGAGAAGAGTCATTAATGCCATGAACCGAGAAAAAAAAATAACAGCATAGTGAGACTCAGAGTTCAGCTCCAGCACCAGACAGAGACAGCAAGTAAGCAGCTCTAGGGAGAATTCAGGCCCAGAAAGCAAAGTGGGAGTTGCTTCTTGAAAGGCAACAGGGAAAGGGTGTATTAGTTTCTCTTCTCTTGCTGTGATAAAATACCATGTATATCATAAAATACCAAAAACAACTTAAGGAAGAAAGAGTCTATTATGAGTTACAGTTCCAGACGGCTCAAGTCCATCGTGGCAGGGAAGGTGTATCATAGTGGCAGGAGCATGAAGCTGGCTGATCACATTTTTACCCAAATACAAGAAGCAGCAAGAGAGCAGGAAGTGGGATGAGACTACAGATGCTCAAATCTCAACCCTACTGGTGTACTTCCTTCAGTAAGACTATGCCCCCTGGAGGTTCCTTAACGTCCTCCAAACAGCCACCACCTAGAGACCGGGTGTTTAAATGCCTGATGCTAGAGGGGCTTTTCTCATCTAAACCTCCACAGGTCCATCAGGAGCACTTTTTCTGTGTCTGATGTGTCCTGCATGTTTGCACACTCACTTGGGAAAGTAAGAAATCTGGGTGCCTGGGAGTTAGGGTCAAGGCAGACTCTGAGATGGGTGCTTGCTGGGATCTATGAGACCAGGAGGAGGGGGAAAGGCTGCTGCCATGGCTGTGGACTGAGCGGCAGTCTGGTCTGGATTTAGCAGTCTTCTGCTGAGTTCTGGTAATTTTCTATTTCTCTTTGAAGAATGCCTGGTGGTGACAAAAGCTCCTCTGCCACTAGGCCAGGGTGCCTCTCTGAGACAACCGTGTTCCAGTTCTTTGTCAAAGTCTCTTTCATCACAAGCCCTTAAGTATTCCATTGTTTCTCAACAATGGACCATACCAGAGTGGGACATTTTATCTCTTTCTTCCTTGTTAGTATGACATCAGTGTCAGAATGATATCCCATCACACAGCAGGTTGCATGTGTAGACAAATGTGGAGGCCAGAGGAAAGCCTTGAGTGTCAAGCAGGGTCATCACCAAGTCTGCCAAGATGACTAGCCGGAGAGCCCCAGGGACCACCACCCTAGCACTGGGATAAAAATCAAAGGCAAGGTCTCCTGTAGCTCAGGGCATCGTGGAGGATGCCTCTGACTCTGATTCTACCTTCCTAGTGCAGGGGTAACACTGGTAGCACAGCAGCAGGGAGCAGGATTCACGCAGGTCTGCGAATGGTAACCAGGGCTTCCTGCATGATAGACATGGTAGACACTCTGCCAACTAAGCTTCATCTCTAGCCTGTTTTTAGACATGTTTCTCTGTGTAACAGCCCTGGCTATCCTGGAACTAGCTCTTGTAGACCAGGTTGGCCTCAAACTCACAGATATCTGCCTGCCTCTGCCTCCCTAGTGCTGGGACTAAAGGGAGGCACCACTACTGCCTGGTTTAGCCCTAACTTCTTAACTCTACCCCTTCCCCCTCTTCCACGTGAGTTAGGATCCAAACTGTAAATTTATTCTTTTATGAAAGAACCTAGTTTAACTCCACCCCGAACTCCCAAAGCCGCCCTCCTGAGGTTTCCTGGCTTCCATCTACGCAGTCCAAAGCTGTAACAGGGTGTGAGCTACACGGAGGATGCGCAGCTGGGGTGGGATGGAGTCCGGGCACAGTTTCCTTGAAACCTGGCAAAAAAACAAAGTCCAGAATATCCTACAGCGTGGGAGAGGGAAGCTTGGGGGTCCAAGCTCCAGCCCCCTCCTGTGGGAGCGCTGGGGTGCTGGTGGGAGTGAGTGCTCCTGGCCACCGCTATAGCCAGGCGTGCAGGACCCAAAGCCTGCCCGACTTCGTGCTAGGGTTCAAGGGCGCGGGTTGGCTGGGAGACCCCGAGCTCCAGAGCCACAAAATCCCAGCAAATTCTATCTCTGCCCAGCTGGACACGAGGGTTTTAATCATTATTGATCACATGGTCTTGTTTCGAAACAGATCACCTGCACAGGGAGACAAACAACCTTGTGCAGGTTCCTAAGTCCTGATTGACAGCTTCTGTTCTGTTTAGAAAAGACGTTGTTTGTATTGGGAGTCTTACATAAACTTCATAGCACGGTGAGGTCAGCATAGCTGTGCTCATTAAGGATAACAAGCTAGGCTCAGGTGGGTGGAAGGATGTGTGTGCAGCCTACAAGCTAATGTTGAGGAAGTGCTGATTCAAGGGTAGGCATGACTGATTTCCTGTCTCTGGCACGAATTCTGCACCTGCCCGAAGTCAGCATCTGGGCCTTCACAGTAACCTGTCAGCATGTAGGTCCATGGTGGAAAATGAACCTGATATCTGATGTTAGATTCTAAGAATTCTGGTGTGTCCTGTCGGGTCCTTAGCTGAGGCAGGTTCCTTGCAAGGCTGCGTTTTCACTCTGATACAGGAAATTACAGAGGGTCAGGTTTGTGTTATAAAATTGGTTTTTTAGTCCCAGGTTTTAGATTCCGGTAACCATTGTTTGAGAGTAGTGAGCTGTGAACTAGGAAGCGGGGAGCCACAGGGATTGGACTTTTCTCTGGAAGAGAGAGTAGTCTTCTGACCTCCCTGACAAACAGGAACGAGTCTCAGTTGTTAGGGGTTTTGCTTTGCTTTGCTTTTCGATGGTCTTGCTATGCATCCCAGGCTGGCCTCAAGCTTGCAATCCTACTACCTCAGCTTCCAAGTGCTTAGATTACAGGTATATGCCATCACACCTGGCTTCCACAGTCATTACTTCTGATTCATTTCCAACTTTGTTGAGAGTGATTGTCCAGAGCAACATCATTTGTGAATGCCCCAGAAATCAAGGACTCATTGCACCAAGTCTGCCACAGACATGAGGTTCATATTTTAGTTCATTGTTTCCGATGAGAAGTGATCATGACATGGCTAAGCCACAATTTATTCATATATATGTGAGTGATTTTCACCCATAAATGCTGAATGTCTCCATTCTCGAAGGTTTACAACAAGAATTAAGCAGAAATACTGGGTCTCATAAGTGCATAACACTGTAAGAACCTGTCAGGGGCCACTGTCAGGGCAGGTGAGACGGGTCTGCTGGAAAAGGGCTTTACCACCCAAGCCTGGAAAGAAGAACACATGCATTGGAACGAGAGATCTACTTCTGAAAGTTGTTCTCTGATCTCCTCACCCCGCCACACACAATAATAATAAAAATGCCAGGTGTGGTGTGGTACTGCAAGGCTTTAATTCCAACACACAGGAGGCAGAACTAGGTAGATCTCCGTGAGCTCAAGCCTGGCCTGTTCTTAAAAAACAGTTCTAGGAAAGCCAGAGCTACATAATAGAGACCCTGCTTTTTTTAAATTATTAATATTTTAATACGTTATTAAAATTAATAATAAAATAGAAACCAGTCTGGATGGTTTTTTTAAAATATGTTACAAAGTGGCATTTCATCAGCACTGAAGATTCTAGGGATGCTAAGACTCTGCATATTTATTGCTGTCTGTTTGTCTGTTATTTGTTTGTTTGTTTTAAGACAGGTTTCACATAACCCAAACTGGTACTGAACTCTTGATCTTCCTGTCTCTCTCTCTCTCTAAGAGCTACAACTATAGGCATGTTCTGGAATACCCAGCCAAACTCTGCATTTCTTTTGTTAACTTAATTTTATTTATTTTTATTTATCATTATTATGATTATTGTGTGTGTGCATACTTGTAGAGCTCAGAAAACAACTCTTAGGAGTTTATTCTCCCAACCATGGGCTCCAGGGGTCAAACTCGGGTTGTACAGCAAGCACCTCTTGCTGATCCAAGCCCTACATCTTTACTATCATTCAATAACATCCTTATTACTTCCTTTTTTTCAATTTGGTTTAAATTTGCCTTCTCCTAATGTTTAATAATGAGCTCTTTTTTTTTCCCCTTGGGAGAAGTGCCCATTCAACTCCTTTTTCCCCCCATATTTATTACTGATTTAAAGAGTACTGTATTCTATAAAATATTTGTTTGGAATTTGTGACTGTTTTCTCACATGGTTTTTGAAGGTACTCCGGCCAGCTCTAGCACACAGGACTCTGGCAGGCCTTGCCCTTCTTCCCCATTCCCTCTGTCTTGCTAAAAACAAAAAACAAACTGTTAGATTACATCCCTAAAGCTAGCTGCCAGGATCTATTCCCTTATTTGGCCACTTCCTCCTCCTCAGGCTGACTACCAAGGTCCAGACATCAAAGTATTAAAGTCCGGCAATAAAAAGTCCCTTTTGATTTACCTAATTAACATGCCCAATCAAAATATACCACTGCATCTTAGCCCTTTCTAACTCAGACTTTTTTCTCTTAAAAATTACACCTACAAGGTTATTTGCTGTTGTTTTCTTCC
Organism: Arvicola amphibius; assembly: GCF_903992535.2. Lineage (NCBI taxonomy): Eukaryota > Metazoa > Chordata > Mammalia > Rodentia > Cricetidae > Arvicola > Arvicola amphibius. The sequence goes on along the minus strand of NC_052052.2, from coordinate 158,577,009 downwards.
TCAGTCAGAAAGCAGACATTTTAACTTTTCTCATTGCCCCTCCAACCCCAATAAAGGCTCTCTCTGTGAAGACAGGTGTTTGGATGTGGTTTGTGCCTAATCTGGGGTCCAGGAGGAAGCCTTCAATGTATGGTGTTGGAGGGTCTCCTTTATTTTTCTTCATAGACTTCCTTTCGTTCTTAGATAGGTCCTCACTATGTTCCCCATATCAAACTTCATGTCCTCCCACTTCAGCCCCCTGAGTCCAAAGCGTTATCATATCCAGCTTTTTCTAGATTTGTTTGTGTTTGTCTTGAGACAGCCCTGACTGGCCTGGAACTCACCAAGTAGACCAGTTTGGCTTTGAACACACAGAGATATGCCTGCCTCTGCCTCCATGGTGCTGGGATTAAAGGCATGTACCACCAAACTGGGCACCTTTTCTAGTCTTAATAGTAATTTCCTCAGAGCAAGAGGTTTTGTGTAGATTAATTTTTCATAAATTTTTTCTCTTATGAATATGTTAGTCTGCTCAGGTCACCATAACAACATACCACAGACAGATGAGTTAAACAGCAGAAATTTATGCTCTTAATGTTGGTGGCTGGAAATCCAGAATTAAGTTTTGCAAGATTGGTTTCTGGAGCCTCTCCTGGCTTTCAGACAGCTGCGGGCTCCCTGTGTCCTCACATGACCCTTCCTTTGTACTCACAGGGAGGGAGGAGGGGAAGAAGACAGAGGGAAAGAGAGCACTGTCTCTTCCTATAAGGACACTAGTCCCTTCAGCTACTCTGTGGATTCATTAGCCTTAGTTACTCACAAACCGATCTACAGATGGAGTCACAAAAGGGATTAGGATTTCAAAATATAATTTTATGAACACCTATAATAACAACCCATTCAAAAATAGACAAGAGTTGTCATTTCTGCAAAGACACACAAATGATTAATCAGCTCCTTAGAAATGCTCAGAGCTGTTAACCCTTAAAGGTCTATAACCCAAGTCACATTGAGATGCCACCTCGTATCCAGTAGGATTGCTTGTATGAAGAAGCAAAACAGAAACTGAAGCACTGTGGGAATGAGAAGAAATGGAAACCTCTCTGCACTCTTGGTACAGAACAGCAGCTGGTGTGGGACGCCGGAGGCCACGCCTGTGTTAAGGAAGCATTCGAACACAGTAAAAAGCAGCTCCGCTCCGAAGTACAGATGGCCTCCATCCTAGCGGTTCAAATTACATTTTTAATTTTTTATAATGCTTCGAAGTGATGCACATTCAATAGGAACTCTACTTTGTATGCAGTGTGGTAGTGTGTGTATATGTACATGTTTGTGTGGGTGTGTGCACATGGTAGCCAGAAGTTGGCATCAGGCGCTTACCTTTTTTTTTTAACAAACAAATGCTGAGGATCCAAGTTAGGTCTTCATACTTGTGTGGTGTGCGCTTTATTGGCTGAGCCAACTTCTCAGTCCCAGAAACTACACTTTGACTTTGAAATTTGATTCTTGTCCTGGGCTAAACATACGTGGAGTAATACTCTATTATTTTACTGGGAGAAGGCAGAAAGCTGTGTTCCCTATTTAGCCACAGAAATATGAAGATAAACACCTCTATACTGAAACCCAGTGGTGGTGGCATACATCTTTAATCCCAGCACTCTGGAGGCAGAGGCAAGGGATCTCTGTGAGTTTGAGGCCAGTCCGGTCTACAGGGTGACTTTCAGGATGGCCAGAGCTACACAGAGAAACCCTGTCTTGAAAAACAAACAAAAAATTACTGTACTACAGTGGAGTGTGTCTAATATGAGATATTGGTCACCTTATTATATTGCTTATGTTTGATTATTTTATTCCTCTGTCAGCTAATATGTGTATTCTGAAGCATATTTTGAGTGGGCTAGGGCCAGCGAATTGGTTCAGTAGATGAGGGCACTTGCTGCCAAGAATAATTATCTGAGTTCTGTCCCCAGGAGCCATTTGGTAGAAGAAAAGAACCAGCTCCTGCAAGTTGGCCTCTAACTTCCAAACGCATGCTGTGGTGTCCACATGCCCATACAAATATATAGATACACACAGTAAATAAATGTAACTTGTTTGTTAATAATAATGTCGACTAGACTAAGTTATGTTTGACGGGTTACAAGTATTAAATTTGATCCTGACATACAGTATTTCAACTTATGATGGGTTTTTCAGGACATAACCACAAATCAATGAGCATCTGTATGTACCCAAAGGAACTGAAAGCAAGGGCTAAAATAGTTACTTCGGTGCCACGCCCAGAACAGCACTGCTTACAAAATAGGTATGGTGGGTCCAATACAAATGATCATCAACACATAAATGGATTGTTTTGTTCTTGTTGTTTTTTTCAAGACAGGGTTTCTCTGTGTAGCTCTGGCTGTCCTGGAACTCACTCTGTATACGGGGCTGGCCTCGAACTCACAGACATCCACCTGCCTCTGCCTCCTAAATGCTGGGATTAAAGCCACAAGCCACCATTGCCTGGTTTATAAATAGATTTTTAAAAGTAACACACATATTTCATAGTGTGTCATTGACCCTTAAAAGGAATTAAATTCTGACACATTCTACAATCCTGAAAACATGCTAAGTAAAATAAGCCAGACATAAACAGACAAGCATTGCTATGCAAATACACAGTCAGAAAGGAATAGACAGATCCCAGGGACTGGAGGATGAGGATGAGGATGAGGTCATGGGGGGTTATTGTTTGGTATAATGTTCCTGTTCTGGGAGAACGCCTTTAATCCCGGGACGTGGGAGGCAGAGACAGGTTGATCTCTGTGAGTTCAAGCCTTATAGGGTTCTATGTGCTGTAAGAGAGGGATGGAGAGCCCAGGTTGCAGAGTTGAGATAGGGTTTGAAGGTAATCTGTCTGTGACACGTCACCCCATTGATTGCCAGACTGGCTAGGCGGGTGTCCCCATGTGTCTCCCTCCAGAAGCTGCACTCAGTGGGAAAGGACTGTCTTTCACTAAAACAGAAGGACCAGCTGGGCGGTGGTGGCTCATGCCTTTTAATCTCAGCACCTGGGAGGCAGAGGCAGGCACATCTCAGCGAGTTCAAGGCCAGCTTGGTCTACTAAGTGAGTTCCAAGACAGTCAGGACTGTTACACAGAAACCCTGTCTCGAAAAACCAGAGAGAGAGAAAGAGAGAGAGAGAGAGAGAGAGAGAGAGAGAGAGAGAGAGAGGTTTTCAGCCAAAGTAATTACTCTCCCCTGTGCCAAACATGCTTTCAAGTAAATAAACAGATAGATGTTTTAAAAAGCGAAACAACAAAAATCGTTTTTATGTAACTTCACTTTTCACATACTCCCAATACAATAGTAATTTTCCCAGTTGTTTCCCAAGTCCTGTGTCAGAAAATGCTGTTATCTCATTCAGTATCCAGCAAGACACTCCTTTGCTTTTGGTAACACTGCAGTCTTTCAGTTCCTTCCATCTCCTTCACAGCCTTTCGGTAACTTTATCCTGAAGCAATCCTAAAAGCAGGAAGTGCTAAAAGGGCCAGAAGTTTAGGGGAAATGTAGTTTTGAAACGTTGGAGGTTTTTGTTGTTGTTTTGCGCCACCCCCCACCCCCACTCTACCCCCACACACCCCCACACACTTCCACACACACACACCCCGCTTCCTAGCTTCTCCTTAGCCTTTTCCTCTGGCTTTTGTACTGGGCAGAAGTGGCGTGGCAATCTCTTCAGATGCATGCTGAAGTAGAGGGCTGGCACCTGGGTTGAGTGTGTGGCACTGCCACTGGGAAGGGGATGAGAAAATTCCTGGACCTCCTCTCTGCACTGCCAACATTCTTAAACACTGGTGGGCTCTAGGCGGTGGAAGGCTAGTGGAGAGGCTTCCGGGTTGTGCTGGATGCAGGGACTCGGAGCCGGGTCCAGGATACACAAGACGGGTTTGTAACCTCAACAACTAATGCGCAGGCAGGAGCTAGGACTCCCGGAGCTCTGAAGTCAGAAAGAGACACTTTAGTCCCGCCTGTCACTGCAAGCCGAGTGACCTGAGTAAGATTTCTGGTTTCTCATCTCTCAGCTGATGCCTCTTACAAGGTGTTTATAAATTTCTAGACAAACCAGCACCTGTAAGCCAACAGCAATGTGCAGGTTGCTGAGCCCGGAGTAAGAGACAGTCGGCTATCGTGTTTAGAAGATGCTGGCTTGTTTTTAAAACTGGATGCAAACCTGACATCACTCTCAAGAAGTCAGTGGAACAGTTGACATTAAAAATAACCGAGGCACTGGGACTGTAGCTCAGTGGGTAGGGACTTCACCTATTATGCTAAAGGCCCTGGGTTTGATCCCCCCACCCCCTTCTAACCTGGGCACTGGCATACAACCCCACAGGAGGATTAGCCAGGTTCTGGTCTCCCTGGGCTACCTAAGCGACTCCTCAAATCAATCACTCAATAGAGAAGTCAGATCTTTCCTCGTTCATCTTGTATGAGTATGAAGATGTTAAAGAAGAATACAAACACTGAGGATCAGGCTGTTGGAGATGTAATCTCTTTCTTGTTGGCTGATGTAACACCTCCCTACACCAGCATCACAGTGGCTGCCCCCAGTATGGAGGAGCTTGCCTGCGTCAGGTATGCTCTGGGGTTTCTGATGTTCTTCTTTCATGTCCACCGGCCCTTCCTTCAGTGCTGCCTCCCTCCTGTGGGACTGAGGTTATAATGAATTCCAACAGTCAGATACTTGTCCCTAAAATGAATTAGTTTTGTAGATCCATCTCTGTGAAACAACAGCTCCTGGGGAGTAGAGGGGCTCTGTGTACAGGCTGTTCACCGGGAAGAAAAAACTCTCAGGATTCCTCTCTGACTCCTCTCAGAGCAGAAAAACAAGAGCCCGGAGAGAACCACTTCCTAGATAGGAAGCCATTCTTGGTCGTCCTGCCACATAAGACCCAGGCATGACGACAATGCCTCTCCCAGAGCTACTGCAGTCTATTTGATAATAGATGTAGGCCAGCTTTGAGAACAGCATGTGAGACAAGGAGGTCCAGCCTCGGCTACCTGGGAAAGTCCGCGCCATGGCAGAGCTGGTGTGGAGAGGTCTGCAGAAGCAGAAAGGGGCAAACAGTCAAAGCAGAGGTTTTTCCCACTGTGCCCGGACAGCCCCAGTCCCTTCTCCCCTCTACAGGGCCTCCACTGATCCCACACAACACCCCAGTGTCAGAGAATCCCAAAACAATGTTACAGTTCACACTTTCCAAAGTTGCCTGTCTTGACTCTGGGAAACTTTAAAAAAATAAAATAAAATAAAAACACAGGAAACCAAACCAAACAAAAAACCTTAGATGTAAAAAGTTTGCTGACTTTGCAAGGGCTTCTCAGTTGACAATAACAGGAAAACAGGGCAGCTCAGTAGTTCACGGTCTTCCTGGGTGAGTCACTGAAGGTATCTTATCTAAAAGCTTTACAAGACATTCATCCTGCGGAACAAAAAGTTAAAAGTCCTTGAAATGTTTTAACATTTCATCTTTCTCTGTGTTGGGAGCTGTGAACCCCCAGATCCTAAATTTCTTGTAAACAACTTGTTTTCCTCTGCTCTGAGACAGCCTGCAGCTGCTCTGAGCACGAGACCCTCAGAAGTTCCTGATGGCAGGAGAGTGATTCTGGTGGGTTTGGCTGGGGCTATCAGTTAAGAATCTCTATATAAGGGGCTCTGAACACAATAAAGGGAGCATTCCTGTTTCAAGGATAACCCGAGTCTCTGTCTCTTTGTGTGTTTCAGTCTCCGGCTCCTTGCCCGGTTCACGAAATATGGTAGTGCATAGACCATAGATGGGCGTGGTGCGCTGCAGTGTGTGTGTGTGTGTGTGTGTGTGTGTGTGTGTGTGTGTAAATCAGGGGGGAAAAGTATTTCATCTCATCTCTGCCAGCAAGGTAACTCAGTGGGTAGAGGTACTTGTTGCCAATCCCGACAAACTGACTTTGGTTCCCAGGTCATGTGGTGGGAGAGTCCTGACTTTCATAGGTTATACTGTACACACACACACATAATATGTAATAATGAACAAATGTAAATTAGGTTTTTTTGTTTTTTCCTTTTTCAAATCAGGGTTTCTCTGTAGCTCTGGCTGTCCTAGAACTGTCTGTAAACCAGGCTGGCCTCAAACTCAGAGATCTGCCTGCCTCTGCCTCCCAAGTGCTGGGATTTAAAGTGTGTGCCACCACTGCCTGGCTTTAGTAAATGTAATTTTTTTGAAAAAACATTAGGAGCCAGGCTGATCCAAGGATTGCCCTGAAGCTCTGATGCACAGAGAAGGAGCATGCTGCTTTCCCCACTAAAGGGCTGTAAGTTCCAAAGCCAATGGGTCTGTGACTCACTTGAGATGCCCTGTGCTCCTTTGTGCAACATTGCTTGACTAGCTTCCTGCTAGCATTGCTATCCCTGGCACTGCTGAAGCATGTATGGGCAGCCCTTATATGGCAGTTCTGTTGAACTTGTCCATATTGGGTTTCATGGTCTAAGTTGGTGAGGACGGCTGACCAGTCTCTTCCTCAAGAGAGCACCAGACCTCATTACAGATGGTTGTGAGGCACCATATCATTGTTGGGAATTGACTCAGGACCTCTGAAAACCCTGTCTCACAAAGAAAAAAAAAGCTTTTATTATTTTTTCAGAGACAGACTCACAGGTGTTATTCTTGCACAATAAAAGTGAACTCGGTTTTCTGAATTTTGTTTCAATGTACAGCTTTGTTCACCATAGCTCTTCGTATCTGTCTTCTCTTGGTCACTCTGAATTTAAGGACACTTAGGAACTGTGTTACATGACTTCCTGGGGAGACATGAACAAATGTCTCTTCCCCTACACAGGGCATCAACCGCAGGCCAAAAAAAAATTCAAGTGTAGTTTGATGAATCAGCAGATCTATTGGGGTTACTTGCAGGAGCAAAAGAGACTGGCCAGTATCTGCGTCACTGAAGAACCCCACACACCAACACGGGTGACAGCTCCCCAAAGCTGACGTTTCCTAGGGCAACATGCAAACAGATATGGAATAACCTTCCTTCCTCAAACAGTTTTGCTGCGGAGTTTTGTAGATCTCTTGAGTCTGAATGCCTTTCTCCTGGCAAGAGAAAATATTTCAGTGTGTAGGGAAGAGCTAAGCAGCTAAATGGACAGCCCAGACTTTTCCCTGGATAAGCTTCATATTAAAATATTTTGTCCAAGGCTAGCAAGATAGGGCAAGATGGCCCAGAGGGTAAATTTATTTAATTTTGTTTTATGTGCATTGGTGTGAGGTTGTCAGAACCCCTGAAACTGGAGTTACAGACAGTTGTGAGCTGCCATGTAGGTGCTGGACATTGAACCTGGGTCCTCTGGAAGGGCAGCCAGTGCTCTTAACTACTTACTGAGCCATTTCTGTAGCCCCGGGTAAAGGTATTTGCTGCCAATTTTGACATCCTGAGTTGAATCCCAGAACCGACATAGTGGAAGGAGAGAACACTATTTCAGCCCTCCACCGGCACACACACACACACACACACACACACACACACACACACGCACGCACTCACGCACGCACGCACACACACACACACACACACACACACGCACGCACGCACGCACGCACGCACGTGCGCACTTTTCCTCATGTAAAATGAGGGAAACAAAAAACATACCTAAACTGGGCGGTGGTGGCGCATGCCTTTAGTCTCAGCACTCGGGAGGCAGAGACAGGCAGATCTCTATGAGTTCGAGGACAGCGTGGTCTACAGAACAAGTTCCAGGACAGTTTCCAAGCTACAGAGAAACCCTGTCTCAAAAGAAAGAAAGGAAAGGAGAGAGAGAGAGAGAGAGAGAGAGAGAGAGAGAGAGAGAGAGAGAGAGAGAGAGAGAGAGAGAGAGAGAGAGAGAGAGAGAGAGAGAGAGAGAGAGAGAGAGAGAGAGAGCTAGATTCAATAGGCAAACATGTATACAATATCTCTAGCCCAAAAGTACATATGGTATGCTTGATATAATTTGATCTGCAGCGCTAAGAATAACTTTCCTTAATAGAAATGTAATATCCAATTCATAGACAAGCTTCCCTTATTGACCCTTGATACATTTTGCAGCTTGGCCTCCTGCAACCAAGATGTTGTACAAGACACACACTACACTTGCTCCTGAGTTATAAAATCTAACCCATAGTCTCTGGAGATCTGTAGAACTTGGGCTTCAGGTATCAAAACAGACTTTCCATAGTATGTTACTATTCCCTAAACCTTTCAAGCACACCAGGACGAGCCAATTGAGCAGACGCGGAGCATTCTGGGAGATGTAGTCTTAGTTAGCTAGGGTTATTGCGCAGCCTTCTGGGAATGGATCGCAAGCTCACTTAGCCCTCACCTAGCTCTGCTCGCTGGTGCTGGCTGCACAAGGCTTCGCTGGACTTCTGTCTTTTTGCTGCCTAGGTAAGAGCAGAGCCCCGCTGTGGGCTCCAAGGCTATGAGGGTTGCAAGGAGAGCCACGCCTATGGTTGGGGCCGGCCAGAAGACTGATCCTGGAGGGAAGAAATTCCCTGAGGATGGAAGATCGCGGGACTGGAGCTCACAATGTGGTCAGGTAGAGAGGACAGCATAGTTGTAGCGTTGACCAGCAAACCTGCCACGATTGTGAGTGGGTCCCTTAAAGGCCCAGGCTCAGGATCTTTTTTATAGCGGTTTCATCACTAAAGAATGAGTGTTGGATGTGTGCTACCACAATCCAGTCCCAAAGGGCTATGGATTCAATATCAGAGACACTTCACTCCCATGAAGTTTCTAAACACATACTCGTCAGGAAGCAAAGCAGCCAGCTTTCTCAACACTAGACTGTGAAGTATGTGTGGACAGACTCACTGAATGGGGAGCATTTTTGTTCTGGGCTTTCTGGAATATCCCCAGAGCCTGCGCTCCATGTCAAAGAACTTTTCCATCCAAAATAATTACACTGTGGAAAACACGCCTATCAGTTTGATTCCCAGGCCTGAATCACCTTCTACTGGTCAAATGGACTGTGTGGCAGAAGGAAGGAGTAGGGGTTCCACCCAAAAGAGAAGTCTTTCCCCCAGTAGAAGCAGTAAGTTCCCTTGTCCAGAGAGGGAGCAGACTTGGTGATGTCATACCTAGAGCAATAGGTACTATGATGGTAAAGGCTATGGATTAACCTATAGAAGGTGGTTGTTGCCCAACTGCAACAACCACCCAGCTGCAACAAGCATTCTTAATTGCTGAACTGTTTTTCCAACCTCATCTTTGTATTTTGATAGCCTGATGTGGTAGCATACATCTTTAATCCCAGAACTTGGAAGGCAGAGACAGGTGAATCTCTGTGAATTCGAGGCCAGCCTGGTCTACAGAGCAAGTTCCAGGACAGGTTCCAGAGCTATAGAGAAACTCTGTCTTGAAAAATTAAAACAAGCAAACAAAAACCATGTTGTTTATATTAGATAACATTATGGCTCTGTCTTGGTTAAGGTTTCTATTGCTGCAATGAAAAACCATGATCAAAAGCAAGTTGGAGAGGAAAAGGTTTATATGACTCACACTTCCACGTTGTAGTCCATCATTGAAAGAAACCAGAATAGGCACTGAAACAGACAGGAACCTAGAGGCAGAAACTGATGCAGAAGCAATGGAAGGGAGCTGCTTACTGACTTGCTCCCCATGGCATGTTCAGCAACCCTCCTATAGAGGACCCCCAGCCAAGGGATGGCACCAGCTATAATAGGCTGGGACCTCTCCATCAATCACCAAGGTTTCTCCTCTCAGATGACTCTAGCTTGTGTCAAATTGACAGAAAACTATCCAGCACAGGCTTGAGAAATGGCTCAGTAGAGTGTTTGTCATGTACGCATGAGGATCTGAATTAGAATCACAGCAACCACATTAAATATATAGTCATGGTCACATGTGGCTATAACCCTAATATTGGAGACACGCAGATTCTAGGAGTCCAGCCATCCTAGACAAGATGATTAGTTTCAGACTCAATAAGAGACCCTGTCTCAAATAAAATGAGACAGGAAGACACTGATATATAATATATATTTCTGACCTCAGCATGAATAGGTACAATACCTTAAACAAAAGTAGAAACATACAGTAAAAAAACAACCTTACATTTGTACCAGTATGTGAAAAATACCTTAAACAAGAGTAGAAACATACATACATTTATCTTAGTTAAGGTTTTTATTATTGTGAAGAGACACCGTGAACACAGCAACTTTATTGTTTTGTTTTTGTTTTTAGAGGCAGGGTTTCTCTATGTAACAGCACTGACTGTGCTGGAACTCGCTCTGTAGACCAGGCTGGCCTTGAACTCACAGAGATCTGCCTGCCTCTGTAACCCAAATGCTGGGATTAAAGGCATGCCCCACCACCACCTGGTGACCACAGCAACTTTTATAAAGAAAACATTTAATTGCGGAAACTTGCTTACAGTTCAGAAGTTCAGTCCACTACCATGATGGGGAGCATGGAGGCATGCAGGCAGGGGTGGTGCTGGAGTTACAGCTGAGAGTCCTATATCTTGTAGGCAACAGGAAGTCAACTGAAACACTCAGTGGTATCCTAAGCATGGGAATCCTCAAAGTCCACCCTGCAGTGACATATTTCTTCCCGCAAGGGCACACAAACTTCAACAAAGACACATCTGCTAATAGTCTATTTCCTATGAGATTATGAGGACCAATTACATTCAAACCACTACAATAATACAACAAAATAACCTTAAATTTGTATCGGTATACAAAAATACCTCAAACAAGAGTAGAAACATATATACAGTATAACAAAAATAACCTTAAACTCATCACACAATGTAACTTGAATCCATTATTCTGCCTCTTGTTATATTATTGCAACTAAGCCATCCAAACATGTTTACTAAGATGAACAAGTGCTGCCTCTAATGTTTGAAATTGTTATTAATAGTTTCACAACTACTCAAGAATGAATATTTGACAATAGTGTTTGGGATGAGTGGTATAAGAAAGTGGGTTTGTTCACAGAAAGCTATAAACTGTGTTTGCCATCTGAGGCTGATCTTGCAATGGGTGTATTTTGCCTAGGTAACTGACTGTGATCTCACTGACTTGACATTTTCAAATAAAGTTAAGAGGTGACTGACTTTAAGGGACTGGAGAGACGGCTCAGAGGTTCACAGCACTGACTGCTCTTCCAGAGACCCTGAATTCAATTCCCAGTAACTACGTGGTTGTTCATGGCTCATCACCATCTGTATTGAGATCCAGTGCCCTCTTCTGGCTGCAAGCACACATGCAAGCAAAACATTGCATACATAATAAAGTCTTGAAAAGAAAGATGGCTTTGATAAAGACTTATAACAATACTTAATTCTACCTCGTCTTTCCTATGAACTACACCACACAGCAAAATGAACTTTAGCTTTCAGATAGCAGATGCTGCCACTGTATGTAAACTTGATGTTAGCTATTTAAGCTTCTCTATAAAGACTTTTTTTCAAAAATAATTATTTATTTGTTATGTATAGTATTCTGCCTGCATGCCAGAAGAGGGCACCAGATCTCATTATAGATGACTGTGAGCCACCATATGGTTAACTCAGGACCTCTGGGAGAGCAGCCAATGCTCTTAACTGCTAAGCCATCCCTCCAGTCCCTTCTATAAAGACTTAAGGGGCAAAATGATATGCTTGTTTACTATAGTAAATTGTCTGACTTTACTTCTCTCTAAAATATTTTATCCTATTTTATATTACTGTTATGTAAATTCAGAAAGCATGGCTTAAGACAGAGGTTCTCAATTTGTGGGCTGTGATGTCATTGGTGGGAGTGGTGGGGTGCAAGAACACTTTCACGTAAGTCGAATATCAGATACTGTGTATATCAGATTATGATTCTCTTCCTTATCCATCTAGATAAAGGCTGAATGGCAGTACCTCCCTTACAGTTCACAAAGACTTGAACAACCAACTTCCTAATATTCCCCTTTAAGTCTCATTTGAAACAGTGTGGCCTCCTCTTGGATGTTGACTCTGATTTAAATCAAGGACAAATCAAAGATATTGGTGTGTATACTCACTTATTTCCACATATACAATCTTATATCACTTTACTGACACAATATTAATTTCATTTTATATACAACACAGATTGTTTATATTTTGCCTTGTCTGTTACTATGTGCACATGCTATGCTTAAGAACTAAAAATATTAATATTGTGATCCTATTGTTACTTTTGTCTGAGAACCACAAATTCAAAATTCAAAGCCCTGACTTTGAACGCCAAGTATCCATATGAACACATGAGCTATTTTATCTTATTTATGTATAGAAAAATCTCAAATATAATAACATACTGCAAGATTTTTAAATGTTCAAGTTCAAATGTCAGATGTCAATAAAAGGTTTAAGTATTTGAAAAAATAACCTTAAATTTGTATCAATATACTGTACTGTCCGTGCTACTACGTATACTACACCTGGGGTGTACCGCCTGCACTATGGGACAGTTCACAAGCTGGGCAAGGGGCTGGACATTGGAACACACACATACACACAGAGACAGACTTATGTCATCCATGAATTCCCCAAAAATGCCCCCTTTATTGTGTTCCAGGGCAGCTTATATAGGGATCCTTAACTGATAGCCACGCCCCAGCCAAACCCACCAGAAACCACTCCCCTGCCGTCAGGAACTCCTGAGGGTCTCATGCTCAGAGCAGCTGCAAGCATAACAAGTTGTTTACAGGAAATTCAGGGTCTGGAGGTCCACAGCCCCCAACAATATACGAAAATCCATGAATGTAAAACATTTGAGACTAGTTGCTTTTTAGTTTAAAAGTAGATTCGATAATCTACCCTTTTATCCTATCATTCCTACCCCTAGACCTGGAGTTCAGGAGATGTGAGCTACCTGGATAGGTGCTGGGAAACACGCATAGTCCCTCTGCAAGAGCAGCAAGACCTTCCTTAACTGTGTCATATTTACCCAAGGCCTCCATGATGCCCCACTTGAAACTACACCTCTCCTGTCACATCGGATGGGGACTCTGAGGACAGAATGTCCGGACACATCTCCTTTTAAGCTCTTTAAGGATAAATCAGTGATGATAGAATGGAACTATAGCTCACATGGAGTTACGGGATGGGCTTTCTTTTCATCTGATTATCCAGTACTTGTGATTCTGTGGTCACAGCTGAAGGAAAAGTGGGAGGTTAAGCAATAACTCCCTCATATCAGCATACGAAAGTTGTTGCGGTCAGGTATTATCACTGAAGAGTCCGTGCTAATGAAATACATTGTATTGGAAGACTGTGAACAATCCAGTGTAGCAGAAAAGGCGTTTCACGAAAACCCTTCAGTATTCAGGCCACTCCTCTTGGTTCAGCTGAGGTTTCCTGTGACTCATGGGGCATGAGCTTGCCAAGCTCTTCTGAATCTGTCATTAACAATACAAACTATTCAACAGAAAAAATCAGGTTACCATAAAAGATGTGAGAAACTGCCTTTCACAATTAGATTTGATAGGACTCCAACAGGAGAGAGCTATTATGAATGTAGTAAAAGTATGAAAACTCTCAGCTATTCGGAGAATCTTCCTGAGCACCTGAAGTTTCAAACATCAAAACAAGATTTCAGTGGTAACAATTGGAAAATCTACATGTGTTCGGGCTGACTGTGTCATACTTAAGAGTTCTCATGCAGAAGAGAAACTCTGCAAAGAAGATGAATATAGGAAACACTATGGTAAGACAACTGTCTCTGACCACAGAAGAAGGAGCACAGAGAAACACCCTTGTCCTTACCAGTGTGGGAAATCCTCTAAAAAGTCAGCTCTGAAGGGACACAATGAATTTAGCCTGAGTCTGAAACTCCAAGAATGCATTGCGTGTGGGAATAACTGTAGGCATTCACACGTCATTTGACCTCAGGAAATTTTCACAGGAGGAGAGTGCATTAGAACCTAATGACTGGACTCAAACTGAGGATAAGTCCTCTAGCTGTCATGAAAATATGCCCTATTGGGCATTACACAAAATACGCCAAAGGATTCACAGTGAGATAAAACCATACAAATGCAACAGATGTGGGAAATCCTTCTGTCAGGAAGGACATCTTATGCAAAATCACAGAACTCACAGAGGCAGGAAACCATTTGCATGTAATGAATGTGGAAAGGCTTTCTCCCAGACGTCACACCACAGTAGATAAACCATATAAATGTAACAGATGTGAGAAAACATTTGTCCAGAAGTCAGCTCTCAGGGGCATCAGAGAATCCACACAGGAGCGAAACTATATAGATGTAGTGGGTGTGGGAAAACATTTGTCCAGAAATCAGATCATCATAGAATTCACATAGGAGAGACATCCTTTCAATGTAATGTATGTGGAAACCTTTTAGTCAGAAATCAAACATCAAAATAAATCAAAGAATTCATGGTGGATTAAAAACAGCACTGTAATGGCTGGGAAAAACCCTTCTGGCAAACGTATCATCTTTTTCAACATCAAAGGATTTATACAAGAAAGAAACTGTTTAGATGTCAGACTATGGGAAAAATTTGCCTGGATATCAACCCTCAGAGTACACCAAAGAATCCACACTGGATAGAAACCATTTAAGTGTAATGAATGTGGGGAAACTTTTGTACAAAAGGCAATCCTTAGTGTCCATCAGAGAATTCACAGAGGGGAGGAGACTCTTACAGTGTAAGGAATGTGTGAAAACTTTTGGCCAGAAACCAAACCTAAGAATACATAGTGGGAAGAACTCTTATGAATGCAAAGAATAAAGGTAATTGTATAGGTCAGCTTTAAATGTATACCAGAGAATTCAGCAAGAAAGGGTGTCCTGGTTATATAATGACTAGAAAACCTTTCTGACAAAAGAAACATCCATTGACCTAAGAAGATTTTGGCAGGAAAAACCACTTGAAAGTCTGTTTGTAAGAAAACAGTTCCTGCCGGGCGGTGGTGTCACAGACTTGGGAGGCAGAGGCAGGTTGATCTCTGTGAGTTTGAAGTCAGCCTGGTCTACAGAGCAAATTCTAGGATAGCCAAGGCTACACAGAGAAACCATCCCTCCAAAAAAAAAAAAAAAACAACAAACAAAAAAGGAAAACAGTTCTTGATGTCGACACACAGAGAAACAGGATTCTTTTAGGAGAACCCATATTGAATATGAATGTACAAAATGCTTTGTTCAAAAGCTACCAGCAGGATCTATCAAAGAATCCACAGAGGTTCCTGGTTCTTTCAGAAGACTATAGAAACCCCTTCCAGATGAAATATTTTGTTTTGTTTTTTGTTTGTTTGTTTCTAGGCAGTGTTTCTTTGTGAAGCTCTTGCTGTCCTGGAACTCTCTTTGTAAACCAAGTTGGTCTGCCTGGGTACTGGAATTGAAGGCATGCGCCACCATGCCTGGGGGAATCATTTCTTGTTAGATGATTCTCACAAATAATGGAGTCAGTATTCTGTTTGTAAGTGATAATTTTATTTTTTCCTCCATGCATGTAGCCACTCTAACGTTTCTGATCTCCACTTCATGTAGGTTGCACTTACATGTCCAACTCACGTGACTGACTCACGTGACTGACTCAAGTGACCCACTCACGTGACTGACTGTCGGTATTAGTATTTAGGCATCTGTACTAGCCTGCCCTTAGGTCCTGACTGGATACTTTTCAGCTGTAGCCACTAAGAACACTTCTGTGCACATTTACTATGTTCCTTTTTAAAAGGTGGGCCTTGCACACCTCCCGTCTCTTTCTCTTCCTCCCTCTCTCTCTTCCTCTTCTGCCCCTCTTGTCCACAGGGACTGGTCTCTGTCCCCCTCTGTGTCCCCTTCTCTAACCCTTCTCTCTGCTCTTCCAATAAACCTTCCATGGAAACCCTGTTGCACAGTGTGATTTCTCTTAGCGTTGTTTTTTTAAGTTACAACAGCTGGAATCGGGATGCCTGTGATGTATACCACAACCAGGTCTGACAAATACAAGGCTCCCCAGAGGTACCACCAGGCCCTTCAGAATAAAGCAAGTGTGAGGACTGGAGGGATGGCTTAGTCGTGGTTGCGCAATAGGTCAGCTGACATTTAGATTTACACATCAGATGGAGGTTAAATTCACACAGGCACAGCCCGTGGAAAATACTTCTTTTGAGTCCTTTTTGGCTGTCTCTAACTGCAAATTCTCTTGTGTATTAACATACCCCCTTCTAGCTCAACTTTGGGATTCTTAAGCAGTGTATTCCTCACTTGCCAGGCATGATTTTCCTGTGTTGTGTTAGTAGGATGACTTTCCCCCCAAACTGTGTATTCTGGCAAATAAGACAGTCAAACTTTTTGCCCCTCAGTGCAATAAACAAACAAACAAACAAACACTTAGGGGGCTCGAGATATGGCTCAGTGGTTAAGAGCACTGCCTGCTCTTCCAAAGGTCCTGAGTTCAATTCTCAGCAACCACATGGTGGCTCACAACCATCTGTAATGAGGTCTGGTGCCCTCTTCTGGCCTGCAGACATACACACAGACAGAATGTTATATACATAATAAATAAATAAATATTAAAAAAACACTTAGAAGCTTGTTCTCTATAATTAACTTCCTGAACTGACAGTATGATTTGGCCAGACACAAATCCTTGTGCAGTGATCACAAGAGGAAGTTTCACAGAGTGGAATTGCAGATGTCTGGCCTTGCTAGATTTAAGTCCTTCAAAGATCTGTGACAAGTTAGGGTGGTATTACAGGTGTCTGTCCTTATTGTTCAACAGTCCTTGGGGAGATCAATAGCACCTATGTTGCCCTAAGTTTCCTGCATGGACACCTCCCTGCTCTGACTCAAAAATAGCAATTAACACTTTGTACCAACTTTTGATGCACTAGACTAACTGTTTTTGTTTAGGTCCTGAAATTCAGGTGATTAAAAAAAAAAGACTGTTTAACTGTTGACAACTGATGCTGGAGAGGTTGTGAGGAAAAGGGAACACTTCTGCATTGCTGGTGGGAATGCAAGCTGGTACAGCTCCTTTGGATGTCAGTGTGGCGATTTCTCAGAAAATTAGGAAACAACCTTCCTCAAGACCCAGTAATACCACTTTTGGGTATATATCCAAAGGATGCTCAATCGTGCCACAAGGACATGTGCTCAACTACATTTATAGTAGCCTTGTTTGTCATAGCCAGAACCTGGAAACAACCTAAATGCCCCTCAACTGAAGAATGGATAAGGAAAATGTGGTACATTCACACAATGGAGTACTACACGGCAGAAAAAAATAACAACAGCTTGAATTTTTCAGGAAAATGGATGGAGCTAGAAAACATTATTTTGAGTGAGGTAACCCAGACACAGAAAGACAATTATCATATGTACTCACTCATGGGTGGTTTTTAAACATAAAGCAAAAAGAAAGCCAGCCTGCAAACCACAATCCCAGAGAATTTAGACAACAATGAGGACACTAAGAGAGACTTACATAGATCTAATCTACATGGGAAGTAGAAAGTAGAAAAAGACAAGATCTCCTGAGTAGATTGGGAGCGTGGGCACCTTGAGGGAGGACTGAAGGGCAGAGGGGGAGGCAGGAAGGGGAGCAGAGAAAAATGTAGGGCTCAATAAATATCAATAAAAAAAACAGAGGGGAAAAAAAGACTGTTTATTGACTCACCATGTCCAGATACTATTAATCACACTTAAGGAATGTATAATAAAGCATGTATTCTTTGCCTTTTTTCTTAAATCTCTCAATGGTTTAGTTTTCTCCCTTTGTAACCTGTAGCAGCCCCTTTAAGAGAGGGCTGGAACCTCGCCACAGCTGCGACTGCTGTTAGCTACAAACTAGCTGATTAAGTTTTGCTACATAGCTTCAAAGGATGCCTGTATCCCTGAGAATTTTCCTTGTAGTTATTTTTATTAGTAATAAGTTACTAATGAATATATATGCTTAGGAATTTGTAACAGCAGAAGAAATAAGATTGGAAGAGTAAAGAATGTAGAAGGATAAAGTATGTAGGAAAAGGAAGAAGAAAAACTCAAGTAATTGGAACAAAAATTAATTAGAAAAGAGATTTGTAATTGGAATTAGAATTGAGACAGAGAATTAGAGCAAAGAAATTATTGACAATTAGGGCAAGAAAATTAGAATTAAAGCAGAACAAGAAAGAGACCTGACTGGAAGGGCAAGCATGTGAGCTATCCTGAGATCCCTTTCACCATGCTGAGGCACCCTGACCCAACCCTGGGCAGAAGTCAGCAGAACTGGACTCTGACGGCTTAACTGGCAAAAACACTTGCCACACAGTGCTTATAACCGAGTTACATTCCTGGAAACCCCTTAAAATGAAGATATGGTGGCAAGGATCTGTAATCCAGCACTCTTCCTGTGAGATGGGAGCTGGATAAAAGGAAATCAGCTGAAATTTCATGGGTCAACTACCCTTGAGTAGATGCAGGGGAGGAAATGAACAAACCTCTACTTCAAAACAATCTGAAAGGGGAGAGTTGTCTCCTGACCTCCAAATGTGAGCAGAGGACATTTCTAACTCCCCCCCCAAAACACCAAATAAATTAAAAAATAATAAAATAAATCTGACTTATAGGTCAACCTTGGATATCATGCTTTAATACCATTTTTAAAGATAAGAAGGATGTTTGAATAATTATTAGGAGTAAAATTCTCCACATCTTTAGTAGTTGAAGTTAAATCTTAATTATATTTCTCTCGTTTTTTTTTGTTTTTTTTTTTTTTGTTTGTTTGTTTGTGTGTGGTTGGTTTCTCCAGACAGGCAGGGTTCCTCTGTGTAACAACCTTGGCTGTCCTGGAATTCACTTGTAGACCAGGCTAGCTTTGAACTCACAGGGATCCACCTACTCAACCAGGGATGACCTTCACACTCGTGCATTTGCACACACGTGTACACACACACAAACTCACACACAAAGAAAAAAATTAAATTTTGACATCAAGTCTGTTCTGTAGATAGTTTTGTTCCTTGTGGTTCATTGTCCCGATACTGTCCCTAACCTCACTTCTTTTTTTAAATATTTTATTATGTAAACAATATTCTGTCTGTGTGTATGCCTGCAGGCCAGAAGAGGGCACCAGACCCCTTTACAGATGGTTGTGAGCCACCATGTAGTCGCTGGGAATTGAACTCAGGACCTTTGGAAGAGCAGGCAATGCTCTTAACCTCTGAGCCATCTCTCCAGCCCCATAACCTCACTTCTTAAGTCAAAGGAAGGAATGAGGTGTTTGTTTTCCTTGCCATCTGTTTAACAAGAGTGCACTGATTGCCCATTATGTACCAAGGTGTGTTTTAGGTGAGGTGGGAGAAGGAGCAGTGATGGAGACAGATCTGCTCAGGAAAGTGTCATGTTTTAGTAGGTACAAAGATGAACGGATGAGTTACACTACACGTTAGGTGGTGATGGGCGCTAAGGAGGTGACTGAAGAAGACAGCAGTGCTTGGGTGACCCCGTGGGAATCGCTGAGAAATAACCAAGCCAAGACTTAAGGAGAATGACACCAACATTTGGCCAGTGCCTTCCCAGAGGAGAGGACGAATGTATCAAATGCTCTGAGGAGGAGCAAGCAGGTGAAATCAGGCAACTGAGAAGAAGTTCAGTGTAGTCAGAGGACAGCTAGGAAGGAGAGCATGAAATGATATCAGCAATGACCAGACCTCTACTATGATCTATAAATTCCAGGGCGCCCTGACCTCTCTGTATCCCAGAAATGTAGGAACACACTCTCTTGAGCAGATGGAAAAGCAGGAGGAGAGCTGCTCTGATCCCAACAAAAGAGCAGACCTGGGTGCTATTGGTGAGAGGTTACTGGCAAGAGCATGGGTGATCCCCAAACAGACTGTAAAGTCTGTATCCAACATGGATGATGGTTTCCTCATAGCTACATATGTGGGGCCTCTTTGGTTAACTTTCTCTACCCTGTATAATCTAGCACCTCCTCAGATCCCAAAACCATTGCCTGCTCTTCCAAAGGTCCTGAGTTCAATTCTCAGCAACCACATGGTGGCTCACAACCATCTATAATGAGGTCTGGTGCCCTCCTCTGGCCTGCAGGAATACACACAGACAGAATACTGTATACATAATAAATAAATAATTAAAAAAAAAACTGGTTCTTAGCCAGGCAGTGGTGGTGCACGCCTTTAATCCCAGCACTGGGGAGGCAGAGGCAGGCGGATCTCTGTGAGTTTGAGACCAGCCTGGTCTACAAGAGCTAGCTCCATGATAGGCTCTAAAGCTGCAGAGAAACCCTGTCTCGAAAAAAAAAAAAAAAAAAAAACTGGTTCTTCATACCATGTTGGGTTTTATCTTTTTATTTAGTGAATCACCCCGATATGTGAAATATAACAAGAATTCTGGTTCATGTTTTCTACCATGCTGGATTAATTCATATCAGTTCATAGGCTGTTATGTTTTATTTGACTTCTGAACGATGAGTTGTGATTTTCCTTTGTTCTAACCTGTCAACAATCCTCAGAAAGAACTTGACTTCAGGGGCTGGGGTTATGGAGAACACACACATCCAGGTCAAGGCCTTCAGAGTTGTGCCCCAAAGTCACCAGCACTCAGAATCCAATCTTTATAGTTAAATATTTTTAAAAAAAAAAAAAAGGCCATTGAAACAGCTCAATGGACAATAGCTATCAGGAGATGTGGTGATATTTTGTTTTAACAAATAAAGCTTGCCTGAAGATCATAGTGCAGAGCTAGCCACTAGTGAGCCATAGAGGCCAGGTAGTGGTGGAACACACATTTAATCCCAGCACTCAGGAGACAGAAACGTAAGGATCTCTGAGAGCCCAAGGCCACCGTAGGCTACACGAGTTGGAATGCACCTAAAAGAGAAACAGAAACTAGTGGTGGCAGCTCACACCTTTAATCCCAGCACTTGGGAGGTGGAGACAGGAGTTGGTGATACGGGTGGGCGGGGCTTAGAGAGGATATAAATACGCAGGGGAGACAGGGGCTTGTGATTCAGTCTGAAGTTTCATAGAGGCAGCGTTCAGTCTGAACACTTGTAGAGAGAGGATACCGTGTTCGGTCTGAAGATTTATGGAGGTAAGAACTAGTGGCCGGCTAGTTCTCTGATCTTTCAGCTTTCACGGCCTAATATCTGACTCTGGGTTTTTACTATTAAAACCAATTAGAATTCGCACTGCCAGCGACAAGACTCGCATCTGCTGAGTCCCGAGACCCTGGCCCAGCCGGAGTTTTCTCTTCGGGCAGACATGGACTTCAGAGAAATCCTCCTGATTGCTTCCAAGGGACAAGGTGTCAACCATGTTCCGAAAAGATACAGTTTGGCAGTGGGGCCTCCTAAGAAGGACTCAAAGGTGAAAGGTGTCCAGCCGGCAACTGTGCAAGCTTTCCTGAGGAGGAAAGAAGAGGAGCTTAAGCGGACCGCCTTAGAGGAGAAAAGGAAGCGAGAAGAACTTGTCAGAAAACGAATTGAGCTCAAACACTACAGGAGAGCCAGAGCTATGGCCAGAAGGACAAAGGACAATTTTCATGGCTACGACGGGATTCCTGTTAAGAAAAAGACAAAGAAGAGGCAGAGAGCAGAAAGCCGCCCGAACCAGGGAACTGACCCAGAGTTTGAGGTGGAAGCGGGAAACCGTCTGGGTGAGTTGGAGCAGGAATTCAAGGAGGACCAAGAGCCTCTCAAAGATGAAAGCCAACCAAAGGCTCCCCTTAAAAGGGCCCCTCCCCCCATGACCTTCACTGACTTAATGAGGTTAGCTGAGAAGAAGCAGTTGGAACCAGTGGGAAAAGCAGTGAGAAAAGCAGAAGACAGGCCCTTGACTGCAAAGGAACTCAGGGAGCGAGAGTTTCTTGAACGAACACATAAGAACAAGAAACCTGAGACAGAAGCCAAACTCCCTCTGCCTGTGTCTCCCTCTCATAGAGACAGTGTGGGCACAAAACCCAGCAAGGGTTCTGGGGACAGGCAGCCTTCTTCCAAAGGATTGCTGTTTCCTAATTCTGAGAAGACATCCAAACCCAGCACAAGCAATGAGAAGCGAGTAGCTTTGTCTTCATGCAAATCCACTCCAGGAGAGAGGATCAAGGCCGGATCTGGCAGTAGTTCCCAATCCTCAAACAATAGACCTATCTCCCATGGGGCTGGAAAGCCCCAGCCCAGCACCTCTTCCCCAAGTGTCCCAAAGACTTCTGCTAGTGGGACTCAGAAGTCGGCTTCTGAGCAGAAAGCCAGAAAACCTCTTCCTTCTCATCCCAGCCATTCCAAACCTGGGCCCACAGTCTTCCCATACAACGAAGCTAAGAGTCCAGGTATCAGACAGCCAGGCAGCAACAGCGACTCAACTTCTGGACGACCCAGCCCAGGGACAGCTCGGCCCACAGTTAGTTCTGGCGCCATGCCCATGCGCCAGCATGGCAGCTCCTGCTCAGGACCTGAGCAACCCATCAGTGGGATCAGAAAGCTGGCCAGCCATCCGCATCCCTCTGGACGACCAGTCAATAGCACACATGGTCCTGGACAACCTGCCAGCAGCTCTACTGGCCCTGGGCGACCCATCAGTGGCCCTAGTGGTTCTGGAAGACCTTCGAGCAGTTCTGGAGGTCCTAGGCAGCCTGTAAACAGTCCACATGACATCCGACGACCAGTGAGCAGCCTAGGTCTCCCTGGGCGGTCAGTCAGTGGCCCTGGGAGATCTATAAGTGATGTGGGAGAGTCTTCTGTTTGAGTTGATTTCATTGGCTAATAAAGAAGCTGCCTGGCCCATTTGATTGGCCAGTCCTTAGGTGGGTGGAGAAGACAGAACAGGAAGAAGGAAGTGAGGTAGATGGCTCAGTCAGATGCTACGCCTCTCCTAAGTTAGACAGACTGCCATGCCTCTGCTCAGAGAGAGAGACGCGATGAAGCTCCAGCCCAAGATGGACGTACGCTAGAATCTACCTGGTAAGGCACCACTTTGTGGTGCTACACAGTTTATTAGATATGGGTTAGACAAGATGTGAGTAAGAGGCTGAAAATAATGGGCCAGGCAGTATTTAAAAGAATACAATTTGTGTGTTGTTATTTCGGGTTTTAAGCTAGCCGGTGGCCGAGAGCAGGGCGGTGGGAAACCGCCCGCAGCCCCTCACTACAGAATGGCGCCCACGTGGATAACCGAATCCGCAGAAAGCTTGAGAAAGCTTGGGAAAGAATAGAGTAAAGCTCTATTTTTCGGGTCTGGCAAGCAAGCACTCTCATCTAAGAAAGGCTTCCTGACTCAGCTTCAACTGCAAAACATCGCAGCTCTTTTAAGAGGTTCGGCTATGAAACACTTGATGAAAATTAACTGCATGCTTTTCGGTTTTCAGCCATAGCAGGAAAAAAGCTGTGCTGTTTTAAAATGCCAGCTTTCTGGGCCGTCCTGCCAGGGCAAACTCTTACTCTTTCAAGCAGGAGGTCCTGACTATGGAGCTTTTGATTGTTGTTTAACACTGTTGCAGCTTGCTTGCTGGCAGGGACCTTGAGCCGCCACAGAGTTGTGGTGATAAACATGGCTCTGGTCGGTACCTCAGCCACAAGGCTGGAATCTCATGAAAGCTAAGGAATAGGCTGGGTCCAGCCACCAAAGTCACGGCTTTAGTCCTACGGATATTGTTTCGTAAATTAAAGTCTCATGTGGTCACAAAAAGAGAGATATACAGTAAAAGAAAGATTCAAAGTCGAAGAAAATGTCTAAATGGTTTACTATGTGTTAAAAATACATGCAAGCTAAAGGTTAAAGTTCTTAAAAGTAAAAAAGAAAAAGAAAAAAAGGAAGTAGTTTGTTGTGGTGGTACACACCTTTAATCCGAATGCCTGGGAGGCAGAGACGGAAAGATCTCTGTGAGTTCAAGGTGTTGTAGCACACACCTTTAATCCCAGCACTGGGGAGGCAGAGACAGACGGATTTCTGAGAGTTCAAGGACAGCCTGGTCTACAGAGTTATTCCAGGACAAAGATATACAGAGAACCTGTCTCAAAAAATAAAATTAAAAATAAACGAAATAGAGGTTAAAATAAAGCCGCACAAAGATGGAAAATACACAGAGAATCTTGATACTGTATACTATTATACTCTCTTTGAATTGTTTGAATGCTGAGGAAGAAGCAATAGCTGCTAAAAGATATTTGTTTACAAATGCTGCTGAACTAATCCAAGATAGATATTTTGAAAATACCTTGACTTCAGAATTTGGATCTAAGGATATGATGCTTTGGAAAAGAGATTCTTCTTTTATTTTTACAGAAAATGAGACCCGTTGGATTGCTTCTATCCCAATATGGTATGATAGACCACGCCCTCCTGAAAGGTTGCTGTGAACACCTTCAGAAAATTACTTCACCCAACTGATGACTGAGATGAACCTGGCACACAGGTTACACCATGAAAGATCTGATTAACAGCGTCCCCATTCAGCAGGAAGCAGTTTGGAGAGAAATAACTACGTCCATATTCCCAAATATTGTTTATAAATGTTCTTTTACATTTAAAGGGGGAGATGATATAGATATGAATAATTTACATTGTTATAAATTTTGCCTTATTGATAGAAATTTAAGGTCTATTTTGTTATATGTATATGTATTTCTAATAACGATTAAGGTATTGTGATTGTGTAGTTCATTTAAAAATGTAATGTATAATTAGGAAATATAGGTTGCTAATGAATAATCATTGATAATAGTTAAGCTTGTAGTCATGCTAGTTAGATTTTCTAGATATATAGAGATATATTTCAGTTAGATAGGCATACTTTCTATCTTCCAAAGACTACAGAATATTGCATTTTAAATGTCTTAATAACTTAGGACTTTTCATGACAATGAGACATGTCTGCTCCTGGCAGCACCAATCTACTTCAAGAGGAAGATGGGCATCGAAGAGGCTACTTATGGAGTTTGATAGCCATTTGGGCAAGAAATTGCTCTTGCCTGGACTATTGCATAAACTGGACACAGAGAACCCTCAGAGAGAGGACTGCCGAACTTGCCTATAAGTGAGATGATCTCTCTGGGTTCCTGATTCATGAAAGAGTCTGCGAGACATTCTGCAGGACACAGCAGATAGTGACTGAACTGTCTTTGAAATTTTCTGCTTCATGGGAAAGTCTGCTGGATACTGTGGGCCTATAGGCCGAAGATAGATGCCCCAACAATAAAAAAGAACTTTGGGTGACTGTCCAGGCAGCAAGATGTCTCTGTCATTTCTAGAGTTTTGAAAATAGCTTACTTCTTGTTCACCTAGGTAATATTGTGTTCTTTTGGAGTCTTTGATGGAGTTGAAGAATAGATAGATAGTTATAGTTTTCCTTAGTTATGATAAAAGATAAAGTAGATATAAATATTGTAACTATAATTCTTGCTTGATAACTGTTTTGTTATATGTAATTTTGCTATGTTAAAGTTAAAGCCTTCTTTTTATTGTTTAAACAGAAAAAGGGGAAATGATGTGGGAGAGTCTTCTGTTTGAGTTGATTTCATTGGCTAATAAAGAAGCTGCCTGGCCCATTTGATTGGCCAGTCCTTAGGTGGGTGGAGAAGACAGAACAGGAAGAAGGAAGTGAGGTAGATGGCTCAGTCAGATGCTACGCCTCTCCTAAGTTAGACAGACTGCCATGCCTCTGCTCAGAGAGAGAGACGCGATGAAGCTCCAGCCCAAGATGGACGTACGCTAGAATCTACCTGGTAAGGCACCACTTTGTGGTGCTACACAGTTTATTAGATATGGGTTAGACAAGATGTGAGTAAGAGGCTGAAAATAATGGGCCAGGCAGTATTTAAAAGAATACAATTTGTGTGTTGTTATTTTGGGGCATAAGCTAGTCAGGAGGCTGAAAGCAGGGTGGCGGGAAGCCGGCCCACAGCTCCACACTACATATAAGTGGTTCCGTTCCAGCTGGACAGACTGTCAGTTCAGGCCCTGGAAGACCAGTGAGCAGCTTGGGACCTGGACGCACAGTTAGTAGCCCAGGCCTCCCCGTAAAACCCAAGTGCACTGTTGTCTCAGAAACAATTTCTTCAAAGAATATTATTAGTCAGTCAAGCAATGGACAGATAAATGGAATGAAGCCTCTGCCGCCTGGCTACAAATCTGTCCCAGGTCCTCAAAGGCTCGCCTTCCCTACTGGCTACAAAAGGCTTCGAGAGTGTAAAGAAGAAAATGATGATGACTATGACCCAGACATGGATGATTTCATCGAAGATGAAGGAGACCCTCAGGAAGAAATATCCAAGCACATTCGGGAAATCTTTGGCTATGACCGACGAAAGTATAAAGATGAAAGTGACTATGCTTTACGTTACATGGAGAGCAGCTGGCAGGAGCAGCAGGAGGAGGAAGCCAAGAGTTTAAGACTAGGAAAGCAAGAGGACTTCCAGGAGATGAGACGTGAGGAGGAAGAAGGGAAACGCGGAAAGGCCAAGAAGCTGAAGCTTCCTGAAGTGACCTCCTGCTAACTTTGTGAATCTAAGACACTGTTACAAGGATTTCTGCCTTCAGACTGAACAAGCCCCTTACCCGTTTAGATGGATACCTGGGCACTCAGGAGGAAGGACTGAGGGAATGCACACTGTCCTGTCACTGCAGACTATCATTTGAGTGTACTGCGTTATCAGTGTTCTCAAAGAGCCCAGGGTGGAATCTGTAATGCAGGGGATACCATGTGTGCCGTGGGCTCTGGTGAAGTTATCCATTCACCGGTGCCAGCTCAGATGCTGATGAGCTGTGCACGCTCATGTGGCGGGCAACTACCAGTCAGCTGGTCTTTTATTGTTCCTTTGCTACTTTGAATGGAGACAAAGATTGATGTGTAAGTGGGGTACTACCCAGAACTCAGTCATACTTGTCCTTAGGAAGGGCCTAGCCCTTCTTTGAATGATGCAAGCAAATAAATAAAAGCTCATACCCACACACAGACAACACACACATGAATACAAAATAAAGAAAATGTAACTTAAATTTTGTTTGTTTATTTGTTTATTCAAGACTGGTTTTATTTATTTATTTATTTGTTTATTTATTTATTTTTGTTTTTCAAGACAGGGTTTCTCTGTGGCTTTAGAGCCTGTCCTGGAACTAGCTCTTGTAGACCAGGCTGGCCTCGAACTCACAGAGGATCCGCCTGCCTCTGCCTCCCGAGTGCTGGGATTAAAGGCGTGCACCACCACCGCCCAGCAAGACTGGGTTTTTATGTAGCTCTGGCTGTCCTGGAACTTGCTCTGTAGACCAGGCTGGCTTAGAACACAGAGATTTTCTTGCCTCTGCCTCCGGAGTGATGAGATTAAAGGTGTGTGCCACCACCTCCTGGCCATTAATTTAAATTTTTAAATGAATTGCTCTATTTTTAAGCCCTCCCTTCCCTTCCCTTTCTTTCCCTTCTTTCCATTCTGCGAGGGAAGATGCCTGAGTCCCCAAGGAGGCAGTCAGAAGTTACAGGCGGTTGTGAAGGTCTGATGTGGGTACTGAGAATCTAACTTGGGTCCTCTGCAGGAGCAGTAGACACTCCTCTGAGCGGTGCCTATGGAGGCCGGGATAGAGTATCAGATACCCTGGAACTGAAGTTACAATCGAGAGCTGATATGTGGATGCTGGAAACCGAATCCTGGTTCTCTACAAGAGAAGCCAGCGCTTTAACCATTGATCTATCTTTCCAGCCCCGTTTTTAACTGGGAGGTTTAGCAGGCAGTAGAAAGAGGTACTACCACAACCTCACCTCCCATAGCATGCTCCTCTCCCTTGGCACTAAAACTGTGAAAGATGGGTTTAGAGCTTAGTTCTTCGCCCCACCCCTCTTGGCCACGCGCCCTGAGGATTCATCCTGTCCCGCCTGGCTCTGGTCCCTGAGAACTAGCCCCTCTCCGCTCTCGCGACCCCGCCTCCTCCGGTAAGGATCGGCTTCCGAGCCTCAGCCACGCCCCATCCCGCTGCGCCCCGCCTCCACAGGCCCCGCCTCCTCCGGTGTGGACGGGCTTCCGAACCTCAGCCACGCCCCATCCCGCTGGGCCACGCCCTATCCCGCTGGGCCACGCCCTATCCCGCTGGGCCACGCCTTCCCCGGCCCCGGGCGGACCCGAGCGGTCGCCCTACCCCCGCTATGGCCGCGCCGGTGACGCGGCAGGTCAGCGGCTGCGCGGGTCCGGTCCTGACCCCAACCGGCTCGGACACAGAACCCGGGCAGCCCCTGGCAGCTGCCGTGGCTGATCTGCCGGTGCTGGATGCGTCCGGGAGACGGGTGTCGTTCGGCGCGCTGTTCCGGGAGCGTCGGGCCGTGGTGGTGTTCGTGAGGGTGAGCAGGGTAGGGCGGGACAGGAAGGGCCTCCCGGAGGCCGCCCCGCTGCGGGGTCTGTGTGGGTACCGCACTGCGCCCGGAATCGAGCGCCTGAACCTTCCGGACCCGGCTGCTGCCTTGCTGACGTGCTCTTCCGCATTGTTGTTGCCTTTCAGCATTTCTTGTGTTATGTCTGTAAAGAATATGTCGAGGATCTGGCCAAAATCCCCAAGAGCTTCCTCCGAGTAAGTTTCCTGAGTGAGCGGCAATGGTCAGTGCGATGGGGGAGCCGTGTGTGGATGTCACCTCTTCCATCTTCTAGTGGAGCAGAGACCTAATGTGCTCCTTTGCGCCCTCTTGACAACGTTCTAACCATCATGATTTTTGTTACCTGTAAGCTGCCTGTGTCAAACCCAGTGTTGCGTAAGAATGCAAAATCAAAACAAGACACAGGCTTCAGCTGCCTTATATTTTTGACGCTTTAATTTTATAACTCAAACAGTTATTTGGTGCTCCTTCTTGCAACAGTTATTCATTATAGGAAAATGTTGACTTATCTTGGAAGTGCAGGGTTGTATTTGTCAATAAGTTGCAAGTCCCACGTCCCTGTTTATCTTCGGTCACCAGATGTGGATGGGAGATGTGAGTGGAAGACGTCCAGATGTGAATGTGATGTGGATGGGAGATGTGAGTGGAAGACGTCCAGATGTGGATGGAAGGTGTAAATGGGAGACACATCCCAGTCCCCAGATGTGGATGGAAGATCTGAATGGAAGACACTGTGCATTTGTAAAAATAAAGCTTATTTTCAGCACGCATGTATCAAATAAGGTGTATGAGGGAAAAAATGAGCTGTTCTGCCTGCCCTTCTCTTCCTTTTGTTTGCATGTTAATATTCTGAAGCCTCTTTTCAATGTAAAGGTATTACATCTACCTAATATTTTTAATATTATTGACATTGTTGATTTACTGAACATACAAATGGGTCTTCTTATATTTTCATGCGTAAATACTTTGTTCTTATTTGCTGCCTCCCCTTCCTCCTCCTCCTTCCTCCAGAGCCACACTGACTTTCTCCTTTGCTGTCTTCATACATATCTTCATATTCCTTTACCCTCTCGTGGCCCCCTACCCCAGACCTCATCCTCTCGGCCTCCTTTCTACTTTAATATCCTACATAAATACATGCATAGAAATTTAAACTAGATCCTGCATGTGAGAGGAAACAGACCATATTTGTTGTGCGTGCCTTATTTGACTTGGCATGCCGATGTCCACTACTGCCCATTTCCTGCACTTATCATGACCTCATTCTTTATGGCTGATTGCATTTCCATTGTGTGTCTGTGATGTTTTTGTTGGTGTTGATTTTTTTATTTGTTTGTTTTTGTTTTTCTGTTTTTCAAGATAGGTTTTCTCTGTGTAGCGCTGGCTGTCCTGGAACTCGCTCTGTAGACCAGGCTGGCCTCAAACTCACAGAGATTCACGTGCCTCTGCCTCCCAAGTGCTGGGATTAAAGATGTGTGCTACCACACCAGGCTATCAAAATACAAAGAACTTTTAAAGGGGATGGATTTTTGGTGATTTTGAAATAGACAGCACGTTGCTAGTCACTATGTCAATATGCTGGGTAGTAGATTTCTGAATGATCCTCTTCCTCCTGTTTAACTGAAATTGTACTCTTTGAACAATTTTCTGTATGCTCTATCCCCTTTCTTCCAGCCTGTGGTAGCCACTGTTTTTTTTCTTCTACTTCCATGAGTTAGACTGTTTGAATCCATGCGTTATAAGTAGAATAGTCTGGCTTTTGTCATTCTGTTCCTGGCTTATTTCACTTAGTATAATGTCCTCCCTGTTTTCACAAATGACAAGAAAACAAACCTCCTTTTCCGTGATGGAATGCTACTTCATAGAAATCTGACCGCTGGTGGACACTTGGGTCGCATCCTTGTCTTAGCTGCTGTTGATTGTGCTGCAGTAACATGGAAGTGTGGGGTCTCTTTGCATGCCCATTTCATTTGCTTTAATGCACAACCAATTAGTGGCATTTCTGGATCTTGTGGTAGCTCTGCCTTTAATTTTTTGAATAGCCTGTGTACTGTTTTCATAAAGTCTGTCCTAATTTTCTCATTAACACCATGGAAGGGTTCTCTTTGTTCCATGTCCTCACAGATATTTACCTCTTTTTGGTTAGTAACGTCTCTCCTGAGGTGAAGAGATACGTAATTTCTGTTTTCATTTCCATGTCTCTAATGACTAGTGATGATCATTATTTTTGTGTCGAGAGTGTACAAATTCGTATGCACATGTGTACAAGTTCATGCATGCATGTGTGTGGAGGCCAGAGGTCAACCACAGGTGTTGTTTCTCAGGTACCATTCACCTTGTTTTTATGTAACAGCTCTCATTGGCCTGGAGCTTGCTGATTTAAACAGGCTGGCTGAATTGGGACCCCCAGGATCCACCTATCTCCATTCCATTGCTGGGATCACAACACATGCAGCTGCACTGACTTTTTTGGCATGGATTCTGGGGATAGAACTCAAATCCTCATGCAGCCACTTTACCCACTGAGCCATCTCCCCAGCCCAAGAATTTTTCATATAGCTACTGGCCATTTGTATGTCTACTGTCTTTTGAGAACTGTCTAAGTCTTAACCCCCTCATTGCTGGAGATCAAATCCAGATCCTATGCATACAATACAAGCCCTGATCTCTAGCCCATTAAGTCTCTTGACAAGTGCATAATTTGCATATGTTTTCTTAGTCCAGTTAGTGTGTTGTCTTTTCTTTGTTTCCTTTGCTATATAGAATAACACAACCTTCTTTGTATGTTTACTTTCATTGTTCTGCTTTGTTGATCTATATGTGCATGTGTGGAGGTCAGACAGACTGCAGGAGTCAATGCTCTCCTACATGTGAGTCCCTGAGATGGGAACTCAGGTCGTTAGGGACAGCAGCACCTTTGCTCACTGAGCCAAATCATTGTTATACTGAATTTCCCCCTGTGTTTTCTTCTAGTAGTTTGATGCTTAATGTTTAAGTCTTGAAATTCTTACATAGGGTAAACTAATTATCTGAATTACTCAAATATTGTACCATATATTTCTTTATACTCATATGCAATTTTATTTTCTATTCTTCTAGAAGCCTATAGGTGGCATTAGAACAAAACGAAAGAATTGCTTTAGGCAAAGTTCTTAAGACATACTTTCTAATAATATGCACTTGTCCCTCTTTCTCTCAAAGGAAGCAGATGTCACCCTCATAGTGATTGGGCAGTCATCATACCATCATATTGAGGTAACTATCTAGCAAAACGAGAAGTCCCATTTAAATATGTTTCAGATATAAAAACTGCATTTGCTGAGCTCTTGTATAATCTCTCGGCAGAAAAATTTTAGATTGCCATTACTTTCCTCTCGGTTGTTCTAATAAAAAGTCCAATTACTCTCGTTTTAGCCTTTCTGCAAACTGACTGGATATTCTCACGAAATCTATGTTGATCCTGAGAGAGAAATTTATAAAAGATTGGGAATGAAAAGAGGTGAAGAAATTTCCTCATCAGGTAAGACATTTCACATACAATGTAGTTCTTTCAAACATGTGTGTGTTCTCACACTAGGGCATATGTGCATAGCAAAGCTGTGTTTGATACTTTTCCTGTTGTTGTGACAAAATAGGTATCAAAGGGGCTGGTGAGATAACTCAGTGATTAAGGGCACCTGCTGCTTTTGCAGAGGCCCTAGGTTCATGTCCCAGCACCAACATATTGACTCACAACAACTTTTAACTCCAGTTCTGAGGAATCTGACAACCTCTTCTGACATCCAAGGGCTCCTGCACACACACACACACACACACACACATACACATGCACACGCACACACATTATTTTTTAGATAATAATAATAAAAATAAATCTTAAAAAAAAGTTTGGCAAAGGGAATTGTAGGCAGAAGTTTCTGTCCCACCAGCAACTCCCAAATACTCAGCAGCTGCTTCTGAAATTACCACAGAGAAACTTATATTAATTATAAATGCTCAGTCAGTAGCTCAAGCTTATTACTAACTAGCTCTTACACTTAAATTAACCCATACTTCTTATCTATGTTTAGCCATATGGCTTGGTACCTTTTCTCAGTACAGCATTCTCATCTCACTTCCTCTTCCCAGCATTCTTTGGTCGCCCGCCTATACTTCCTGCCTGGCTACTCCTACTCAGTGTTTTATTAAACTGATTCAAGTGACAAATCTTTACAGTTTACAAAGGGATTATTCCACAGCGGGGAATTTAAGGTATCAACACTGTTCAGAAGCCAAAGGCTCCCCTGAGATTTAGGCTCTTAACTATGAGCTCCCAAAAAAAGAAGACAAGATCTCCAGAGTAAATTGGAAGCATGGGGGGTGGGGAGGTGGGGGGGGTGGGGGAAGGGTAGAAGGGGAGAGGGGAGGAAGGAAGGGAAGTGGGGGAAAAATGTATAGCTGTTGAGGCCCATGCTTCAACAAGGATACCACTTACCAGGGTGGGGCATGGGGATTAGAAAAATAGTAAAGAAGACAAAGACGTGAGTGGAAATAATAAAACAGAAAACATAGGATAGTATTGGGAGGAAGTTCCAGTGAATCCTGAAATTCGCCTGCATTTAATTTTCCATACACTTTTATACCCCAGGGGTATAAAAGTACCACAGGGGTAAGAAGACAAAAGACCATGATACCAATGACAACTCCAACAGTTATTTGCTTCAGTATTTTGAGACATCAAATCATTAGCATTCTGTTGTTTAGGCAGTGAACCCACCCTAGACCAAGTATCCTGAAGGCAGCCACTCCCAAGGTCAAACCTCCTATTTTCCTGCACAGAGGTAGGTGGATCTCTGTGAGTTCAAGGTTCAGCCTGGTCTACAGAGTGAGTTCCAGGACAAGCTCCAAAGCTACAGAGAAACCCTGTCTCAAAAATCCAAAAACAAACAACAAAAAAAATCAAAAGAAGGAGCAGCAAAAGTATGCTTGAATTTCCTGACCCTTGGTCAGGGGGTAGTTAATCTACCATCTTAATGTCAAAAGGACCAAGTAACCACACCCTAGGTCAGATTGTGTAGCCCTGGTTGTTGTCAACAATTTTGAGCAACCTCTAACTCTCTGACCTTCAGAAAAGGTGGAAATAGGCTCACATTTTTGGGCCTCCACATATAGAACATTCTTATCTAAACAATTAAAATGAGAAGGATTTAAAAAATAAATAATATCTTAAAATGTTTACATATTGTAGCTGGGCGGGGGTGGCACACACCTTTAATCCCAGCACTCAGGGAGGCAGAGGCAGGCGAATCTCAGTGAGTTCGAGGCCAGCCAGGTCTACAGAGTGAATTCCAGGACAACCATAGATACATAGAGAAACCCTGTGTCAAAAACCAAAAAGAAGAAAAAAAGACTTAATTTAAATTTACATATTTTATGAATTTTACAATATACAGTGGTGCAGAGTAAACACTCCCATTCCAGAAAGAAAGAAAGGAAAACTAATCGGTGTCTTAGTAAGGGTTTCTGCTGTGGTGTTGAAACACCAGAACTAACCTGGGGGAGGAAAGGGTTCATTTCTTCTTCCATCCACCGCACAGCCCGTCATTGAAGAACGTCAGGGCAGTGAAGTGAAGCAGAAGTCTACTTATTGGCTTGTTCCCCATGCCCTGTCAGCCTGCTTTCTTATACATCCTAGGATCACCTGCCCAGGGGTAGAACCACCCACAGTGAGATGGACCCTCCCACATCAATCACTAATTAAGGAAATGCCCCACAGACTTGCCTACAGGCCAATCTCATGGAGGCATTTTTAGCATCCTGGCATTCCAAGTGCAGCGTGAGTTTCACCTTCACAACTCTGTGCAATCGCCGCCAAGCTACCTGCCAAGAATGTGACACAGCCACACATTGCCTGGCCCCAGTGGCTCTGGGACATGGGCGCAAGCTGTCATGACCTCACAACTTCTGCGTTTCTCGTGTCCACAAAACCACACAGGCAGTGCTGCCTAGCTCTGCCAGCTCAAGTAGCAGAGGGGCCCTTCTACAACAATGTTGACGACCTGAGTCTTGGCTGTTGAACCTGGGCAAACACTTCCTTGAGCAGTTGTCTTGGACAGAGAGCCCTCTGGCAGAGTACTCTCAGTTCATGCTCTTCTTAGGTGGATTTACATTCTCACAAGTCTGAGGCTCCAGTCTTGGGGTCCTGCCCTCAAAGCAGCTCTCCTCTCTGTGAAGAGCTTTCATACGTTCTGTGGGGGAACTTTACTTCCATGATTAATATAAAAATATGATGCGTTTACATGCTTTTGACTTGTCTCTGCCTCCCAAATACTGGGATTAAAGGAGTTCACTACCACTGTTTGGCAAATACACACATTTTAAATGAAAAATACTAGATTCTATAAAACAATTTTTTTTGAGACAGGGTTTATCTGTGTAGCCTTAGCTATCCTGGAATTCACTCTGTAGACCAGGTTGGCCTTAAACTCACAGAGATCCCACCTGCCTCTGCCTCTGAGTGGTGGGGATTAAAGGTGTTCATGTGTACCGCCTGGAAAGATTTTATAAAGTGATTTTTAAAGTTTTATTTTTATTTTATGTGTATGAGTATTTTGCCTGTATGTACCATGTGCAGTGTCCATGGAGACCAGAAGAGGGAATTGGATCCCTTGGAGCTGAAGTTTCAGACTGTAAACTACTTGGGGTGCTGGGAACTGAGCCATCCCTTTACTTCATAAAAATGCTTTGAAAGGTTCTTCCTTGGAAAAAAAAAAAAAAAAGCACAGTTCTGAGAGTCATTCCTAGGATATTCAAAAACTAAATCACTAAGGGTGGGGAAATGGCTTAGTGGTTAAGATATTGGTTGCTCTTCCAAAGGACACAGGTTCATTCCCAGCACCCACATGGTATCTCACTACCATCTGTAATTCTGATTCTAGGGGACCTGATGCCCTCTTCTGGCCTCTGTGGGCACTGCATGTACATGGTGCACAGCTCTATGTGCAGGCAAAATGCCCATGCAAATAAAATAAAAATTTAAATAATAAATCTGCTAAGATTATATTTTATGCTAAATGTTAAGTGATTATGTCATAGTTTCATTTCTGTGGGTGTGATAAAACATTCTGCCAAATGCAACATGAGGGAGAAAGGGTGTACTTGGCTCACCATCCTAGGCTATCGGCCATCACTACAGAAAGGGTGTACTTGGCTTACGATCCTAGGCTATCGGCCATCACTACAGAAAGGGTGTACTTGGCTCACAATCCTAGGCTATAGACCATCACTACAGAAAGGGTTTACTTGGCTCACGATCCTAGGCTAATCGGCCATCACTACAGAAAGTCATGGTTGCAGGGACTTGCCGCAGCCAGTCACATTACATCACAGTCAAGGCAGAGAGCCTTGAATTAATGCGTGCATGCTTGTGCTCAGCCTCCTTTCTACTCATACATAATCCAGAATCCCCTAACCAGAGAGAGAATGGTGCCACCCACAGTGGGTACACTAACCATAATTTCCCACAAACCTGTCTACAGGTCAGTTTACTCTAGACAGTTCTTCACTGAGATTCCCTTCCCAGATGATTCTAGATCATCTCAAACTAACATTAGAATTAACCACCATAAACTGTTTGCTTGAATCTGTGAGTCACTCAAGAAAATTCATTGCATTCCAAAAGGGCTTATAGGAATCCCACTATAACCAGTCACAGTCTTCTGGTGTGCAGACATATATAATACCCATATACATAAAATAAATACAATTTTTTAAAAAATTGTTTTGTTTTTCAAGACAGGTTTCTCTGTGTAGCTTTGGAGCTTGTCCTGGAACTAGCTAGCTCTTGTAGCCCAGGCTGGCCTCGAACTCACAGAGATCCACCTGCCTCTGCCTTCCACATGCTGGGATTAAAGGCCTGTGCCACCACTGCCTGGCCCAATTTTGAAAAATTAAACAACCTAGGCTTGTGGTTAGCATCTGTATTAAGTAAGGACCTATCTTGAAACCTAGCCTTCCACCTATCTGATCTGACATTATCTTCAGGTAGATTTTTGTCACCACCAAGTTACTGCTTGTTTGGCTTGTAGAAAAAGGTGCCTACAGGTACCCGGAGCCAAACTGATCTGAGTCAGAAGAATGTAGTAGGGAAGGTAAGTTTGAGTCAGAGTGTTTTTTTCTGTATAGTCATGAAAGTTTAAAGTTAAAAGTCAGACATAAACAAGGCAAGAATAAGAGAAAAAGCTATAAGATAAAACAGAGACTGAGTGTCTCAGCTCAAAGGAGCAGGAATGTTAGTCACGTAGCAGAAACATCAGTCACTGGAGAAGAGAAGTCAATGACAGGCATCAAGCCTTCTCAGACCCAGGCCTTGCCCTCCTGTGACTGTCATTTCCCATCCAAGCTTTCCAAGAATTTGGAGGGAGGTTTTGGGAGCTTGCCCCAGAAGCAACCCCTTCACTCAGTAACTAGAACATTACCACAGCTAATGAGGGAAACCAGAAAGGGCAGCCTAGTCATGGGCCCAGGAAGGAAAGGTGTTGACCACCATTTAACAGCCTGTGCAGGATGTGTCCTGGGGAGGAGCATGACTGCCTATTAGCAGGCAAGGAACCAAGCAAGTGCACATGGGAAAC
This sequence comes from Arvicola amphibius, assembly GCF_903992535.2. Classification (NCBI taxonomy): domain Eukaryota; kingdom Metazoa; phylum Chordata; class Mammalia; order Rodentia; family Cricetidae; genus Arvicola; species Arvicola amphibius. The sequence goes on along the minus strand of NC_052052.2, from coordinate 158,540,080 downwards.
TAAGAAGCAGGACAAATGAGAAGTTTGCAGTGATGTGCTCCATGGTAGATGGCCCAGGTCCGCCACTTCTTCCTTTAAGACAGTGTCCTCAGCAGACATTACCCTCCCAGCATGTTTATCCTTCACTGGAGATAGTTTTCTGTTGTCCAACTCAGTGACCAGTGTTACGGACATGTAGCAGTTGTAGAAAGCAAGGATGATGTTTCCAGTGTCTTACACTATACTAGAAAAGGACTGCCTCAGCCAGTGCAGCGGCAGGTTAAGCCGTTGTTAAATTTCGGTGTTGTGCTTTCCGCTGCAGAGTCAGGAAAGGATGACAGGCCCAGATACAGAATGCTTCCAGGCTGGAGAGATGATGGCTCAATCACTAGGAGCTCGCACTGCTCTTGCAAAGGACCCAAGTTCAGTTACCAGTGCTCACAGCCACCTATAACTCCATCTGCAGGGGATTCAGCACCCTCTTCTGCCCTCCAGTGGGCATAGCATACACATGTACAATCACACATGGATACAGACATACATACATACATACATACATACATAATTTAAAGTAAGTCTTTTTTTAAAAGCATGTTTTATACAAGAACTGATGTGTTTATTTTTTATTTATTTTACATGCCGACCATAATTTCCCATCCCTCCTCTTCCCCTCTTCCCTCTCCCCATCCCCATCCACTCCTCCTCTGTCTCCATTCAGGAAGGGGCAGGCCTCCCATGAGAGTCAACAAAGCATGCACATCAAGTTGAGGCAGGACCAAGCTCCTCTCCTTGCATCAAGGTTGGGCAAGGCAACCCAGCATGGGGAATGGGTTCCCAAAAGCTAGCTCAAGCACCTGGAACAGGTCCTAATCCCACTGCTAGGAGCCCCACAAACAGAGCAAGCTACATTACTGTCACACACATGCAGAAGGCCTAGGTCAGTCCCATGCAAGCTCCCTAGCTGTTGGTCTAGAGTTGGTGAGCTCCCATGAGCTCAGGTCAGCTATCTTTATGGGGTCCCCTGTCATGACCCTGATCCCCTCCCCCCTGGCTCATACAATCCTTCCTCCCTCTCTCTCTTCAACAGAACTCCCAGAGCTCGGCCCAGTGCTTGGTTGTGGATCTTTGCATCTAACACTTACTTGCTGAATGCTCTCTAATGACAATCAGGATAGTCACCAGCCTGGTAACAGGAGGAGGTCAGTTTAGGCACCCTCTCCACTATTGCTAGGACTGACATCTGATTGGGATACAAACATCTGAAGACAATTTTCAATATTTCAGGACAGAGCCCCCACATAAAGTCCAACCTGCTTTCGGGAAGCCTTCAGAGCCTGTGGCGGGCAGTCACTGGCCCGCTTTTTGATTTCCAAGGAGACCCAGCTCAGCAAGGCGGAACCTTCATTTTAGGTCCAGGTGAGCATCAAGGACAGGTTATGTCTCAGTGCCCTCTGCAGTCTAAGAGCCTCCCACCTTCCTAATGTGATAGATTCTGGTCTAATGAGAGGGCGTGCTCTGGTAAGGAGCATCTTTCATTTTCAGAGACTTCTGGGTATTGATGAGGGCTCTCATCACTATAGAGTGAGGGCAGGGATTTGGAACAGAGAGTAAGCTGTTGATACATGGCTATTAAACTCTTTTAAAAGTTCAACAGGGCTTAAAGAAATGGCTCAGTGTTCATGAGCACTGGGTGCTCTTGCGATGGACCTGATTCAGTTCCCAGCACCTGTATCAGGTGATTCACAACCACCTGTAACCTTAGCTCTTAGGGATCTGACGCCCTCTTCTGGCCTCCTTGAGCACCTACACTCATGTGTATAACCTTCCCCTCCCCACATACATGGAGTTTAGTGCTCACTTTGGCAGCACACATTCTAAAATCAAAACAATGCAAAGACGAGCGTGGTCCCTGCACAAAAAACGACATTCAGATTTGCATCATAGTCCACGTTGTTCCTTTGGCACTAAAAAAAATCTGGAAATTTCCATGAATGAAGTGGAGGATCCAGATGTGCACAGTGATACCAGGCTCGACAGAGCCATCTGGCCCAAAGGAATAGGAATGCTCCAGAGTGGGTCCTGTCCATTTGTCTACAATGTAATGAGGCTGAGGAGTCACCAGTCTCCACACTTTGATAACCTGTGTCCTTATTACGCATTACAAAAATCTACAGACAGAAAAACAGACAAAAAAGCAGAGTGGTGGTGGTACACACTGGGAGGTAGAGGCAGGTAGATCTTTGATTTTAAGGCCATCCTGGTTTACAGACTGAGTTCCAGGACAAAACAAACAAAAAACCTATAGTTAGTGTGAATGGAATAAAGTTTCAGAACTGCCAAAATATAAGTTCAATAGGGGCTTGACCAGATAGCTTCCCAGATAAAAACACTTGCTATTCAAGCTTGGAGAGGTGAGTTCCTTTTGTAAATGAAAGAATCTTTACTTTTGCTGACTGAAGTAAGAGACCCACACAGTGTTGGAAAGCGAGCCAGTACCAGGGTTAGCCCGTGCCGAAGTGAGGACTGCCATAAGCCACGGCTTCCACAACCGCATGGACCGTGTCTGGGCTGGCAGTGCAGAACACGGACTTTCTCCACATTCATGCTCCGCAGTAACAGACCAAACAGCCACTGCATAGGCAGACTTTCTTCATTCTCTGCCTCTTTAACATTGTACCTCCTGGTGAATTATTAACACGTCCACCAATCCCAGACTCTTGAAAGGACTGCTTTTGACTTTTTTTTTTTTTTTTTTTGAGACAGGGTTTCTCTGTAGCTTTGGAGCCTGTCCTGGAACTAGCTCTTGTAGACCAGGCTGGTCTCGAACTCACAGAGATCCGCCTGCCTCTGCCTCCCGAGTGCTGGGATTAAAGGCGTGCGCCACCACCGCCCAACTGCTTTTGACTGTTTTGTTTTTTTGTAGCAGGCACACTTGTACCCATCTCTTACAAATTTAGATCATGAAAGAAGGAGAGAGAGAGAGAGAGAGAGAGAGAGAGAGAGAGAGAGAGAGAGAGAGAGAGAGAGAGAGCGAGAGCGCTCTTTGGAGCTGGAGTTGTAACTCACTGGAAGGTGCGTTGTTTCCTAGGCTCATCACCGATAAATGACTAAGTAAATACATGAGCCCATCTTGAGCTCAGCTCAGAGCTCCCTCCTTTCCACCCCCCCCCTTTTTTTTCTTGTTTTGAGACAGGGCCCTCCCGATGTACCTATGGTTGTCCTGGAACTACCTCTGTAATCCAGGCTGGCCTTCAGCTCGCAGAGATCCGCCCGTCTCTGCCTCCTGGGTGCTGGGATTCTCTAATCCACTACCTCCCAGCCTCCATATTCTTCTTTCTCCATGGTGTTGGGTATTTCACCCAGGCCTGTGTGCTGTTCAAGTGCTCCTATCACTGAGCTATCCCCAATCTTTCAGACCCATATTTTTACATAACTAATTTGCATCCTCAGACCTGGAAGGTGTTGTCAGAGGCTGTTCGTTTGTTCCCAGACACTCAGACCCAATATAATTACACAGAAACTATATTATTTAAAACACTGCTTGGCCAATAGCTTAAGCGTATTGCTAGCTAGCTCTTATATCTTAAATTAACCCATTTTCATTATTTTATATTTTACCACAAGGCTTGTGGTTTACTGGTAAAGTTCCCAGGTGTTTGTCTCCTTCCGTGGCAGCTACATGGCATCTCACTGACTCTGCCTACCTTCTCTGTACGTCTGTTTGGATTTCTCACCTGGCTTTATTCTGTTAAGCCACTGGCCAAAAGCAGTTTTATTCATTAATAATAAAAGCAACACATATACAGAAGGACCTCCCATACCAGGAAAGGGTTGTTTTTTACTCCATTCCTCATCTCATGTCACTGAGTCATTTGGCCATTATCTTACTGTTTCTACTGCTGTAGAGACATCGTGACCACGACAACTGTTGATGATGATGATGATATATATATATATATATATATATATATACATACATATATATATATATATATATACACACATACATACATACAGTGTTCTGCTTGCATGTATGTCTGTACTCCAGAAGAGGGCACCAGATCTTATTACAAATGGTTGTGAGCCACTACGTGGTTATTGGGAATTGAACTCAGGACCTCTGGAAGAGCCGTGACTGCTCTTAACCTCTGAGATATCTCTCCAGACAGGATTTTGGCAACTGTTAAATAGGAAAGCATTTAATTGGGGCTGGCTTGCAGTTCAGAGGTTGAATCCGTTATCATCATGACAGGAAGCATGGCAGCATGCAGGCAGACATGGTACTGTAGAGGTAGCTGAAAGTTCTACATCTGATTTGTCAGGCAGCAAGAAGAGAAAGTGCCACATGGGGCCTAGCTTGAGCTTCTGAAACTTCAAAGCCCACTCCTGTTGACATACTTCCAATTAGACCTTACCTACTCCAAGGCCACGTACCCTAATCCTTTCAAATAATGCCACTCCTTATAAGCTACACCATAACCACAGGGGATGAAGAATTGAACCTGTTACTATAGATGTGGCCAGTGGACATAATGCCAAAAAGCATGTCCTTTGATCTAATGTTTCAAGTTAAATTCTGGTTTTGGCTGCGTGGTGGCACATACCTTTAATCCCAGCATTTTGGAGGCAGAGGCAGGAGGAGCTCTGTGAGTTCAAGGCCCGCCTGATCTACATAGTGAGTTCCAGGCCAACCAGTGCTATAAAATAGAGAGATTCTGACTCAAAACAAACAAAAATTCTGGTTTTGAGCTCCAGGTGGAACTAACAGGATTTAGACGATAAATTACAACTTGAGTGTATAGGATTGTGGGTGTCTAGGTGTACTGTAGCTAGCTGGCTTCCTGCCTTCACTCCTAACCTCTTTGGTTAGTTATAAAGCATTCTATGAAACCAGTGTTTTTCTTTTTTTCTCTCTCTCTCTCTCTCTCTCTCTCTCTCTCTCTCTCTCTCTCTCTCTCTCTCTCTTTATTTTTATTTTATTTTGGCAGTGCTAGGGATGACCCAGAGCCTCATGAGTACTGTACCCCCTAGCCCCAGGAATGAATTTTTTGAAGCAAATGATTTATTTTATTAATGCATATGCTTAGGAAATAGATATTAATTTCCCAGCTGATACCTATGTTAGTTCCAAATTCTGCCTGTCTGGTTGGATGTTTTATTTAATTATACTTGAAACTGAATAGAAGGGTATAATTTAGGATGCTGTCCCCTCAGAGCTCATAATGTGTTAAGTAACACTCTTATTCAACCATTGCCTTGTCATGGGTAATTGCCATGATGCAGAATTATGGTGGCATTACATAGGAAGTATAATGGGCTCCAGGTAATTAATTTTTCCCTTTGGACTAATTAGCAATTGCAGTACTTCCTTGATCCTGGTAAGCAGTAAATCTAAAGACTAGCACGTCATTGGCCTCAGCATCTGTCCTTGTTCTCTTCTAGGTAACCGCATCCACTTTGTGCACCGAGACAGGAATAGGGTGGATCACAAGCCCATAAACTCTGTTTTACAGCTTGTGGGAGTTCAGCCTGTGAACTTCATGAGCAGACCTACAGTTATCCATGTGTGAATGGGCCCTTGAAATGTGAGACAAAATGCCAGGCTTCATGGGATTATAAAACACAAAACTCATGTGCCTATAGAACTATATTCTGAGAGGCATCAGGAAAAGCATTTTAAATTTTATAGCCTCTATAATTATCCATTCAATGAAAGATTTTTGGCAACTAAAATGTAAGAAGGGGGGCTGGAAAGGGCACTTCGTGGTTAAAAGCACTTGCTTCTCTTGCAGAGGACCTAGGTTTGGCTCACAATCGTCTGTAACCCCAGTTCTGAGGTATCCAACACCTTCTTCTGGCCTTGGGGACCAGGCACACGTGTGGTAAACATGCATAAATGTAGGCAAGCACTCATACAGATAAAATAAGGATAAATAAATCTTATAAAACTACATACATATGTGCATACATGCATGCATGTATGAAGGGAAGGAAGAATGGGCCAGATATGATGGCACAGGTTTGTAATCCTAACACTGAGAAATGGGACAAGAATTCAGCCTGCCCAAGCAATGCTGGTATACACCTTTAAACCCAGTGCTTGGGAGGCAAAGGCAGGCGGATCTCTTGTGAGTTCGAGACCAGCCTGGTCTACAAGAGCTAGTTCCAGGACAGGATCCAAAAGCTACAGGGAAACCCTGTCTCGAAAAACCAAAAAAAAAAAAAAAAAAAAAAAAAAAAAAAAAAAAAAAAAAAAAGAAGCAAATAAATGTATAGCCAGATGTGGTGGTGAATGGGGAAGAGGCAGGAATTCTAGAACAGACTTACATTTCTAGACACCTGCTTTTTCTCACCCCCAAATCTGTCTTACTTAGAAAACTATTGTCATATTTTACTTTTAAAGAATTTTAGTTTTGGCCAGGCAGTGGTGGCATACACCTCTAATCCCAGCACTCAGGAGGCAAAGGCATCTCTTCAAGTTGGAGGTCAGCCTGGTCTACAAAAGCAAGCTCCAGGATAACCTAGGCTACACAGACAAACCCAGTCTCAAAAACCAAAGAAAGCAGGGGAGAATCTTAGGGTTTCTTTGTTTGGTGTTTGTGTTGTTGTTGTTGTTGTTGCTTTTTCTGTTCTTTGAGACAAGGTTTTTCCATGCAGTCCTGGCTGTCCTGGGACTCTTGCTCTGTATTCCAGGCTGACCTAGAACCCAGAGATCCGCCTGCCTCTGCCTCACAAGTGCTAGGATTAAAGGTGTGTGCCACAACCACCCAGCTAAGAATCTTAGTTTTGTCCCAGAAATTCTCAAGAAAACTATCTCAAAATCAAAATATTGGTAATTCTTAGCAACTGTAATAATACTACTATGACCTTATACTTTTATATAAGCATATTAACTCACAAAACTATTTAATGTATTTTCACACAAATATATATGGACAGTCATGGTTTTAAATCAATAAATTTAAAAATTTAAATTTTTAATTAATTTTTTTGCTATTTTTTGTTTGGAATATTTTGTTTGTTCTGGGGTTCTTTGGGGGTGAGGGAGAACAGTTCCTCACTATGTCATAGGCTGGCTTAGACTTCCCTAGCCCATTGAGAAATGGCTCATCCTCCTTTTACAGAGGTCCTGGCTTTGTTTTCCTGCACCATACCAGGCTCCTCACAAATGCCTATAACTCCAGCTCCAGCGGATCTGGCCTAATCAGCATGTGCATACAAATGGTGTATGTGTCCTCTGATACACACACATACAATGTGTAAGGAATAAATCTTAAAACAACCACAAACCTCTCTATCCTAGGCTGGTCTTGAACTCTCAAGCCTCCTGCTCCAACCTCTCGGTGCCGGAATTACAGGTATATGCTGTCACACCCAGCCTGTTCTATATTGAACCTAAGAGAAAGAATAATAGCCAGATCCCCTTTTGCCAGTTTTAGCCAAAATTTATATACTCGCAAGTATAAATAAGTGTTATATATGTGGCTTTAGGGAGGTACAGATCCATAAACTGTGCATACGGTTGCCACCTGAATACATGTAATACCAAGGCAACGGCTGGGTGTGATGCTGTCTTAATCACTGTTGCTGTGAAGTGATACCATGACCAAGGCCACTCTTTGTTGTTGTTGTTGTTTTCGAGACAGCCTTGGCTCTGAAATTTGCTCTGTAGAGCAGGCTGGTCTTGAACTCGCAGAGATCCACCTGCCGTTGCCTCCCAAGTGCTGGGATTAAAGGCATGCACCACCACTGCCCAACTCTTTAAAAAAAAAAAAAAGGATTTAAGTACTCGCTTTGGCAGCATACATACTAAAATCTGAATGATACAAAGAAGATTAGCATAGCCCCTTCACAAGCATAACACATAAATTTGTAAAGCATTCCATATTTTTGTAGAATTTTGCAGTTTAAAATTTAATTGGGGATGTGTTTACAGTTTCAGAGATTTGGGGAATTAGCATCATGGCAGGGAGCATGGTGGTTTGTAGGTATTGCGAGACCTTTACATCCTGACCTGCAGGCAGAGAGAGAGAGAGAGAGAGAGAGAGAGAGAGAGAGAGAGAGAGAGAGAGAGAGAGAGAGAGAGACAGACAGATTGTGCTTATGGGCTTTGAAACCTCAGAGCCCACCCCAGTGGTACACTTCTTCCACTAAGGCCACACCTCCTAACCCTTCTAATCCTTTCAAACAGTCCAGTTCCCTGGTGACTAAGCATTCAAACACATGAGCCTCTAGGGAACCATTGTTATTTAAACCATCACATGTACCATGCACCTATAGTCCCACTGACTTGGGAGACAGATCATTCACTGGAGCCCAGGACCAGACTGGGCATTGTGTGTGTGTGTGTGTGTGTGTTATAAAATTATAATGCACACTGAACTATAAACACACTCCCACCCAGGTCATGATTATACTAGAATTGAAATCCTGAAACTCTTTCTGTGAAAAATGTAGAAATTGTAGATAAAACAATAATATTGGACTGGGGAGTGTGGCTCAGTACTTGCCTAGCATGTTCAAGGCACTGGGTTCTTACACAATACCACCAAACAAAACAAAACTAAACATTTTTGTGGTGCTCTGTGTTCACTTACACACTCTTTGCACGCTGTGTGGAATTACTATTATAACCATCATCCAGAACACACATTTCACAGAGAAGAACATTTTTTACAAGAAACTCCAGATGGGCCGCAAGAACCTGAAAGCAGGCAGATGACAATGTGTGAAGTCATGGGATCACCTGGGAGGCAGGAACTCATCCCCAGCATATGAGAAAGCTGTTCTTTGGCCACTTCAAACAACAGATAGAGTTAACTTGCATGAAACCCTCTGAAGACAACACCTGGGGCCTGAGACCCATGGGCCATGACCCCATGAGGGAATTCACTGGGAACCTTCTGCAGTGAACCCCTGTGCAAACAAAAACCTCGATGACGGCAGATTTCGAAAAGCATGGCTGAAAGCAAGGAACGGTCAACTAAACTGCAGTCCCAACTACTCAGGACACTGAGGCAAGATCTCTTAGGCCACAAGTTGCACAACAGCCCTGGCAACAGCAACCCCCAGCTAATAAAGGAGAAAACAATCAGGCTGGCCTGTAGCTCATTGACAGTATTTGTCTCACGTTATCTTCAGCATTGGGGGGAAATTCATGTTCAGATTTTTGTTTTAGGGGAAGGGTATGTAGTTCCATGGTAGAATGCTTGCCCAGCATGTACAAGGTCCCTGAGTTCCATCCCTAGAAACAAAGTAAATCTTAATTTAAAACAGAAAAATGAATCCCAAGATGACTTGGGATAGACGAGAAATCTGCAAATACTTTCTGAAGTTACCTTCTATCATGCAGCCGAGGTGGACTCTGACCATGTAAATGGAGAAACTTCTAAGGATGTGTAGTGTTCTACTTCAAAATCAATAGTCATTTTAAGCAGAGTCTGCCTCACATAGAAGCCAGACCAGAGCCTGGAGGATGCCAACTCTAACACTGTCACAGCTATGAACTGGAGATGCCCCAAATGTCCAGCACCAGAAAAATAGTGGAGAACATTGTGTTTATCGTGTACATCCGTGAGAAACAAACCAAAAGTGTGCATAGCTGAGAGGCGTGTCTTAGTTACATTTTTATTGCTATGAAGCGGCATCACGACCAAGGGAACTTACAGAGGAAAACATCTAACAGGACTCGCAGTCAGAGGGTTAGAACCTGCAACTGTCGTGGCAGGCGTGTACTGTAGCTATAGCTGAGAGGTCACGTTTAGACAGTGAGGCAGAGAGCTAATCGGAATGGTACAGGTTTGTAAACCTCGAGGCCCTCCACTGTGACACACTTCCTTCAACAAGGCCACACCCCTACTCCTTCCCAAACAGATCTATCCACTGGGGACCAAATATTTAAATATGAGTCTATGGGGATCATTCTCACTCATACCACACACATGATCCCAGAAAACAAAGCACCTGCAGAGAAAAAAAAATCCTTTATATACATACACATATTTAAGTATATACACATATATAGTATATGCATATACATATATACACACACACATATTTAGGCTGGGCAGTGGTGACGCGTGCCTTTAATCCCAGCACTTGGGAGGCAGAAGCAGGCGGATCTCTTTGAGTTCAAGGCCAGCCTGGACAGGCCCCAAAGCTACAAGAAACCTTGTCTCAAAAAACCCAAAGTAAACAAGCAAATAAATAAAAATTATAAATATATATTTAAATGTGTGTGTAGTTTTTGCTTTTTTGTTTTATGAGACAGGATCTCGCTAAGTAGCCCTGTCTGGCCTAGAGCTCACTATGTGGATTAGACTGGTTTAAAATTTACATAGCTTTACCTACTCTGCTTCCCAAATGCTACACTTAAATCCTGATGAACTGAGTTTAATACCTGGGACCCATTTGGTGGAATGAGAGAACTGAGAAATGTAAGTTGTTCTCCGACAGCCTAACACACACACACACACACACACACACACACACACGCACGCACGCACGCATGCACGCACACACACACATACACACATACACACACTCACACACACATGCTGTGGCAAACATCTGAATATACACAGATATATACTCACAAAAACAAATAAATGTAATTTTTAAAGAGGGCTAGGGATCATAGCTCAGCGAGTAGAGTGGCTGACACCCATGAAGCCCAGATCCCCAGTGCTGCATAAGCCCAGACAGGGTGCCATATCTCTGCAGTTCAAGCACTTGGGAGATGGAGGCAGAAGGACCAGAAGTTCAGGTCATCTTCAGCTACATAGTGAATATGAGACCAGCCTGGGCTACATAAGACCCTGATTCAAAAACAAAGTATGAGAGAGGACGGTAAATGAGTGACAAGCGTCCCTTTGCATGGGGCTGCAGTCAGTTGAAGCAGTCCAGAGCTCTGCTCCAGAGTTCAGAGCAGCTCCCAGAAGCTACGACATTGGATCAAAGCACTTACAGAAGTCAAACTGGTTTCAACAAAAGCATTTTGCATGCTATGCCGATCTTTGTACAACGACTTAAAATTGTAGGTAGGTAGCCAGAATGTTTTTAAAGGTTCTTTAGCGAGTCCTACAGCTGGCTGTTATTTAGTTTTATTCAGCTAGCAGTCTGGAATCGGTGAGTCACTGGCATTTCTAGACTTCAACCCTTGAGGCCTTGAAATGCCACGCGTGAGCACGTTTGCTGATTTAATGTAAACAGGGAATAGCTTTTCATTTCCAGGCATTGTGTGGGAACAGAGGCCTGCACCCTCGCCTCCACAGTACAGAATGAAAGACGGGAGGAGAGCAGTTTAACGAGAGAGACCCTGTCTCACAACCCTCTTTGTCAGAGGGCTTGGGGTGCCTCGCATGCTTGTGGCTATCATTTGCTCCCCAGAACCTCAAATGTGTCTACCTACACAAATGATCCATATTTGTTAGGATTTTGGGAAATTAAAATTTAGCCCCAGAGACTTCCTGGTATGGAGACATGTCACCACACTTAAACACCATAAGCACTGACACTTTGGGGGGAGAGAAAGAAAGTGTCACTTCCCTACACTGGAAACTAGTGTGTGGATGGAGAACTCCAGGCTGTCTATGACATCACACAAAATTCATTAGAATCCCAGCACTCAGGAGGCAAACAGAGGTCTATGAGTTCTAGGCCATCAATAGGGTTGCTTAGCAAGAAGACCCTGTCTCAAGCAAAATAACAATAACATCCCCCCAAAAACCAGGAGGGAGAGGGATGTAGGTTAGTGGTAGGACATTTAGCTGTCATAAGAGAGAACGTGGTGGTGGTATAGGCAAATCTCTGAGTTAGAGGCCAGTTGGTCTACAGAGTAAGTACCAGGACAGCCAGGACTACACAGAGAAACCCTGTCTCAAAAAACAACAAACAAACAAACAAACAAAAAACAGAGTGCACGAGAGAGCAAGGGAGAACATGGGTTCAGCTCCTAGCATCAACACCCCCATTATAATGTATCAAATTATATATATATATATATATATACATATATATATATATGTTGTGTGTGTGTGTGTATATATATATATTTTCTACTTCTATGCCCTCTTAGGTTTTGTCTCAGGATTGAAAAACAGACCAGAGCCGAGTGTAGCAGTATGCTTCCTTGGTCCCAGCAGTCAGGAGCCTGAGTCAGGTGGATCTCTCTGAGTGGAGCAGTATCAGGAATCATCTGTAGAGGACAAAGGGCTGTAAGGGTGGCAGCAGGTGAATCCCTGAAGTTCCCTGGCCATCCAGCCACTGAATCAGATGGACTCTAAATTCAATGAGAAACCCTGCCTCAAAAAATAAAAGGCAGGGAGCTGGAGAGATGGCTCAGAACACTGGCTGTGCTTCCAAAGACCAGGCTCTATTCTATATGAGAGCTCATAGCCATCTGTAGCTACAGTTCCAGAGAACCCAATGCCCTCTTTGTCCTCCACAAGAACCAGGCACCAGGCATGCAGGCAAACTGCCCACACACAAAAAATTAAAAATTTAAATTAATATATAAAAATATGGAGATTTATTGGGGAAAGACACCTGTCAACCTTTGACTACCACACACACTGGCTTAACTGCATATGTACCATACGTGTACACACATACACATACAGAAGCACACACATAAACTCATTTAAGCACAGACATGCACAAGACATGAGTCACTTTCACTAATTTTCATAATTTGATTGCCTGTGTTACGGGTTCCTTCCCTAGCCACTGACTTTGGATTAAAGGATTCACTGTTCACATGGTTGCATTTAAAAACAGAATGGGGGCTGAAGAGGTGGCTCAAGCCGTTTTGTTAACTGCTCTTGCAGAAGACCAGAGTTCATTTTCCAGGACACATATGGTAGATTACTTCTGAAACTCAGGTTCCAGGGGATCTGAGGCCCTCTTCTGGCCTTTGTGGGAAAACGGAGACCTAAGGGTGGACTAGGACTTCCTCTCCACAAAGGGGCTTGAATTAAAAAAAAAAAAAAAAAGGCCCAGAGGAAATCAGTGTATTCGAATTGGTAGTTAGTTCTCTTCTCAAACTGGACAATCTTCGAGGATGTTCTTCCTAGCCACAACAGGAGATGAAGAATAAATTGCTTTTACATTGTGACAGACTCAGAAGAGACTTGAAATTGATGTCTTTCAATTACTTCCATATCAGTAAGACAAGAATGTCTGTCTTGTTTTGTAATAGTTGGCAAGAAAAACGGTGTAGTGTGGGTAAAAGAGTGGTTAGCTATCTCCAGTTACCTGATTATCTTTGCAGATTTTGATTGTGAAGCTTGCTGTCTCCTGCCCTGGGAGGAGGCCACCTAGTCTGGCAGCAGGGCCCATAGGCAGAGTCAACTTGAATCTGCAGCCACTTCTAAAGAGTCCAGGAGAAACTGTCCAAGCCCTGTGTGTCTAAGAGTACCTGGATTCAGCCAGAAAAGCTGATCCAACTCGGTCAGGATGAGAGAGCCAGAAATAAATTTCAGAAGCCAAAGTATCGTGCCAGAAGCTATATCTGACCTGGAGAGTAGAAAGTAAAGCAAAAAGAGGGAGTTGGAGGCAGGGGAATGGCTTTAGGACACGATTTGAGTAGAGGTCTGACCTACAGAATCATGCTCATGTCTGTGTGTAGGGTGAGCTCATGGTTATTGCTGTAACAGAATACCAGAGGTTAGGTACTTCAAAAAAAGAGGTTCGTTTAGCTCACAGTGTTGGAAGTTCACTAGTGTGGTGGCACACACCTTTAACCCCAGCACTTGGGGCATAGCACCAATATGTACTGGGTAAATGGTGAAAACGGCAGCAGTTTTGAGAGTAGCAAGTGACACACACAGAAGAGAGATTCAGGTGAAGTGCTAGCCTCTCCTCTATTAGCCCACCCTCGTAGGGGCTAACCTTGATGTAGGACACCTGTATTAATCCCTTCTGAGGGTGGTACCCCCAAGACTTACTAACTTTCTACTAATCCCTTCTCTTAAAGGTTCCATCATATCAATACCCCATGTTGAACACCAAGCCCCCAACACAAATGAATCTTTGGGAGCTATGGGGCATGGACATGCATGGGCAACCCGTATATAATGGTTCTGTTGAACTTGTCTATTCATGGTCTAAGTTGATGAGGATGACTGACCAGGTCTCTTCCTTGGGAGGGCACCAGATCTCATTACAAATGGTTGTAAGCCACCATGTGGTTGCTGGGAATTGAACTCAGGACCTTTGGAAGAGCAGGCAGTGCTCTTAACTGCTGAGCCATCTCTCCAGCCTTTTGGCAGGTATGCTCAAATCATATTTAAACTACAGGAGGTGATATTTTAAAAAGACTCATTGGGAGCCGGGCATGGTGTCACATGCTTTTAATACCAGTACTCAGCAGGCAGAGGCAGATAGAGCTGGATCCAGGTCACCCTGGTTTACATAGTGAGTTTCAGGACAGTCAGAGCTACATAGACACTATCTCAAAAAATAAAACAAATAAAAAGGACTCACTGGTTATATAACTTGTTTTGGTCAGTAGTTACCTACCATAAAGAATTTTATAACGTACTGAACTAATATCTAGTGTGTTAGCTTTCATTTCTGTAAGAAAATACCTGAGAAAATCAACTTAAAAAGAAGAATTGTTATTTTGACTTACAGTTTCAGAGGCTTAAGCTTGGTTGGTTCACTGCTTGGGGGCAACAGATTTAGCAAACATAATTATTCTATTTATGTAGAATAAAGCTGCTAACTTCATAGTCAAGAACTGAAAAATCAAAGAATCCCACATCTCACAGTTCCCTATGACAGCATGCCTCCAATGACTGAAAACCTCTTACTAGGGCCTGCCTCTTTGATTCCCACCATCTCCCATAGTACTTAAGGAGAACCAAACCTTTAACACACGAGCCTTTTGAGTCCAATCAAAATTTTTGTGCAATCTTTGTTTTTTACCATGTGTGCATTATATTTTTTAAAAAATTTACTTTGAGCCAGACTTGGTGGTGTATGCCTTTAATTCCAGCACTTGGGAGGCTGATGTAGCAAGTCTTTGTCCCATGAGCCAGCCCCCAAATAACCTCATGGAGACTTCTTATTAATTATGAAAGCTCAGCTGATAGCTTAGGCTTGTTTCTAACTAGGTCTTATAACTTAAATTAACTCATTTCTAATAATTTACTTTCTGTCTTGTGGCTTTATTATTTAATTTCTGTAGTGTCCATCCTGCTCACTCTGCATCTCCTGGTGTCTTTACCTTTCTTCCCAGCATCCTCTCTGTTCCCCAAATTCTGCCTAACTATTGGCCTTTCAGCTTTTTACTAAACCAATCTGAGTAATACTCTGTAGACCAGGCTGGCCTCAAACTCACAGAGATCCACCTGTCTCTGCCTCCCGATTAAAAGGATTAAAGGCTAGGATTAAAGGCATGCACTACCACCTGGCGCAAGGCTTATCTTAAATCCTGGCTAGAGTAGTCTGTGAGGCTGGACCATCTCATCCAGCATCCTTGAAGCTGTTCTGGATGCAGAACTCTGGGGAAAACTGCAGCAGGGCATCTGAGATGCTGGATCATCTGGACCACCTGTGTTCATTGGTGTCTGGTTCCTTTGCTCTGAAAACACATTTTCCAAGGTAACATACATATCTGCAATAACACAAATATGGAATGTGCAGTGTGCACAAGTAGTTAAAGATGATTTTTTTTTGTTTTATGTTTGAGCAGGTAAAGGGCATCTGCTAACTTTATAAGTTCATTTGGACTGTATAATCAAACTGTAATATAAATTTGTATCCATGCCATATGAATGGGTGACATGTAATAAGTCATGAAGATTCTATAGCCAACAAGATTTATCATGTCTCATCTCATCTTAGAGCGACTCCCATGTCAAGGGATCAGCTTACACATCACCTGTCCTGTTGTCTGTTTTGGCTTTCGTCCCTCAAGTCTGTAGCCAAGATACGCAGGTCTCCCTGAGTCAAATCTGATCTCCAGTAATCTGGAAACAAAACCATAACCCCCCCCCCCCAGCAACACATTGTCCGACCTCCATTTGGAAGTTAAGACATTTTTAAAGTATTCAAAGTTAACAAAACACCATATAGGATCCAGACTTCTTATATTTTTCATCTTTATGTGGCTTATTTTTTATTACTTTACTTTCTCTAAAGACTTTACTATTAATTTTAAACCATTTTTATGACTGTCTATAGCCATTTTTTCCCTAAGCCTATGAACATGTTAAACACACTGTAACTTGTTTAGAGGTTTGTTTTTCTCCCTGTCTGAACCTGCTTTACTGCATATCTGTAACCTTCTCTGTCTGTATGAGCAAAACCTTAAACCTGCCACGAGGCTTAGCTCATGGTACACTGGCAGTTCGAGCTTGGAGCGTGTCTCTGTATGACTGCCATGGGAGACATGGGACTAAGAAGCCTCATTCTCTCCACTTTTGTGTGTTTAGAACCTTTGAGTTTTCTCAGGTCTTATGTGAATATACGTGGCCAGATGTTGGGCACCATTTGTAGTCAGTCTAAAGACCAGCCGGCTTCCAAGTAACCACTCAGAGACTTTTATTAATAATGCAAACTCAGCTGATAGCTTAGACTTGTTTCTAACTAGCTCCTATAACTTAACCCATTTCTATTAATTTACTTTCTGCCTCAAGGCTTTATTACCTCATCTTCATAGTGCCCATCCTGATGACTCTGCATCTCCTGACATCTCTGCTCTTCTTCTTCCCAGTGTCCCCTCTGGCCTGAAAATCTTGCCTTTCAGCTTTTTATTAAACCAATCTGAGTGACACATTCATAGTGTACAAAAAAGATTATTCCACAACAGTCTGAGGCAGGCAGATCTCTGTGAGTTTGAAGCTGTTGTGCTCTACATACTGAGTTCCAGGACAACCAGAGCTACATAGTAAGGCTTTGTCTCAAAAAACAGAAAACAATTAAAATTTGCTTTGGATTTTGGAGATAATGTCTTACTCTATATTCCAGCTGACCTGAAGTTCACTAGGTGGCCCAGACTGACCTCAGACTCACCAAACTTCTTCTGCTTCAACCTCCCAAGGACTGGGATTAAAAGTGTGTCATCATGCCCAGCAGGAACCAGTTTTATTTTAAAAAGAAATGATTTTTACAAGCATTGGTATTTTGTCCCGTGTGCATGTCTGTGTGAGGGTGTCAGAGGCCCTAGAACTGGAGTTGCAGACTATAGTGAGCTACCATATGGGCACGATTTAACTCGGGTCCTCTGGAAGAGCAGCCACTGCTCTTAACCACTGAATTCCAGCCCCATGGGATGAGTTTATTTTTAAAAGATAACAAACACCACCAGCCCCTGAAAATATTTCTATGTAAAAGAATTTTGAACCTTTACAAATTAGGCTTTACAAAACAAGGCTTCAATTCGAACCTTTACAACAAACATTGTGTGTGTGTGTGTGTGTGTGTTCGTGTGGGTGTACAAGCATCTGTATGTGTGTGGAGGCCAGAAGTCCGTGATTCAGACAGACTGGCCACTAAGCCTCAGAAATCCTCCTATATCTGTCTCCTCAATGCTGGGATTATAGATACTTATCTGTGGGTTTTTTTTTTTTTTTAATTTACATGGGTGCTAGGGATCTAAACTCAGGCCCTCATGTTACATCGAAATTACTTTACCTGCTGAGCCATCTTCCAGTCTGGAACTTTTCTGGAATTATTCATGTGCCACAGTACATATGCGTTCAGGTGCTTAGGTTGCCAGATTCTCTGGAGCTGGAGTTTCAGGCAGTAGTGAGCAGCTTGACCTGGGTGCTGGAAACCAAACTGCAAAAGCAGTGTTCACTCTTAACTTCTCAACCATCTCTCCGGTCCCAGTCTGAAATTCAGCTGCTGAGATCCTTCAGTGAGAATCCTGAGTAAGGGGCTTCTTCTCCCTCCCGGGTCCCCATAATGTTCCCTGTCTTTCTATCTTGACTGACCACTCCTCTGTGTCCCCTGTCCTCAATGTCAGAGGAGAGCCTCAGACCAAATACTGTCTAAGGTGCTTTCAAACTCTACAATTCTGTGGCCAGTGAGCAAACAATGAACAATAATATACTCATACAAGCAAACTCAGGCACTTTCCTTCAGCCAAAGTTTCAAAACCTAGAAATCAGACAATTCAAGGGCAATGTCACAACAAAGATCAGCTGAGATATTTCCTGCCACTATATAACCATGACAGGAAAACAAAATATAAAGAGAGCTCGAGGTTACATTTACTTATTTCTTTATGTGTGGAGGGGTATGCGTCAGAAGACAGTTTGCGGGAGCTGGTTCTCTTCTAACAAATGGGTTCCCGGGGATTGAACTCAGGTTGTGATACTTGCTGGCATGTTCCTTTACCCATGTGCCATCTGACTGGCCTTGAATCTTTTTATTTGGATCTGGTTGTAGCCTAATTTAACAGAGGATGATCTTGCACTCCTTATCCTCCAGCCTCTACCTTCCAAATGCTTATATATTATAGGCCTGTGTGGCCATACCCAAATGATGAACATGTTTAACACATGGTTTCTAGTTCCCAAAAATAAAAGACATAAAATAAAAATAAAAATAAAAGAAGTTGTAATCAAAAGCCTTGTTTTAAAAATACTATTTCAGCAAGATCACAAAATTATGAATTTGCAAAATACAATAATGCTTACATGGTATAATTATGTATACATAAGCTTTTCCCTCTTTACTTAAATCACATGCATTTTGTTAGAATTTCCAGCAACAAGAATCTAGCCCAAACACTCTATTTGAAAGTGAGAGGAAATCACCTCCCAAGTCGGGAAACTACTTGGCTCTTAGACATTTGACTAAGCCAATTTCAAAAAATAACGTGGGCCAGGAATTTGACTTACTAATAGATCACGTGCAAGGCCCTGGGTGTAAATCCCAGAACCTCGAAAAGTAGAACACACTGGACACACACGCGTGCGCGCGCGCGCGCGCACACACACACACACACACACACACACACACACACACACACACACACACACAGAGAGAGAGAGAGAGAAAACACTGTAAGGTGCCTGCGGTGGCCCACATCTGTAATCCCAGCACTGGAGAGGCAGAGGCCATTGTGAGGCTAGTCTGGGCTGCTTAGTGAGACACAAAAACACAATCTTTTAGAATACTTTCTTCTCTGTAATCCTAGGAACCCACTGGAGTAACTCTGATGTAATTATTTAAAAAAAAAAAAAAAACTACTCTTAAAATGTCTGATTCTGATTCTACTATGAGCCCTGAAACAGTGTGAAAGACTTCCTCTTCCAGGTCAAATGTTTTTGCTACCACTCCAAACATGTAGAACATTTTAAATCTAAGGCCTACGTTGGCATCCTTACGGAAAACCGAAAGATGAACACGAAACCGAGCTAGTTCTTAAGCGGTTTTCCTACTTAGCTGGTTTTAAGGACCGCTTTAAAACAAAAGCCAAAACTACCCTAGAACGGGGAACTCCGTGAAATCTGCATTTCTGAGAGGTTCCTTGGGGGAAGGGAGGAGGAGCTGAAATTTATCCCTCTCTGACTCTGGCTTCCCTTGCAGACTGGGAGTTCAGTCGCTGTGGACAACAGGAATTGGCCTGCAGATGGAGAATTTGGGACTACCGACTCCAGAGGCAGTTTCCAGACTTCTCGCTTATTTAGATGCCGCGGTGGAGCCAGGCCCTTCAAAATGGCAGCTGTGGTCAAGTTCCGAAAAGGTCTGACACATTTTTAACACAGTAGCAAAATATGGGGCTGCATTCCTGCAGAGCTGAAAGAGCAAAGTCCGAGGGCCCAGCTGGCCACGTGCTCACACACTTCGTGTTAAATCGGACCGTGGGCACCCGGGCTACGCAAGGCAGGAGTGAGCGCAGCTCCAGGGTCCCGGGACGAGGTGCGAAAGGGGCAAACAACGGCAAATCACGTCTCCAGGTGGCCTGTCTTTTTTTTTTTTTTTTTTTTTTTTTTTTTTTTAACCGACTCCGAGAAGCCCTCATTGCTCTGTCCCGATAGGTGGAGGAAAGCAGCGCGGGCTGAACTTCCAAGTTCCGAGGTCCGCCCTGCCTTGTGACCACTGGACTGCGGACCCCTTCAGCAGGCTACACTCTTCTAGCAGGCGGCCATGACAAGGATCCCTTGGCGCGAATTACAAGGAAACCCAAAAAACACTTAAAAAAAAAAAATTCCATCCCAAAGACCCGGAGTGGAGTCACTAGGACAGGGCTGTGCAGGAACTTGGGGACTCACTCGAAGAACTGGGGGCTGGGGCGTCGCACCTGGACACGGGAGACAAAAGTTGGGGGCATCCCACCCAGGGGTCGCCAGCATGCTTTCTGCCAGATTGGCGGAAGCGCTCAGACTTTTCTTTATGGCGTCACCGGGTACCTGCCTGTAGGAAGGCCCCGGCTGCGTGACGTCACGCCGCGCTGACCAATGAACGGCCCGAGCCGGCGGGCCCCGAGGAGGGTTGTGGGCCCTTCTTTTTTGTGAATGAAGCTCCACGGAACATCCCTCCTGGGGGTCCCCGGGAGCCGCGGCCCGCAGAGCTCGGACGCCCAGGCAGCAGCGTCCCAGGGCGCGCGCGCTTTGCCCCAGCCGCCGGCCAGCGCTGTGTGGCCCCCGGGGCGCGGGCGGCGGGAGACGCAGCTCGAGGACTCGGGGCCGGGCTGCCGGGCCATGGTCGCGGTCCCCTGACGGGCCGCGGCCGCCTCCATGAAGCGCAAGAGCGAGCGGCGCTCGGCTTGGGCTACCGCGCCCCCCTGCTCGCGCCGCAGCTCGTCCTCCTCTCCCGGGGTGAAGAAGAGCCGCAGCTCCACGCCGCAGGAGCTGCACCGCCTGGAGCAGCAGGACGACCTGTACCTGGACATCACGGGTGAGCCCCCCGCCACACCCCCCACGAGACTCGCGGCTTCCTCGCTCCTCTCGCCGCCCGCTCGCGCGCCGGCGGCTGCAACTTTTACACCGAGAGGGGCCGAGGGTCACCTCTGTAAAATGCACCCGGCCTCCGGAGGCGGGGGAGGACTCTGCCCTCGAACCCACCTCACTCCGGGATAGCTGGCGCGGTTTTCCTCACTCCGGTCCGAGTTTCTGCTGAGCTCCGAGGGCGCTGATCTTTCCTGGCCCGAGGGCCCAAGCCCCCGCTGCGCCTTAGCAACGCGTGGGATTCCCCCCCCCCCCGAGCCCTGGCCCTTGCCCCCCTCTTCCCCACGCCGTCGCGCCCTCCTCAGGCCTCCTCGGACATCCTTGCCCTCCCTCCGGTGCCTCCAGAGAGGTGTCACGGTGATGGCGTTGGAACCATCCAGCGTTCTAAGAGCCCAGAGGTGTCACTTTTGAGAAATCCCCGCCAGTCCGAGAATGTAGAAAAGCCGCTTTCGAGGGGTGATTTTTCTTAGTGTCTCAGTTCTTGAAATTAATTTGGCAACTGCTGGGTTTGCCGGCATTGGTGTCGAAGCCAGAGCTTGCCTTCGGTGTGCTGCTGTACGTGGAAACGCTTTATCAGCTGCATAGCTGTCTGCGCGGTTGAGGGAATGTGCTGCGTTTTCCGGGACGGATGGTGTCCACCTCTGCGTGGGGTTTTAAGAAACGGTTTCCAGGCCTTGGACTTTCTTAGGTGGGCTCGGTTGGCGACAGCGTTATTGATTTAGGAAGTGTTTACAGAGACACAGAAATTTAGTAGAAACTATATTCTAGATTGATGGGCAGCTAAAAAATAAGACCGATTTTAAAGGAAGCCGAGAGGAGAGGGGGAAGGTTTCTTAGTGTTTGGAGGAGGAAGAGGAAGGAGTTGCTTTAAGTACTGCCCCTGACTGGCTTCTTCCCAGGTCTAGGGGTGGCCCTGCAGGAGGAGATGCCAGCTTGCCCAGGTTCCTTCGTGCTGGTGGGATCTGCGCATTCTTTCCGCTCTTTCTTACACTTAAAATCACCTTGGTTAAGGCTATTTAGTATGGGAACAAGTTAAGCCTTGTATAGCTCTGAATTGTAGAGGTACACAAGAGTATACTGAGAAAAGTTGGTGGCAAAGAACAGGAGTATCTAAATGTAACCGATGTTGCCAATTTCTCCTGCATCTTTCCAGAAGCATCCCGGACCCGCGCACATATGTTTCTCTTCCTTGCAAACCCATGCAGGATGGTATACAATTGACTTTGCATTGCTCTGCAGCGTACTTCATGGCAGAATGTCAGCCTCCAATTGCTGTGTTCAAAACCTCATTTGATTAATTACTATCTAAACCAAAGAATGTGTGGCTTTAAAGGATAAAACTTAAAGGTTTATGGATTTAAACTAGTTATAGATTTAAATGTTTTATGAATTTAGTTCTCTGCTGAACATTTAGGTAGTTTTCGTTAAAAGTTGTGAGACTGGGCCTTTAATCCTAGTGGCAACTCTTTAGGCAGAGTCAGGTGGATCTTTGTGAGTTCAAGGCAAGCCTCATCTGTATAGTGAATTCCAGAACAGCCAGGTCCTGTCTCAAAACAAAAACAAAACAAAACAAAACAAAACAAAAAGCTGTAATAAGATTAGGTGGTTGCTTTCATAATAGAAATTGTTAGTGGCCCCGAAGCTGGCATTCAGGACCTTGTGCGTGCTAGGCTAGCTCTCCCAACATTGAGCTACAACCCACCAGAAGAATTTTGACAGCAGTCGGAGGAAATCTTTCTATTTCATGGGGATAGAGTGTAACTTGGCAAGCCTTCCTGAGGAAACCATCAAAGAATTAACCTTAGAAAGTGTCAGCAGTTGGGTGGTGGTGGTGCATGCGGATCTCAGTGAGTTTGAGGTCAGCCTGGTCTACATAGTGAGTTCAGGACAGCCAAAGCTACACAGAGAAGCCCAGTCTCGAGAAACAAAAACAATACAAAACAAAAAGTTGGAAAGATCAGATTACTTTTAATTTTATTTATTTTATGTGAGGTGCTGATGGAGGAAGGCTTTGTGCTTAGCAAATGGCACCTGGTCCTTTAATTTCCCAAATTGTTTTCCCCTCAGTCATTGTTTTATTGTAATTTGCTTTTTGATACAGGGTCTCACTCTATAGCAAGCTGGTTTGGGTTTTCCTGCCTCTACTTCCCCAAGTGCTGGATTAAAGGGATGTGCCACCATTCTTGATAACCGACAGTTTTCTTTCCTGATTGCTTTTTTTTTTTTCTTTCAAGACAGGGCTTCTCTGTGTAGCTTTGGAGCCTGCCCTGGAACTCACTCTGTAGACCAGGCTGGCCTCAAACTCACAGAGATCCGCCTGCCTCTGCCTCCCTAGCCCTGGGATTAAAGGTGTGTCCCACCACCGTCCAGGCCTGACAGTTTCCTTAATTGTTTAAGAAAATCAGACATTATTACCAAAACAGTTTGGTCTTTTTTTTTTAATCCTTCACTTTTTTTTAATTTTTGTTTTTACTTTATTTGTGTTGGGGGATGGAGTGGGGTTATTGATTTCATCCTTAACAGGGCCCAGTGTACAAGTCAGGATAGTTTGTGGGAGCTGGTTCACTTCTACACGGGTTTCCAGAATTGAGCTAAGGTCCTCAGTCTTGCCTGGAGGCTCTCTTTCCAGCTGAGCCATCAGGATGGTTTCTTTTTAACTGCCGAGTGCTATCATATTGTATGGCTGAATCACGATTTCTTAATTAGTAGTGAGCGGGAACACTTGGGAATGTGTGCGGTTCTATTGCAAATGGCTGCGAAGCAACCCTGTGGATGATGTCTGTGTATTTGTGACTGCAGTTTTGAGCTGATTCTAGAAATAAAAGTGTCGGACCAGCATTTACAGCTTCAGTGGACTTTTGGACCTGTACGTATGTTGCCACCATGTTCAACATGGTGTTCAGGACATGCTCAGCTCCTTTGAATACATAGCTGGGAGTATACTTCGTGAGTTGTGTTAACTTCATATTTTCATCTTGGGCAGCTGCCAGACTGTTTTAAAAAGAGCTTTCGCCATCAGCTTTCTACTCTTGAGGTTTCAATCATTTCTACGTCTTTACCAATACTCTTTAGTGAACAGGAAGACTCGTGTAGCAGGCATGGTTTGGAAAAATTAAGCCATGTTGTCTGTTTCGCCTGTTCTGCCCCTAAAGCTTTTTTTTCAGCACACAGTTTAGGTTTGCCGCAAGTGCGCTGTGTAGGTGAGGAGGACCTTGAACATGTGAGCCTTCCATCTGGGTGCTGGGATTATAAGCACGAGTGACTGACTGCCTGGTCTTACGTGGTACTGGGATAAACCCAGGGCTTCAACATCCTAGGCAAGCACTGAGCTACATCTCTAGACCCCAGACTTTTTTTACCCCCAAAGACCCTTGATATATTTATTTGTTTGTTTATTTTTGAGACAGGATTTCTCTGTGTAGCCCTGGCTGGCTTTGTAGACTAGACGGGGCCTTGAATTTATGGAGGCTTACCTGCCTCTGTTTCCCAAGTACTGGAATTAAAGGATTTGCAACCATTGCAGGTGGATCCTTGATATTTTTATGGTGACCTATTCAATCTGTAAATTGAATTCCTGCCGATACCAGGGTGCTGCCTTGTGTGCTGTTCATACTGGATGCTTGTGTGATCATCATTCTTGTTTGGTTGTTTGGTCTAGAGACTGGCTAGCCTCACTGCTATGCTCTGCGGGGGGGATACTCTTTCCAGGAGCCAACCTACTCAATAGTGCTTTAATTCTTACCCCTACCCAAGCAGTATGCTTTGTTATCATTATTATTTTTTTTTAAAACTTGAACTGTATCTCTGGTGTACCGTGGAAACCAAATCTAAAGATAGGTGAACTGTGTAGCTGATAGCCTGAGATGCTAAAGATACACGAAGAAGCTTCTGGTCCAGGAAGCAGAGAGAAAAGAGGACTTGAGTTTTCAGTGGGTTGAAAACTGTAAGATCCAAAATTGGGAAAATAGATGAGAAAAAAATGGTTGGATGCAGGCAGGGATTTTATTTTCTTATGAACCTCCTTGGTGCCAGAGTTCCAAAGCTTTTTTTCAACTGTCAAATCATTAAATAGGGCCTTCCATTAAGTGGCCATGCAAAACTTCCTTTTTTGTTAATAACAAGGACAGCCTCCCCTGTCCAAATATTTGTTTTGTGAGGGGCCGGAGGTGATGGCAGAGTCTCTCTATATTGAACTTGAAGTATATTGAACTTGAACTCCATATGTAGACCAGCCTTGAACTCCCGGAGATCGGCCTGCCTCTGTCTCCAGAGTGCTGGCATTAAAGGCGTGCACTGCCACCACCACCCAGTCTGAAGACATATTTTAGGCACGCCATCACAGCTGCAAAGTCTGATCATTTTCAGGATCTAATAGTTGATGCAGACCTTTGATTTATTTCAGTATCTTAATCTTTTAAGCTTCTAATTATTGAAGAAAATTAGTAATAGTTGCTATTGCCCGAAAGACAATTTAATTTTATTTGCTTGTTTTTAGAGACAGTGTTATTTGTGTAGCTCAGTATAGCCTAGAAGTTGGTATGTAGCCAGGGTTGTCTTGGAACTTGTGATCCTCTGCCTTCACCTCCCTGGTGCTGTGATTATGGGCCTGGTTTATCAGCGCTGGGGATGGGGGAAGCCCAGGCCCTTCTGCATGCTAGGCAAGTACTCTAATGACTGAGCTACGTCTACAGCCCCTGTTTTAAAGTTCTTTTTTATTTTTATTTTTAATTTAAAAAAAATTTTTCAAGACAGGGTTTCTCTGTGTAACAGTCCTAGCTATCCTGGAACTCACTTTATAGACCAGGCTGGCCTCAAACTCAGAGATTCACCTACCTCTGCCTCCCAAATGTTGAGATTAAAGGTGTGCATCACCACTGCCTGTCTCTGTTTTAAGTGTCTCTATTCTTCCTCCTTTTATGTTTCCCGGTGTTTGCCATGATTTAGTCTTAGGGGTGTTTATGTAATAATAGGATTTACTGGAGAAACCCTAGTTGAGGTCAGTCTGGTCCCTTCCCAGCACTGGTTAGCAGCAGCACAGCGACCCATCAAATGAAATCAACAGAAGCATCACTTGCCCTCTCTCCTTTCTCTTTAGGATCCTTAAAACTCACAGCAGATGTCATTAGGCTAGGGAAATATATTCATTAATTCGAGAAGTGTTTATTGAATGCTTACTATGTAAAATCCTCATGCATATTCATTATTGGCGCTGATGGAAGTGTCTTTTTCTGGATAGAAGAAGAAATACCGTGACACAGAACACTGAGTCAGAGGGCAAAATAAATCCATTTTCATGGCTCCTATTGCAGTCAGGGTGGCTGAGTTTCAGGAACCAGAGCTCTGTGAGCTGCTCATTTGTCTTCCCACCTGCCACATGTTTCTGCACTTTGGTGTGTCTCTTGTTTTCTCTGCTTCCTGGCTGTTCTTCTTTGCTTCTGGTTGGTCACGATCCTTGCCTATAAATCTTCTAGCTAAGGCATTTACACCCCACATACAGGTAAAAAGTTAGCCTCAAATGTTATCTGTTTATGGCCTTAGAGTGGCAAGGCATAGAGGTGAGGGGAACGTGGGTAACTTCCCAGCCCTAAAGCCAGGGAGTCAGCAGTGATCTCTGTTAGTGCTCTGTGTTAATGAGCGGGGCTGGAGCCAGCTGTGCCAAAGTCACTCTGTGGGTTCTTAGGATGTAAGTAGAAGGCAATCTTGAAAAATCCTGATTATCTGTGAGCTATAGGGAAGGTGCTGTGTTTTTAACATTTTAAATTATGATGTTATTACTCTGTGTGTGTGTGTGTGTGAGAGAGAGAGAGAGAGGGAGAGAGAGAGAGAGAGAGAGAGAGAGAGAGAGAGAGAGAGAGGAGAGAGAGCGCACTCAGGACAACTTGCAGGAGTTGATTCTTTCCTTCTATGTGTGAGTCCTAGGGATTGAACTCAGGTCGTCAGGCTTCTGAGGCATCTTCCCAGCCATAGGTGTGTGTTTTAAATAATTCCAAGTGGTCTTCTACAGATAATACAACCCTTCGCTCTCCCACTGAGGATGCCAACCAACCCAGTGCAAGAGACTGGTGACTGGTCCAACGGATGGTTTCTGTTTGATAAAGCCTTGACTGTCTGACTTTGCCTTTTTCCAGCAGGTAAAACTGCTTCGTAGTTGTACAGAACTTACTTGTCACGTTGACCATTTAGTAGCACATCCTGTGCCACTTAGGCAAGTAGGCATGTCGTGATGGACCCTCGGTGACCATTACCTGCGAGGGTGAATTTAGCTGGTGAACTTTGGCAGGTGCAATCTGTGGGTCCTCCCCAGTGCATGCTATTTCCCAAATTGACCTCCAGCATAGCCCGAACTTTTCAGATATTCCTTTCATTCAACAGTATCTCAGGTGCTGGGGAAAAAAAAGGCATCAGCAGGGTGCGTGCGTGCGTGCGTGCGTGCGTGCGTGCGTGCGTGCGTGCGTGTGTGTGTGTGTGTGTGTGTGTTCATTGAGAAAACAAAACTTGGAGGGTGAAGCTGAGAGAGAGAGGATGGCAAGTGTGTACTGTATTTGAAATCCTTGGGGCAGGTTCTGAAGAGCGAGGTCAGCCTTCTGGAAGTCTGAAGGACTCAGAAGGAACCTTACTTGGTCCCTGCTACTGCTCATGGGACTGAGTCAGGCTGCTTTGTTCATAACCTTTGGAGCCTCAATGCCCCAGTGTGTCAGGGATGAAGTGAAAGGGATGCCTGGGAAAATGCTGAGGATCGTGGCTGCACCAGGCTGCAGGGTTTCCCTGGTGACAGTGGCGGGGTGTCAGGGGGAGAAGGTCATTATGCTGAAAGGCTCCTCCTAGTTGAGAAGCGTGCAGTCGTCCCCTACCCGTGAATCAGCACGGAGGTAGTACTGTTTTGCTGACAGCTCCCAGCTGCGGCCGTTGTCACAGGAAGCTTCAAAGCGATGCGGCCAGAGACACCGAGCAGTGTTCTTTAAAGACTTCGAAGGGTAGCACTATCACCAAAGCTCTGATTTCACACCTCTGAGCTGTTATCCTGCAGGGCTTATAGTTGCTAAGTTTACATGTGTCTTCGTGTGGGAGACACAGGTAGAAGGTTTCAGAACGTAAAACAAACACACACCGAGCCAACAACCATTTTCAGGATGGTTAATTGAGAGCATGATTGTGTCCTGTCGTATCTGTATTAGTATTCCACAGATGGCCAGGCTCCTCACGGGTTTGGTCTGGGATTGCCTTTTTACCGGGGGCCTGGTTTTAGTTTGCTCTTTTGTTTTGTAAAGCAGATTGGCTTTCATTAATTACTTCATGAGGAGCAGAGACATGTTATATGGCAGGGTCAAAAACCAGAAATAGAACCCCCCCCCCCCCCCCCCCCCCCCCCCCCCCCCCCCACGAGACAGGGTTTCTCTGTGTAACAGTCCTAGCTGTGCTTGTATTCCTCTTGTAGTCCAGGCTGGCCCTTGAACTCACAGAGCTCCGCCTGTCTCTGCCTCCCGAGTGCTGGGATTAAAGGCGTGCGCACCACCACCGCCCCAGCTCTAGTTTGTTTTTAATTACTTTTTATGTGTAGATACATGTTTTGTCTGCATGTGTGTCCATGCACCCCATGTGTGCTTGGTGTCTGTGGAGGCCAGAAGTGGATGTCAGGTCCCTTGGACCTGGAGTTGTGGTCATTGGGAATGGAACTTGGGTCCTCTGCAAGAGCAAGCAGTAAGAGCCCCCCTGTTTTCTGGTATTTTTCGTTTGTTTGTTTTTAGATGATCTGGCTTCCAGTATTTTACAGAGATTACTGTAGAAAAGATTTTCAAACATAAAATTGATTACAAAACAAGACAGGAGGGATGGCTCATTAGCTAAGATTGTATAGTGTTCTTACAGACTTGGTTCCCAGCACCTAGGTCAGGCAGCTTACAGTCTCTAATAACTCCAGCTCTAGGGGATCCAGTGCCTGCTTGGTGTCCTTGAGAACCTGTATGTACATAGTTAAAAATAAGTTTTAAAAACTGATTTTAACTTTCCCAAAGCCAGAGATAATATTTTTAAATTTTAAATTTATATTCTTTAGAGTGTGTATGTTTGTGAGCGTGTGCAGTGTATGTGTACATGAATAAGCGTAGGTGCTGGAGAATTGATTTTCTCCCATAACAGTCTGTGTCCCTGGGATCCAACTCTGTCAGGCTTGGTGGCAAGTCCTTCCTACAAGTTAAGCCATCACCCTGGCCCTCAAAGTCAAGACTGTCGAAGTGTGATGTGTACATCTCATCTGGGCCCTGTTTCGATGGAAGTTTTACCCCCTTCTCTCTCTCTTCCATAGCTTTTCATGGATACTTCGCCAACAAAGGTATCAGATCCTTTCCTACTTTGTGGTTCTTTCTGATAACTTTTAAACAGTAAAATCTCACCTTTGAGAGTTGTTCTTGGTTGTGTCTATGTCTGCCTGTCTGTCCTGGGTTTAGTTTGAGGTGACAGATTCAGCTCTGACATTACAGCTGAATCAGAAACTTGTCTTCGTATCAAAAGAGTTGATTTCTGTGTATGATAATACCAAATGTGATTTCCAGATATTTTATTGATTATGAATGCTAAGTGGTGAATATTTTTGATAGTATTAAAGTTCGTCTTTTAAAACTGAAATACCTTTGAATGTGCTTTCTGAAGGAATATTTATAATTAACTTACAACAGGTATTATTTTGGTTTGTTTGAGTGAGGGTTTTTAAAATCTTGCCATTTTTTAGGATTTCTGCCTACAGGGCAGGTTATATTTTTTGTTGTTGTTGTTTTCCATGAAGCAGTAAGGAAATTTCATGAAATGCTAATTTCAGTTTGGGGCTCGGGAAGGGCTTTTATGTTCTGTTTTGGGTTCAGACAGGGAATCAAGCTGGGTGCTAGGGTTCAGTCCCAGGGCCTCATGTGTGGTTGGCAGGTGCTCTACCACGGAGCCGCAGAGCTACGGCAGAAGTCACTCTCTGTGAGTGATCCCATGCATACAATAAATAACATCTATTTCAATTATTCACCTTTTTATATACATACATATATATGTATATATATAATTTTATGTGTATGAATGTCTTGTCTGCATGTAAGTGGACCATATGTGTGTGATGCCCGAGGAAGCAAGGAAAAGGCCACCAGATCTTCTCAACTGGAGTTGCAGATGGTTGTGAGTTGCCATGTGGGTGCTGGGAATTGAGCTGAGCGTAGGTTCTCTGCAGGAGCAGCCAGTGCTCTTAATCTCTGAGCCATCTCTCCAGCCCTGTACAGTTCTTAGTATCGTTTATATTCCACAGGGGCAGATTTAGCCCCTTTGTCTGGAAAGCAGAGGAAGCTGGGCTGGGATTAATTCTAGACCGTATCACTCGCTGACTCCATTTTCCAGGTAGTTCACTTTTACCCCATTAAAATTCTGTTGGCAGCCTGCTCTTCACAAAAGCAAAACATCTTGTTCCTGATGCCACTGGAATTTGTTGTTCCTTCAGGTTCTCATTTGAAAGTGAAATTATTCTCAGCTCTGCTGTGCAGTTTATGACATTGATCTTTTTATACCCAATCCATAATTCTTTAATATCGTTTACGAATTTCAAATTCTGCAAAGCTCCCTATTTTAGAACCATCTCCGCTGAATCATTCTCTGCATTTTGCTCATCTGTATGAATTATTCTATGGAATTAATTAAAATATCTATTTAATAAGGATTTATTGCGCAATTGCTATGCGCAAGGAGTTAAACCAAGTGTTATTGAGGGGAGGGGGCAGAGGACTAGAAGATTTATAATAGCACGGCCCTTATCCCTGAACACAGAGAGCAGTGGATTCTTGGTCATCTCAGTGAGGACAGGTAACAAGGACTTAAAATGTGGCTTTCTTCTTTAAAGTATCAGTTTGAGTCAGTTTTATGTCCCTTGATCATTCCTGCACAGTGTCGGTTATTTTTCCCAGTGTATCTTTGTGTTTCTGTGTGCATGTTTTACTTTAAAAATTATTCGTTTATGCTTTAGTTTTTTCTTGTTAGATACAAGCTAGAGTCATCTGAAAGAGGGAATCTCCCCCCGCGCCCCAGACAGGGCTTCTCTAAAGAGGAAATCCTGATTGAGGAATTACTTTCATCAGATTGGCCGTGGGCTTGCACGGCTGTGGGGCATTTTCTTGATTACTGTTAGATGTGGAAGAGCATGTCCTTAGGTCTGAACATGAGAGCAATAGATTTTTAGTCATTAGGCCTCAACTATACAGTTTCAGATTTTGCCCTCAGGTCTGTGCCTTGAATGCCTTGAGTTCCCTCAGTGATAGACTATCATCTGGGAATGTAAGATGAAATAAGCCCTCTCCTCCCCAGGTTGCTTTTGATCTCTGATGTGGAAGTCACTAAATATTAATTAAATTGCTAACTATTTCAGTAGCTGAGCAGAAAAACACCCTAAATTTCACATTCCTTTAGGGTGCTGAAGGAGAATTGCTTTGATAAGCATTGTGATGAACTCTATGGAAGATGTTCTCAAACTGCATTTGGAACTTACTGTTGAAATACCGTCTAAGTGGTTTGTTGGAAGTGCCTCATACATGGAACTGGAGCATCTT
Source organism: Arvicola amphibius (assembly GCF_903992535.2). Classification (NCBI taxonomy): domain Eukaryota; kingdom Metazoa; phylum Chordata; class Mammalia; order Rodentia; family Cricetidae; genus Arvicola; species Arvicola amphibius. The sequence continues at coordinate 158,508,627 of NC_052052.2, read as the reverse complement.
AACATGTGTTTCTTCCCTTTTGATATTGAAATATCAGCCAGGCTTAGTTTATAAAGCCAGGGACACAGCTGAGCATGGATTTTAACTCCACTGTTAATGTGTTCTCATTTTAATATCATTGAAACTGAAAGGGCCTAAAGCACAAATTCAATCAAGACACATTTGAATGCTTTTTCCATTTTTATCTTTGCACTGGCTGCAGGGAGAGCTGCAGCAGAGACTCAGCAAGGGAGCTGGACGAGGTGTGGCCTGGTGCTGCTCTTGCTGTCTGCATGGACGCCTTGGGATGATGGGATACCTGGAAGTTTGAGCTGGGTTTTCAGACTTCCTTTCTCTCCCTCTCCCTACCTCCCTGCTCCTCTCTCTGTTTCTTTTCTTCGTAATTAAAAAAGGTTTTTTTGAGCTGGGCTGTGGTGGCACGTGCCTTTAATCCCAGCACTTGGGAGGCAGAGACAGGTGTATCACTGTGAGTTTGAGGCCAGCCCGGTCCACAAGAACAAGTTCCAGGACATCGGGGATTGTTACTCAGAGAAACCCTGCTTGTGGAGGGATGGGCGAGTTTTTTTGAGACAGGGTCTCACTATGTAGCCCTGGCTGGCCTGAAACTTGCTTTGTAGATCAAGCTAGCCTCAAATTTACAGAGCTCCACCTACCTCTGGCTCCTGAGTATTGGGATTAAAGGTGTGTGCCACCATACTCAACTAAACATTTTTATCATGATGATTAAGTGTGTGAGTGCACGTGTGAGCATATACACACACTAAATACACACGTATACATACATGCACTCAGCTATTGCCTGCCCTGAGAGTCTTGGGTCAAACCCAGATGGTCAGGCTTGGCAGCTGACTCTAAAGATTGTCTTATTTCCCGTCTAGAGCAAACAGAAACTGATTTTATTTATTCACTCATTTAATTTTTGAGACAGTTCATGTGACCAGACTAGCTTCAAATTTAATAGTCAAGGATGACCTTGAATTTCTGATCCTCCTGCCTCCACTTGAGTGCTGGAGTACAGATGTATTACCCCAGGAATTTTTCCTTAAGCAGAAAGTTTTGATAATTTCCAAAATGAAGGTGTGAGATATTTTGAAAAGTAACATACACTGTATCTTGTTCTTCATTATTATTGTATTTTTATTATTATTATAATTATTTTGAGAAAGGGCATCACTTATATAGCCTAGATTGGCTTTTAAAATCATAATTCTCCTGCCTCAGCCTTTCTAGTGCTGGGGTTGCAGGCATGCTTCTTTAAATTTTTAAATTGAAGCTTTGAGTTAAGAACCATTTTAAAATGATATATAGGCCCTGAGAGTGTAACTAGATCGTATTTGCCTAACAGCATACTTTAGTTCCCAGGTTCAATACCCATCACCTCTGACCCTTCTATAGGAATACTGTTTCCTGTTAGTTTGTTTTCAAGTTGGTCGACTTTGTGCAGGGGTCATCCTTAATCTTGGATATCGGTCTAATTTTAGTTTCTGAGCTAATGAAACAAGCATGAAATAGGAGATTTATGCTTTGAGTAATTTTTAATAAGGCCATTTTTGTAAACATGAAACCCTTGGCAAATGTTGCTTTGTTGCAATTACATTGTCTTTGAAGAAGCCTACTGAAAATAAGCAGGCTTGTGTAGAGCTGAGCCCAGTGCCGTTGTCGATCAAGTTGTTGCTGTAGAGACCTTGAAGCCAATTTGGGTGCTAGCCTGCAGTTACCAGACTGTCTGGACCTCCTCTGTTTACAAATCAGTGACAGAGTCATTGCCCAAGAGCTACTTGTGACAGAGTTGAGGGACTGTCATGTTGGGCCAAGCAGTCTCCTAGGTAGAGAAAGCCTTGAAAGCAATGTTGATGCAATTGACTTGTGCTGGAAATCGGGAGAGGTTGTTAGGCTTTTCTCTTCTGAGAAGGCCTCGTTGTAGCTCAGGCTAGCCTTGAACTCACTACGTAGCTCAACATAGCTGAGGTTGACCCTTGTTCATCTGCTTGTTCTACCACTCCTGACTTTTTTTTAATTATTTAATTTATTTATTTATTGGTAGTACTAGGAACTCAGGTTCTTATATATCTAAGCTTGCACTGTACTCCTGAGCCAAAATGCCAGCCCCTGGATGAGGTTCTTAAAGTGCTTGCTTCAGATAGTTATGTAGTTAAGGGTTTCCTTTCCTTTTTTTTTTTTTAAGATTTATTTATTTATTATGTATACAACATTCTGCCTCCATGTATCCCTGTATGCCAGAAGAGGGCACCAGATCTCATTACAGATGGTTGTGAGCCACCATATGGTTGCTGGCAATTGAACTCAGGACCTTTGGAAGAGCAGCCAGTGCTCTTAACCTCTGAGTCCTCTCTCCAGCCCTCCTTTCCTGTTTTTTTATTGTGAAGCTTTAACTTCTTATTGCACCCTCTGCTCCCAGCAAATGTGATATTGTCACTGTTAGTATTCAGGCCTCTGTACTGTCCTGACCGTGGGGTTTCTGACAGGATGCTTCCTCAGCTGCAACCACTAAGAGCACCTTCTGTGCCTGTTCACTACGTTCCCTTTTAAGAGGGCCCTGCCCACCTCCCCCCCATCTCTCCCCCACTACCGCTCTGCTCTTCTGCTGCTCCTGTCCCCAGAGGCCAGCCCCCCCCCCCCCATGAGATGTGTCATGGTGTCTTTCTCTCGCGTGGAGCTTTTTTAAATCATTGCGTTGTGTCTGGCTAGTTGGCATTTTGGGCTAATGGGAGAATACCAGGCTGGATGTTGACGATGCAAACCTAACAAGACTTTTTTTTTCAAGGATGCATGTGTGCCGATTGTGTTTTTTCTTTCCCCTATCAACTTGACACAAGCTAGAGTCTTCTGAGAAGAGGGAACCTCAACTAAGAACAATGTCTCCATTAGATTGGCTGCAGGCAAGTTTGATTAGTGATTGATGGTCAGTGTGGAAGGGCACAGGCCACTGTGGGGGGTGCCACTCCTACTCAGGTGATCCTGATAGGTAGAAGAAAGGTTGCTAAATGTGAGCATGGAGAGTAAGCCGCAGCCGCTTTCTTCCACAGTCTCTGTCTAATTCCTGCCTCGACAACACTCTGATAGTCTGTATGTTGAAATAAAGCCTTTTCCCTCCACGTTGCTTTCGGTCATGGTGTTATCACAGCATTAGAGAGCGAACTAGGACACCATTGGTACTGGGAAGTAGGTGGTTGCTGTGACACACCTGGCCGTGTTTTGGAGGGGAAGGTTGTGGAAATTTAGGCTAGAAGAGCATTGAACGGTTGGAGTTCAGTGAACTGTTCTGTAGGAACCTGGAAGGTGATGTTGAGAGAGGTGCTGATGGTGGAGCCTGTCTCCCGAAGGTTCAGAAAGATGTAAAGATGACTGGGGCTGTTTATGTGATGATTTGAATTAAGAGTCAATGGGTATTGTGTGACAAACTTTTCTTAAGGAGATGCAGCATGCAAGTCTTCCCACCCCAGATAGGAAACTCATGAAGTATGGAATCGTCAGTTCCTCTCAAGAATATGGCTGTAAGTGTTGTAGCTCTGAGGAGAAAGATTTCCTGGGAGTTGGGAGCCAAGGAATACCATAAAGTCACAGTGCAACAAACCTCACAGAAGGGAAAAACTCAAGAGGGTAGCTGCCCCTGCTCTGGGCAGAAGCAACAGGGAACTGAGTGGAAGGCAGGCTTTTATAGGGTTTCTTGGGGAGGGGAGGGGTTCCGGGGTGGGGGTTGGTGGGATTTTAAGATCAGGGATTGGTGGATTTTCCAACTCAGAAGTGAAGATGTGCTTTTTACCCTATATTCCCGTTATTGTTTACTATTAATAAACAATCGGGTTGCAGAAGGGGGTGGTGTTATCGTTATGTTAGACTGCTTCCGTTGGTTGGAGGGCATCAAAGTACTTGAGCAGAAATTACTTGAAGATTGCTGGATTGCCAAAGCCCCCACACTAACATGGGTGAGCTCACAAAAGCATGGCCTGCGGGCAGCTCGACAGGTTGGAGAGTTCCCTTTCCAGGTGCCTTAGTTGGTCCAAATCTCCTTCAGGCAGTCAGGGTAGTGGCTGCTGCTTTTGGGCAGCCTATGTGGTTTCAGTCTTTGCAGTTTTGCCTGTGTGAAAGTTGTCTTCTCAGCTTGGCTTCTCTTTGTCTGAGAGAATCTTTCAGCTTTTGTTTACACTAGTGGATAGGGGCCTAGTGAATCTGGTCAGTTTCAGGAGCCGCCTGAAGTTATTTTGAGTTGCTTACCTTCCTGAGTTTGGTGGTTTTGATTGAGACAGGGTTTCTCTGTTTAGTCCCGGATCTGGAACTCCCTCCATATAGACCATGCTGGCCTCTAACTCGAAGATTGCCTGCCTCTGCCTCCTGGTTGCTGGGATAGAAGGCATGTGCCCAGCTTTCACCTTTCTGTTTTTAAAAGCTTCCCTGCAGGATTGAATGTTTCAGTCTGGGAGGATATGTTATACAACAGTGAGTTGAACGGGTAGGAGAGAGGGGAAAAAAAGAATCTGGATTGTAGTCCATCGTGGCCAAAGAATCAGCTGTGATTAACAAGACCACAGCCACTGGGGTGAAACCTTTGCTTTACTGGGACAAAGTTGGTGAGCTGAGTTGAAAGACCAGCATCCCTGCGGCGAAGTCTCCAGTGATGTGTGTAAGGGATCAGGGAATAAGGACTTAGATTTCTTTCAGCAGAAGGTCTTGTAAACATTACTGCTGCTTGAAGGTTCTATTAGCAGTTGTGTGAGGAACATCCAGAAGGTTGGTGAGCAGGCAGATCTTGACTGTGGTGAATGTGGTAAGACTGGAAGAACCAAACCATTGCCAGGGTGCAGTGCCAGGAATGGGTCTCCATGGAGACTCAGCCGACTCAGATTCAAGTTCCATTTCCAGGAACTCTTTGTTCTCAGCTAAATGGAGTGTGCACAAGTGTATGAAGCCAGCCTTAAGTCTGTCTTCTAACAAGCTAGATAACAACTCTTAGGCCTTCCTGGGACTAAGATAGATACCCTGCAGATTGGACTGACTGTGTGTGACAGGCTTGTATGAAGTTATATAGCTGGGAAGTAGGGATGCCGTGGTTTGCAGGATGTGATTTAGTAACCGGACACTGCCTTCCACTGGCACCTTCTGGGTTGCGTTCTCTTACTTACCAAAGCCTTGCACAATTGCACAACACTGTGTTTCCTCTGGGAAGAATTCATCCTTAGTCCATGGAAAATAAAACTGCTTGCTCTGGCAGACCTGGTATCCGCATTCAGAGACTAAAGTCTTGACTTTGGAAGCGTGAGAGATAATTTTTCCTTCGTCTACTGAATATCAGTTGTCAGCTTTAGAACTTCCTAGATTACAGCTTCTCTTCTTATACCTACCCTTTTTTTTGGAGCCTGTTCCCTTAATTAGGGGTGCAGTTACTATTCTGGTTTCTTCACACATCATGTGTTTCAGAGTTCATGGAGACTTCTGGTCACACTTGATGGTGCTGCCTGGGGATCATTCAAAAAGGCAAAACTGCCCCTAATAATTTAGAAATATTAGAGTGTTTTCAGGGACAAGCTTGGGAGCAGTAACGGGGACAGGAGGGCTGCAGGTTAACCACATGTGACCCTGCCTCAGAAACATGCACAAGACTCTGGGCTCGGTTCCCAGTACCAGATACACAGATCTTTCATGTTTATTCTTTTTAAAAGTTAATTACATTTATTTGCTGTGCATCTGTGGGTGGGGTGAGTGTGTCATGGCGTCCTCAGCTCTGAAGTCTAATATTATTTGAATAGATGGTCTCTTGGGGATTGTTGGCTGTCAGGAGTGTTTCACACGGGATGACTCCATCCACATTGTCACATTAACTTGAAAAATATATACAGAGGTTTTTGCCCTCCAGATCAAAGCATGCACATAGCTTGTCTTAAGAGCCTCTGGCTTCCCACTTCCTGTGGAGCCCATGCCAGGTCCGTGTGCAGCACAGCCTCTGTGGCTGGAGCTAAGCGACACCACAGGGAAATCAGCTGTAATTAAGTTGACCTGTAAGTAAAGGTGGGCATGCTTCGTTGTCTGGGTCCTTGCTGGGCACCCCACCTAGTCCCTTCTGCTCTACTTGGCATTGTGTCCTCTGGAGCTACCGTTTCCTCAAGGTGCAGAGCTGAGGGGAAGCTCACGTGCATGGGCTTCATCGCTCCCATTGCACCTTGTTTTTTCTTTTCTTTTTCCTTTTTTTAAAATCGTTTGTGCCATCTGATCCAAAATCAGCAGTTGGATGTGGAATTTGCTTCCCAGAGCTACTTAATTACTTGCCTCTAGGCATTCACAGAAGTCATGCTGTGCTGCAGTAATCAGAAGAGCCGAGGAGAAGGCACAGTCAGTCTTGCTTGCCTGGCATGCACAAAGCCGGGAATTCTATCCTCAGCACCACGTCAGCCAGAGTGGTGCATCCCTGTACTCAGCACTAGCAAGGTGGAGACAGGAACATCAGAAATCCAATATCAGGTTGAGCCAGCCTGTACTACATGAGTCTCTGTGTCAAAAACCAAAAGAAAGTCTTTTTCCTTAGCCCCAGCGGTGTATGCACGCGACCCTCCCCGAGTCAGTTCTGACTGTTGGTTCTGTGGGGTCAGAGCTTTGATTTACCCAGATGTCACAAGCCAAATGATGTAGCACAGTTAGTCTCCCTTGATGCTTTCTGCTTTTACCTTATTTATTTATTAGGCTCAGGGTCTGGGTTCTGGCAGCCCTAAGAAGCCAGCCTTGACCACCTGTTCTCAGTAAGCCAGTTAAACAAATGAGTCCTAGTGAAAAACAGAGAAAGAAATTTATTCAATGGGGGCGAATAAATAAAGAGATCCATGTTGCCCCTCTCCCCAGTCCGTGTTCTAGAGTTTTGATGTAAAATTTAGGTGTAATTGGGGTCCGAGTTTGATACAGAGGCGCACACCTTTTATCCCAGCACTCTGAAGGCAGAATCTGGTACTCTGTGAGTTCCAGACCAGCTTGTTCTACGTAGCAAGTTCTACTAGGCCAGCCAGGGCTACATGAGACCAGGCCCAAGGTATGCTTAGCTAAGCAAGACTGTTGAGGTCTGGTCACTCATGCCATCATTCTCTGTGAAGGCACAAGACCAAATTCTCAGCACAAAGGAGATTTGCCCCAGAGGAGACAGAGGCAGGAGATAGAGGATGAGGGAGAGGGACAAGGGAGACAAGGATGTTTTTCCTGGTGTGTGTGTGTGTGTGTGTGTGTGTGTGTGTGTGGCGGTGGGGGGGAGGACGTGGTCCATAGACAATTGGCAGTTTTATAAAGGTAAAAGGGATACTCGGTGTTAGGATGAGGCTTTAAATTTTGATTGGGCATGCTAATTAGGGCAAGCCAAAGTGGGTTTTTGATAGCTGAACTTTAATAGATGGATTTTGGTAGTCAGCCCCTGGCGGAAGAAGAGGCCAAATAAGGAAACAGATCTTGGTAGCTAGCTTCAGGAATGTAATCTGTTTTTAGCCAGGCAGAGGGAATGGAGAAGAAGGGCCAGGCCTGCCAGAGCCATTTTGCCGTGCCTGGGCTGGCAGGGAGTCCCTTCAGTCTAGGCTCCAGTTTCTCCCAAAAGGCAGTTTAGTTCTCAGAAAGTTCCTCGTCTGGCTGGCCTCAGACTTCAGTCTCTCCCTTTTCTCAACATGGAATTTCTGGGGAAATCCCAGTTTCTTGGAGTGTATAGTCTGATAGCCAAAAGGAGGGGCTCAGTGTCTCTTTAGAAAAATTTTTCATTACTGCCAAAAAGGTAATGCTCCCCGTGGTGAAGTGGGGTGCCTGAGCATCTTTAGATGCTGGATGGTGAAGTGGGGTGCCTGGGCATCTTTAGATGCTGGATGCTAAGATACCCTAGTCGGGTGCTAAACCAGGATGGACTCCTAGGTTCCTCTTGTTCAGCTCCACTTGTCTTTCCAACATGTGTTGGTTAAGTGCCTGTTGTTTGCCTAGGGCTGAGAAGCTTAGTGCTGGGGAGTTCTCCAAAGAGCCTCCAGAGTGGCAGGAAAGCCCAGCTCCTTGTGTTTGCTTTGCTGACCAGGGAGGCCGTGGTCTCCCACTTCTCACCAGTTAGAAACTAGAACTGAGAGACCTGTAAGCTTGCTGGGCACCAGAGTAGCAGGCTGGCAGGTAGGCACAGGCACCATCTCTGCAGAGGGCTGTGCCGATGGCTGCAGGAAGGACTCTGAGGAACTGAAGCTAGTCCAGGTGGAGACGTATGGCATGACCTCAGTGGAACTTGTTCTTTCTCCTTATTCTTAATCTGGTTCACCTTTTATTTTATTTTTAAAAAATTTTTAAAGTTTTTTTTATGATTTATGTAACTTTTTTTTTTATGTACTTTGGTGTGAAGGTGTCAGATCCCCTGGAACTGGATTTAGAGACAGTTGTGAGCTGCCATGTGGGTGCTGGGAATTGAAAACCCAGCCTCTCTGGAAGAGCAGTCAGTCTCTCAACCGCTGTGCCATCTCCCCAGCCCCTAGTTCACCTTTTAAATAATAAATAAAAAGTGGTTTACGTGTAAGGAAGGGCAGATGATCCTAAGGAAAGTAGAAGTCCCAGGGGTGTAGCTCAGCGGTAGTTTACCTGCCTGATCCCTTCCACCCACTGCCCTTTCCCACAGAGAATACCTGTTTCTGTGACCTTTCCTTTGTGAAGACCTCAGCACCCCAGTCCCTATTTTTTAGAATTTTCTATTCCTTTTATTATTATTCTGAGCAAACAGTTTTGACTGAAAATAAGTAAAAATCATATTTTTATTATCTTAGTTTGGGACAGTTCTTTCTGTTATGTAGCTCTGGCTGTCCTGGAACTAAGCTGGCCTCAGACTCAGAGAGATCCACTTGCCTCTGCCTCCCAGATGCTGAGATTAAAGACATGTGTCACCATGCCCAGCATAATAATACTATTTGAAGAATCTTAATTTTTTTTTAACTATCCTTAATGTGTTATCTGACAAATCTTTAGGAGTCAGGGTCTCTGTAACCTAGACTAGCCTTTGACTCCAGCTGAGGATAACCCTGAACTTCTGACCATCCTGCCATTGCTGCCCACAGTGCTGGGATTACAGTTTACATCCCACACCAGTTTTAGGCAGTGCTAGGGAGCTAACCCCAGGAGTCCTGCATACTAGACAAGTGCTCTCTCTATTGAACCTCATTCTCACCTCATTTTCTCTCCTAGCTTTAGGTTGCAATATACTTTATTATTTATGATCTTGAGATAATTAGGTTAAGATTATCATTCATTGTGTTCAACATAGAACATTTTGTTTCACAAGTCTAAGGTAGTCAGAATTCTTTAGTTTTTATTTATTTAAGATTTGTTTATTATCTATACAATGTTCTGCCTGAATGTATGCATACGAGCCAGAAGAGGGCGCCAAATCTCATTACAGATGGTTGTGAGCCTCCATGTGGTTCCTGAGAATTGAACTCTGGACCTCTGGAAGAATAGCCAGTGGTTTTCTTGTTTGTTTGTTTGTTTGGTTTTGGTTTTTAGAGACAGAGTTTCTCTGTGTAAGACAACCCTGGCTGTCCTGGAAATCACTTTGTAGACCAGGCTGGCCTCGAACTTACTGAGATCCACCTGCCTCTGTGTAGTGAGGAGGTGAGCAGGTGTGCTTTTCGTCCCACCCGGCTCCCGCACGGCTAGCTTTACACCCAAAATAACAACACACAAATTGTATTCATTTAAACACTGCTTGACCCATTAGTTCTAGCCTCTTCTTGGCTAACTCTCATATCTTGCTTAACCCATTTCTAATAATCTGTGTAGCACCACGAGCTGGTGGCTTACCGGGAAAGATTCTAGCCTACGTCCATCTCGGATCGGAGAATCATGGCGACTGCCTGAGGTGTCTGTCTCACTGCCTCCTTGCCAGCATTCTGTTCTGTCTACTCCACCACCTAATTTTCTGTCCTATCAAAGGGCCAAGGCAGTTTCTTTATTAACCAATGAAAGTAACGCATAGACAGATGATCCACCTACATCACCTCTGCCTCCCAAGTGCTGGGATTAAAGGTGTGCACCACCTGCCGGGCTCAGCCATTGTTCCTAACTGCCAAGCCATCTCTCCAGCCCAAGATTCTTTAATCTTTAAATTTATTTTTTAAGTCTGTGTGTATGTTTGTTTGGTATTTACACATGTACATGAGTACTCTTGGAGGCCAGAGGAGGACATTGAATCCCTGGAACTGGGATTGCAGGGGGCCGTATGCCACCTGATGTGGGTGCTGAGAACCAAAGTCAGTTTCTCTGCAAGAGCAGTGCAGTTCTTTTTTTTGTTGTTGTTGTTTTTTTTTTTTTTTTTTTTTTTTTTTTTTTTTTTTTTTTTGAGACAGGGTTTCCCTGTAGTTTCTAGAGCCTGTCCTGGAACTAGCTCTTGTAGACCAAGCTGGCCTCAAACTCAGAGATCCGCCTGCCTCTGCCTCCCGAGTGCTGGGATTAAAGGCGTGCACCACCACCGCCCGGCCACTGCTGAGCTGTCTCTACAGCCCCTGGGATTCTCTCTTCTCACCTCCCGCTCCTTGAAATTATAAAAAATATAGCTTACATACAATAAAATGTGTAGTTTGAGTTTTATCAAGAGTATACACCCACGAGCCACTGCTGTCAGCTTTCTTCCCTTGAGGGTTCCTCTGCACATGTTCATGCCTGCCTGTGGTCACTGTCCATCTCTGTCTCTGTGGGCCGGTTTTTCCTGTGGTTGAACTTTCTGTGTACAGAGTCTCAAAGGTGAGCTTCTCTGAGCCTGAGGTCAGAGCTGCAGGTGTTGGTCTGAGCCTTGTGTATCTGCTCTTTGGTGGCTGCTGGAGTAGTGTTCATTGGGGGGGGAGTCCCTGTTCTCCTACTGGTGGTCTCTGGATCGCTTCTAGTTGTCTCTGACAAAGCGGTGAATATTTGTGTACTTGTTTTTTTTTTGTAGACGCTTGGAACGTCTCTTGGGTGTTTACATAGCGGTAGGAGTGGCGAGGTCAAAGGGAATAGTAACTTTCAAGACACTGCCTAACATTTCCAGTGGGGGTCTGTGTGTGCACAGGGTGAGCATGCAGGTGTGTACAGGCGGGTGTAGAGGCCAGCGGTCAATGTTGGGGGTCTGCTCTGCTCATTCTCCACCAGTTTACCTCCCCCACACTATCAAATGGAATTATAACATGTGGAGGTTTCTTCTTTCCTGTGTCTTCCTCTCTGTTAGGATCAGAGAGAAGTGATGTTAGGTTTGAGTGTTTTAGTTTTGCTTCTCTGTTGCTGTGATAACATCACGAACAAAATAAGCTTGGGAGGAAAGGGTTTATTTCAGCTCACGGGTCACAGTCCGTCATACAGGATAACCGAGGGCAGGAGCTGGAATAGGAACTGAAGAGGAGACCATGGAGGGGCTTGCGCAGCTACCTTTCTTACACAGCCCGGGCTCACCTGCCCAGAGATGGCACCACCATAGTGGGCCAGGCCCTTCCACATCAGTTAGCAATTAAGAAAATGTCTCAGATACCGCAGGCTAATCTGATGGGGACAGTTCTTCAGCTGAGGTTCCTCTTCCCAAGTGACTCTAGGTTAATGGCAAGTTAACTGCTGAAGCCGACAATCAAAGGCACAGAATTGAATTGTCCTGGCAAAAGGGCTTGGGTTGCAGAGTTCAGTTTCCAGCAACCACATGGTGGCTCATAACCATCTACAGTGAGTGAGACCTGGTACCCTCTTCTGGCCTGCAGGTGTACACGGAGGCAGAACACTTTATATATAATAAATAAATAAATCTTTAAAAAGGGGGGGGGTAGTAGGATGACTGAATTAAACTTAAGCCAGTGTAGGAAAAACAAAGGATGTTCTTTTAAGGTCTTTTTGGAGGGTAAGGTGTGTGTGTTTGTGTGCGTGTGTGTGTGTGTGTGGTGCCATAAGAAGGAAGTGGGTCCAAGGTCAATTGACATTATCAAGTTAGGCTAAGAGTTCTTTGTGATTTGGGTTAGTACAGGTATTTGGAAAGTCCCACGAACATTGTTGGATAAAGGGGCTTCTTAAATTCCCATAAAGGGGCTTCTTAAATTCCACAGAATATTGACCCTGATTAGTATCTGACTTTCAGGACATAACAGTAGTCAGTCAGCTCTGGGCCTGAGCACGGGGAGCTGAGTGTGTTCTTTCCCTGCCTGCAGCTTTTTCTTTGAGACTCTGGAAGGCTTGTTTGCAGGAGGGTCAGGCTCCCACTTGGACATTTCTGTATTAATGGATGTTAATAGTGTTTTATGGTTCTTGGCAGTATAGAAATATGGTGACGGCTCTACATCTTTTCTAACAGGTACTATTGTTATTGTGATTTTAATTTTCATTGCTCTGATTATTTTTGAGTACTTCTTTTTCATAATATACAGGCCATTAATTTTCTTTGGTCAACTGTCTTCAAGTCTTTTGCCCTGGTCTCCATTTTTAAAAATCAGGGTGGTGGTGGCAGCGGTGCAGGCAGATCTCTGAGTCCAGCTTTTCTCAGAAAACAAACAAACAAACAAAAGGACCCTGTGTAGAGCTGGGTGGCTGAATGTTCAGGTAGCTAAAAAATGGCAATAGTAAAAAGCTTCTAAAACATGCAGTGAGCAGAGACTCATCCAGAGTCAAACCAGAACGGCCATGAGGTGTCCCTGGCTGCAGCCCGGCCATGAGGTGTCCCTGGCAGCCCTTGCTAGTGTTGTTGCCTGGGCAGCCTCACTGCATCCTTGGTTTTGAAACACAACATAGCGGTTTCCGCTGTGCATGACTCTGTGCAGCTTTAACCAGCACTCCCTGGAACACCTCAGATTGCACGGTTTGCTGCACTAAGTTCTCTTCTCTCGCAGACATTCTGTTTAATTATCAAAGGCAGAGACCTTAGTAATCCTTCCCGCTGCCGCCCTCAGCATGTGTGTCAAATAGTCTATCTTTGGATTGTGTTATTAAAATACTTCATTTTAAAAATTGCTGACTTTAGTTTGTTAAACAAACTAAAATGTTCGAATAAGTCTTGCCTTGAGATTGGGACAGAATGGAGACAGTTTCTGAAATGACTTAAACACATCTATGACATTTTATACTATATGTTTATGTAAAGTAGCATGTGTTCTCAAGCACTGATGACTGTAAAGTCAAAATGTTGAATTCTGAAACAATCTTGAAGATGCTTTGTGTCTTGCATTATCAGATATTCACCCCGAAATCCATTCTTTGTGTGAAAATAAGCAAGCACAGCCATCTAATTGGCCACTTTGGTTTAGCCTTTAGTGGTAAAGTTCACATATATGCCAAAGAATTGCTTAAAAATAATTTTCCTCGTGATTTACCAGTACATATTTGATTTGCATGCCTATTTTATACACCCGTGTTTTACCTAGGTTAATATAAAAAATTCCATGGGCAAAGTGGTCTTCGGCAAAAAAAAACCAAAAAAACAAAACAACAAAAAAAACAACTTTGAGAAGGCCTTCAGTGAAGTATGCTGAAAATATTCCTTAGGGCAAGTTTTCCCTTTGAAATGAGGTAAATATAGAGGTAAATCCCCTCTGATGAAATTACTTAAATAGAAAGATAAGAATGTTAAAGTTCCTGGCTCATAACCATAGATGAGCATCCATCTGGCTGAAGTGCCTGTCTGTGACTTCTCTCTCCTGGGTGTGCATGGGACCTGCTCTCGGACTGCACTGAGTCAGTTGTACTGACAGTTTTATTGCTGTGATTAATACCATGGCCAGAAGCAACTTGGGAAGAAAAGGGTTTATTTTAGCTGGAAACTCTCAGTTCAAATTTTATCACTAAGAGAAGTCAGGGGAGGAATCTGAAGCCAGAGGAACTCTGCTTACTGGCTGTTGTTATGACTTACGCAGCCTGCTTTCTTATACAACTGAGGACCATGTGCCTAGGGATGGCATCACCCAGTATGATGAAGGCAACTCCTCAATGGAGATTCTCTTTTTTAACATCCATTTCTGAAAAATCTTGAATAGAGGGAGTTTGATAACACCCTCACCCTTGGCTATGGTCATACTCAGAGATCAGGTTCTCTTTGGGATTAGTACCACTCAACTGGTACTTCATAGCCAGGAATTTGATGGGAGGGGACTGCATGGTAACCAGCTCCCTAAAATAATAGTCTTACTAGACTGCGCGTGTGTTGGTAATGAAGCCATGGGCCTTTTGCTGCTAAGCAGCATAGCACTGGGCTACATCTTTACCTGAAACGAAGGACTTGTTTGTTTTTGAGATGGATTTTGTGTCTCCCAGGCTGGCCTCGAACTTCTGTAGCTAAAGATGACCTTGAACTCCTGTTTCCCCTGATCCCACTTTTCTGGTTTTTCTTTTCTTTCGATTTTTCGAGACAGGATTTTTCGAGATTTTTCTCTGTAGCTTTAGAGACTGTCCTGGAACTCATTTTGTAGACCAGGCTGGCCTCGAACTCACGGGGATTCGCCTGCCGCTGCTTCCCAAGTGCTGAGATTAAAGGCGCGCGCCACCGCCTCCCAGCCGATTCTACTTTTCAAGAGCCGAGATTGCAACTGTGGGGCACCATGCGGTTTTATGTGGTGCTAGCGATCAAATTCGGGCTTTGTGCCTAGACAGTGTATCACTGAACCGCATCTCCAGCTGAAACTAGAATATGAACTGGAATTTTTCACATAGTCAGAGAGCGTGTGAGACATATGGGGCAGAACCCTCCCCCCCAGTGAAGTTTCAGGGTCCCTTGCTTTAAAGTATAGCCATCGTTTTCTCCCTCTTGGTCAGTCAGTGAGCATATACAGGAGTCACACAAGGCTGAAAGGATTTTAACTTTAATTTAAAAAATAGTGTGTGCGCGCGCACTGTGTGCACATGACGTGTGGGAGGTCAGAGGATAACTTTGTAGAGTTGTTTTTCACCTTTCCACCATTATTGGGGTTCTGGGCATTAAACTCAGGTCATCGGGCTTGAATCTTTGAGGGGTAAGCACTTTTTACCTGCTAAACTTCTTAACACCTATTTATTGAGAGAGACTCTCAACTTAGGTTGGCCTTGAGTTTTCTTTTGGTGAGACTGACCTTGAACTCTTGATTTTTCCTTCTACCTCCGTCTTCCAAGTGAGAGGAGCCCAACTCTAGCAGGCTAAACTCACCGTGCTTCTCAGCAGTTAGTTTATTGCGGAGCCTTTCTGCAGGCCTGTCTGGTCCAGGCGGTGGCGCTCATCTTTGTGGGTCGCGCAGCGCCCCCTCGTGGTGGTGAGGGTGGTGGGCGCCGGGTGGGAGGCGGGGGAGGCGGTGGTGGGTGGGAATCCCGAGCCTGTGGCGGAGGCTGTCGGCCTGGCTCCAAATCCTTCATCACGCGTGCCTGGATTGTGCGGGATGGAGGGTTTTGAACTGGTCCTGTGTACCTTGAACTAACTGAGTCGCGCATTTTGCAAGACAACTGGCCACACGCGCCTGTTTTGTCTGGTCTCCTCCTTTGCCGGACAGCTGGCCCTAATTGCGCATGCTTGTGGGCCAGGTCTCTCTTTTTGCAGGGCATTTGACCCCTAGTCGCGCGTGCCCGTGGGCTGGGCCCTTTTGCAGGACACTGGCCCCTGGCCACCCCGGGGACGTCCCAGAGTTTGGACTTCCGGGGTTGGCTCCCAGTCTGCTGCTTGTCACCCGCCAGGGCGTCGCCGTGCCAGTGCATGGGCGAGGCCCTTTAAACTTCACTGTTTTTTAAACTTCGGGGGTGTGGTCGCCCTTGCATTCTTCTTCCCGTGGCCGGTCATCCCCGGACCCGCCAGGTCCTTCTCTTGTCCTGCCTTCCAGATGCTTTGGAGTCATGAGCCGGGAGGGCCCGGGGACCCCTTGGGTGGCCGAGGTGATCCGAGGTGAGTGCTCAGGGCAGGGTAGGGCTAGGGCTGACTGGAGGAGCGATCTGCTGCCCCAGAATCCCAACTGGCCTCCCCTCTGGGGCTAGTGGCTTTGGGGCTAACCGACACCTTAGTGTGCTTATGACCTCTGTGCCCTACACCCTCTCCACCCACGCTTGGAAGCTACTGAAATCCCAGGCACTGAGTGCCGCGGATCAAAGGTCATTTGTGGTTGGAAAGGACCAAGCCTCGTCACTCGTTTGAATGCAGTTGCTGGGAGTTTGTAGTTGCGTTTACTAGGGCATCTGTGCAGCAACTGAAAGAGTGGAGGTGCAAATGGAAGAGAAAAGTTTAAATTTCTATTTGGGGAAAAGCATGTACCAGTTTGTGTTGCTTCTTACCCCTAACAAGTTGGTTTGAAAATAGTATATGTATTTCAAAGGCTGTCCTTGATTTTTGCCATTTTTTTTTGAGTGTAGGAATCTAATTACTATTAGAGAGTGCCCTTTTCTGGGGGCTGGGAGTAAGGGTGGAGCCTTTGAGTTTTACCGCCCTTCTTGCTAAACTCTGCCGCTCTCTGCATTCATGCAACAGATGCCATCCCAGTCTGCCCTCCCACTGCTTCAGTTTTAACAGTAATCTGTAAGAAACTCAAAGCCGTGATTCCAGTTTTTTAAAAAATACACATCTGCTAAAAGAATTGGATAAACACACTTTGTGTTCTATCAGTGTAATCAGCAATATTGAAAAATTCTTTGTTTTTACTTTAAAAAGGTTTGTTTCCTGCTGCATATCTTTTCAGGGTGTCCTCATAAACCTGATGCCTGGCTGCAGGCATGTTGTATTTCCCAAGACTCCTTAGTCTAGTTACTTCAGCAGTCAAAACAGTATCCCTGCATGAAAGATCACCTACCACTGTAGGAACTGACAGATTAAGGCAGTTTCTTCTTTTAAAAGTTTGCGTATTTATTGTCATTCACCAAAAGAGACTGTTTAGAAATTTTACATTGTCACCTTTTCCATCACCACGGAGTGGGGGTGGGTTCACACTGATACAAAATCAACTGGAAAATTAAACCTTGTTATCTTTACCATCTAAAATGTGAGGGCAGGTATGGACACACAAAGTCGATTAAAAAAAAAAAAAACCCTTCCATCTTTTAATTCATCAGAAAAGAATTGGGTCTTGCCTTGGGACACTTTCAATGACTTGAAGGAAGGAACATTGCGATTTTTTCTTTTCAGATCGCCTTTGTTTTGCCATTCTCTACAGCAGACCAAAGAGTGCGTCAAACGAGCATTATTTCAGCATAGATAATGAACTTGAGTATGAGAAGTAAGTATTGCCCCTTAAAAGACGGAAACTTTTAAACTGTGTTCTGAGGAATCTCTTGGTGTGAGGACAGAGGACGGAGCCTCAGAGATTCCTTTATCTGACACTCGCTTACAGCTGGGTGCTGTTTCAAATCTTGGTAATAAAATAGATCTTTGAGAACTTCCATTTAAACACTGAGATTTGATACTGTCGTAGTTTGCACCGCAGAGCTGTGTGAAATATGAATATGTAAGATACCGGGTTTGCTAATGGAAAATATGTGCAAGAACAGTTTCCATAATCGAGGTTAGAGTTAGTCAGCACCTCTGGGGGGGGGGGGGGGTGTGTGTTGTGTGTTGGGGAGGGGCTGCAAGGCCTGGTGCATGCTAGCTGAGCTCTCTCCACTAATGAGGTACAACTCTACCCCACGTATTGCCTATTTAAATACGTGTTGATTACCAGAATGTTCCTTCTGTTAGCGTTAGTAGGACAGAGCCTTAGAATTGTATGGCCCGTGTTAATTTGGGTGGGTGGATGCCCTCTTGCCGTAGCTTGTTTTTAGCGGCTTGTTTTTACATTCACAACAGCTAATTCATACTTGTTTCTATTCATTTTTTTAAAGCTTCTACGCGGATTTTGGACCGCTCAATCTGGCAATGGTTTACAGATATTGTTGCAAGATAAATAAGAAGCTCAAGGTAAATCTTTTAAGTCAAGGTTGACTGAGGCGATCACTCAGCAACATTTTAGGGTAAAGCTGAGGAGACTCAGCTCCTTTTTAAAAAGTGTTTAGCCGGGCGGTGGTGGCGCACGCCTTTAATCCCAGCACTCGGGAGGCAGAGGCAGGCGAATCTCTGAGTTCGAGGCCAGCCTGGTCTACAAGAGCTAGTTCCAGGACAGGCTCTAGAAACTACAGGGAAACCCTGTCTCAAAAAAAAAAAAAAAAAAAAAAAAAAAAAACTAAAAAGTGTTTAAAAAATTCAAAATTTGAGGAACGCTTCCTCTTACAAAACAAAAACAATTTCAGACCAGGTGTGCTGGTGCACATGCTGGGCATCTGAGCATTCGGGTTGGGGGGGGGGTCCCAAGTTCAAGGCAAGCCTGCGCTCGACAGAAAGATCCTTATCTTTAAAAACATAAAGGGCTGACCAAGAAATGAGTTTCCTACTGAAGTGTGCCATGAGGACAAACTAAAAGTTTTAGCAGTGTGGTAGAACGCACCTTGTAATTTCAGTACTCTGGAGGATTCTGTGAGTTCACTGGTGTACAGTCACTGTATGAGACTATATAGCCTGACCTGCCTTGTGAGAGTCGGTCTCAAAAAAAGGTCTTTTGTCTCACTGTAGTAGTATTTAGAATGTATACTTTATTTTTATTTCTCTGTGTGTGTGTCTGGAGAGGTGGCTCAGCAGTCAAGAGACCCACATGGTGACTCATAACTTGTAGTCACAGGAGTTCTAGAGGACATACCCGCTATGTGCACCAGGCAGACACAGCACACACATATGTAAGCAGGCAGAAACACTTGTATATTAAGTAATAATAACATTTTTTTTCTAAACTACTGCATGCATTTTATTTTTCCTAGAGGTTTTTTTCTGGGCTTTGAGACACACTTATGTGTAACCCAGACTGGTCTAGCAGTGTGTGCATCCCCTTGTGGATATGCTAACATAAGTAACTTGGTTCCTAGTTTGTGTTATTTGATTCTGATTTTGGTTTAGGATACTCAGAGTGAAAGGCAGTTAGTTAACTAGGTCCCTTTTTGTCTGACCTAATGGGAGCTGAAGCCAGAACAAGAGAAAATTTTCCTTTGCTTTGGCCATCATTCTTCCCACCTTCCTCTCAAAGTGAAGCTGATGGATGGCCGAGGAAAGCAGACCCTGCTTTCTCTCTCTCTGAGCTGGAATCTCGTGGACTGTTGCATAAGTTGCTCCTCAACTTGGATCCTTTACACATATGACCAGGAAGTGAGAGAACCAAAGATCACTGACCTGTCCTCAGCTGCCTCCCTGAGAGCACACAGTGTGAACACAAACCCCATTCCTTCATTTAAAAACTTTGAATTACTGATCAGACCCTTCAGGAGTACCTAGCTGGGCTTGATGGTGCATGCTTTTGATCTCAGCACTTGGGAGGCAGAGGCAGGTAGATCTCTGAGTTTGTGACCAGTGTAATCGACATAGTGAGTTTCAGGACTACATAGTGAGACTGTGTCTCAAATTTTAAAAGAGTAACTAGTCATTATAAACTGTCAAGTAGAAAATACTGAATTTGTTAGCAGTAATTAAAAACAAAAACTTATCAATGGGTTACCTACCATAGAACTATGCAAAACAAATAACATTTATTTTTGCTTAATATCATTACAAGTTTGAGTAAAGGAGACATTTCTCCTCCTGAGCGTCAACTGTATTCACAGCACATTCAGACACGAGTAGACTCTTCCCAGGCTCTCTTAAATAGCAAAGCAAACATCTGTGGCCTTTCTTTCTTTCTTTCTTTCTTTCTTTCTTTCTTTCTTTCTTTCTTTCTTTCTTTCTTTCTTTCCCTCTCCCCTTTTCCTCTTGTCCCTGGCAGTCTTTTGTTCCCATGGGGCCAAGAGGCTAAATATAATCCCCTCTCCTCCCAACTATTGTTCATTGGCTTTAGTTTTGAAAGAGTAAGTCTGTGCGTGTGTGCACCTGTGCACACACCTTCATGCCTAGCCTGTTGGAGACTTACTCTTTGTGTCCACCAGAAATGAGTGCATTCCTTTCTAATGACTTGCTGCAAGCCCTGAAAAGTTGAGCACCAGCCTGTCTGAAAACTCGCTGGCCGCTTAGCTAGTATGATCAGAGCGCCCTGGGTGAATGGGGTGCCGGTGCTGCCAACGACTGACTGGGTTTTGGTTTTGGTTTTAATAGATTTAGGTTCCTTAGTTGATGTAAATCATTAAGGGAGAAAATAGCACACACGAACGGCAGAGGCACTGGAACGTGCAGACAGGCAGTGCTTTCCCGCTGAGCCAAGCACACTCTCTGTCGTAGCCTTGATGCACCTCACGATCGATCGTGAAGTGCCCCTGGGGACTTGCTGGGCGGTGACGACTTCCTTTTCTTTTTAACTTTCTGTTGAAGTGTAGCATACATAGAGAAACATACACAGATCCCCAGTGTACACTTAATTTTTCATAAATTAAGAAGAGGCCTTTCAGCTGCTGGCTCATGAAGTGTCTTTGTTCTGCATATCCTTTTAATTTACTGGCTTTAGGACTAGAGATTAATTTTTTCAAAAAGATTTTTTTTTACTTTATATGTATGAGTATTTTTCATGCATGTGCGTGTGCAGTGCCCTCGAATTTCAGAGGAGTACATTGGATCTCCTGGGACTGGGGTTAACAGACAGACATGAGCTGCCATGTGGGTGCTGGGAATCAAACCCAGGTCTTCTTCAAAGGCAGCAAGACAGGCAGATCTCTGTGAGTTAGAGGTCAGCCTAATCTACAGAGCGAGTTCCAGGACAGGCCCCAAAGCTACGGAGAAACCCTGTCTCGAAAAACCAAAAACCAAACACCAAACCAAAACAAACAACAGCAAAAAAGAGTTCTTGGCTTTATCCCCAGCTTTCTGAAATGACCGGGAGGTTGACCTGTCTGTGGGCATATAGCTATTCACAGTTCCTTTCTCTCTCTTATTTTAAGTCATTCTAATGTCACCACAGGACTCATGGAAAGGCACCTGAGATTTCAGGGCATCAGAGTTCTTCTGGGAGGTTCTGATATCTAGATCCCTAATGCGTGTGAGATGTAGAATTTGTGTGAGAGTCGAATTTAGGAAGCTTGAAGTGGTCAAGAAAAGACTAACAACAGTTTGTTTTGGTGCAGTCCATTACAATGCTGAGGAAGAAAATTATCCATTTCACTGGCACTGATCAGAGAAAACAAGCGAATGCCGCCTTCCTTGTTGGATGTTATATGGTAAGTGTCACCGGGCCCAAAGGTTGGTCAGTGTGCACAGCTGTGCCGCTTTACAGTTGGGCTTGGTATTTTGAAACTACTCTTTGCTAAGATACTGTCTTGGTTTGTTTCCAGAGGGGATGTGTTTGTTTGCTTTTTGAAAACTGCTCACTCAGGGAGACTTTTGCTCATGTTGCTGGGGGAGTACATGAGTCTCTGTCTACTGAGTTTTACTGTGAACTTAGAATGTAAAAACAAAATTTTATTAAAGATTTTTTGACTGATTACTATGAAAAAGTTGATATCTTTTAGCTTTTAAGGTTAGTGAATAATGTTCCATAACTGCTTTTATTAATCCATGATCCATTTAGAGATCTGTAAAGTCATTTTACTGGGGTCAGTTCCAATATAGATTTTGTGTGTGTGTGTGTGTGTGTGTGTGTGTGTGTGTGTGTGCCTGTGTCTGTGTGTATTAGATGATGGCTTTCAGGATTGTTTCTCTCTTTCTACCTTGTGGATTTCAGGTTGTCAAGCTTGGTAGCAAGCACCTTTACATGCTGAGCCATCTCTCCAGATACCTCTGCCCCCTTTAAAGACTTATTTATTTGTGTGGACATTCCTCTGTGAATATATGAGCTTGTGTGTGTAGCTTCGTGCACACTGGGCGCACGGGGGGGAGGAGCGTTAGATCTGGAGTTAGATCAAGCATTTTGCATACACACACACACACACACACTCATTCACACATTCACACTGTGTGTTAACTGATTTGAAATGAGGTCCTCATGATTGTGCAGCAAGAGCTCTTAACCCCCTGGACTAAGCTCCTGCTTTGATAGGTTTATATGCTTGCATGTAGAAGGAGATTGTGCTTTGGTTTCCCGGCTGCCCAGGCCCAAATAATCGTACAGAAACCATATTAATTACAACACTGTTTGCCAATAGCTTAGGTATATTCCTAGCTAGCTCTTACATCTTAAATTAACCCATTTCTAGCTGGGCGGTGGTGGCACACGCCTTTAAATCCCAGCACTCGGGAGGCAGAGGCAGGCGGATCTCTGTGAGTTCGAGACCAGCCTGGTCTACAAGAGCTAGTTCCAGGACAGGCTCCAAAGCTATAGAGAAACCCTGTCTCAAAAAACCAAAAAAAAAAAAAAAAAAAAAAAAAAAAAATTAACCCATTTCTATTAATCTGTGTATCTCCACGAGGCTGTGGCCTACTGATAAGGTTCCAGTGTCTTTCTTCTTTGGCAGCCACATGATGTCTCTTTGACTCTGCTTACTCTCTCTATATATCTTTGTTCAGATTTCCTGCCGGCTTTACTCTGTTAAGCCAATGGCTGAAACAACTTTATCAACCAATAAAAGTAACACCTACAAAGAAGGACATCCCACATCATTTGCATTTGTGATGTTGACCCTAGGCCCTTTTCTCAGGCTAGGTATCTCTTTTTCACTGGGCTGAATCCCCAACACAAGTCTTATACCACCCCATACTCATTTATAATTTTCTGTTATACAGTTTGGTAATCTGGTTTACAAAGATTGAGTCAAAAAATTTGGTGGAGTTAGTTGAAGATGCACCTCAAATTTTGATTTTTTTGTTTGTTTGTTTGTTTTAGAGACTGGGTTTCTTTGTAGCTTTAGAGCCTGTCCTGGAACTAGCTCTCGTAGACCAGAGATCCTCCTGCCTCTGCCTCCTGAGTGCTGGGATTAAAGGTGTGTGCCAGCACCGCCTGACTTTTTTTTATTTATATACATTGGTGTTTTGCCTGCATCCATGTCTGGGTAAGGGTGTTGCGTCCTCTGTAACTGGAGTTACAGACAGCTATGAGCTGTCTATGTGGGTGTTGGGAATTGAATCCGGGGCTTCTGGTAGAACAGTCAGTGCTCTTACCAAGCCTTCTTTCCAGCCCTGCACTTGACTTCTTAACCAGGGTTGCCCCTGGATTGATTTCTCATCCATTGTCAGACAAAGCACCGGTGGCCATGTTGTGTGTAGCCAGCTGCTGTAATTTCAGAGTGAAAGTTTCTCAGAAAATGATTGAGGGTATGGTGGGATCTTATCCAGAAAGTGCTGAGTAATTTTGTAAACATGAAGTTATTCTTGCTGTAGTGTTGTTGTTGTTGTTGTTGTTTGGTGTGGTTTGGTTTTAGTTTTTTGAGAGAGTTTCTTTGTGTAGCCCTGGCTGTCTTGAAACTCATTCTGTAGACCACACTGGCCTTGAACTCACCGAGATCCCCTCCTGCCCATGCCTCCTTGAGTACTGGTATTAAAGGTCCACCACACCTGGCTCATTCTTGCTGCTTTTATTTGGTGGTTCTTTGGATTAAACTTGGGGCCTCCGGTATCTAAGGTGTTCTACCATAAAGCTGTGTAACTTCTTGTTTGTATGGACAGTGGTTGTATTTGGGCACACAGGGGCTTAGTTCATTTTTGTTTTCATAGTTAATATGTCTGGATTTAGAATTCCGCTGAGAGGTTTACCCTTGCACATCAGTGCTGATTCCATGGTAAAGAATTTGCCAGGGAAAGCTGGATAGATTTGAATATTCACTGAGGAGTTTATTACTCCGCTCACATAGAAGCCAGTTCGTGGGAGGGATTAGTGAATGGCCGTGACAGGTGCCTTTGAGGCCGTAGTGGGTGGGCAAATGGGGGAGCTTGGAGTGGTTATAATGCTTGGTGGGGAAGCAGGAGAAAGACTTCCAAGAAAAGAAAGTTATTCATAGTAGGAAAGAGTGTTGACGCGCGATAGACACTTTAGAAGATAAAACACCTAAGTCATCAAGGCCTCTTTTGCTTAAAGTCAGTTTAGTTCTCTGGTTAAAGTATTGTAGAGTTGAGTGCTAATCCCTATTAATTGAAGTTTTGGTAACTTCTTCTAGAGTTGTTGAAATTTGGAGGTAGGAAAGCTTGAGCAGTAATGTTGAAACAAAACCAAAAATATGGATAGAATTTTCCACCTCAATAGTAGATTGAACACTTGGCCCAGCATGCAAGGGGCTCCGAGTTCCACCCCCTGTTCTACAAGGGGAAAAAAATCAACAACTAACAAAAAGAAACAGAACAAAGAAGAACTGGGAAGACAGAGCAGTGGATAAAACTGCTTACTGTGTGAGTGTGAGGATCTGCACTCATATCTTCGGTACCCATGTGAAAAAACCGACCATAGCTGCATGAGCCTGTAGTGTGCCTACAGGCAGCCCTAACTCTGAGGAGCGGAGACAGGTGAACTTTCAGTTTAGTGAGAGACATTGTCTCAAGGGAGTAAGTTAGCAACACAGGAGGACACGTGATGTCTTCCTCTGACCTCTACATATATGTGCACACGTGTGTACACACACGTGGATAATATACACATTTGTACACATAGGCATGTACACAGGCACATGCGTACATAAAAACACAAACATGTTTGGACATGCACACACATGCATGCATATACATATATACATACACATATATACAAACATATACACACATTTCTACACAGCAGTTTTTCTTTTTAAAAACCTCATCCATCCAAGACTCTTTGGTTATCTGGAAGCCAAATTTCTGGAGGAAAAGGCAAAGTGAATAACATTTTCCCTTTAATTGCTGATTGTGCAAATAAAATTTTTTTTTAGGCCATACAGTGATGGTACATTCCATTAGTCTCAGCACTCGGGAGACAGAGGAAGGTGGATCTCTCAAGTTCGAGGCCAGCCAGGATTACACAAAGAAACCCTGTCTCAAAAAACAAAAAAAAAAAAAATATATATATATATATATATATATATAAAATATTATATACAATATTATATTATATTATATTATATAGCTACAAAACAATTTTATTACTGGTTTTAAAATTATTAAACAAGGGTTAGTGGGGTTTGAACGTATTTGCTCAACATTTTACAAAATGCCTGTCAATTTCCAATTTTTTTAAAAAAGATTTATGCATGTATATGGATTTTTTTCCTGAAGGTATGTATGTGCTCCATGTATTTGTCTGGGACCTTCAGAGGTCAGAAGAGGGTGTCGGACCTCCTGGAACTGGATCTGCCTAATGTGGGTGCTGGAACCTGAATTCAGGTCCTTTGGAAGAGCAACAAGCTTTTTTAACCACTGAGTCACCTTCTCAGCCCCAAGCTTCCCTTAACCTGCCCCGCCCCTTAATTTGGGATTGAACCTAGGATTTATTGCCTGCTGGTTAAGTGCTCCACTGAGCTACATTTATCTTAATTTGTGTATGTATGTGATTGTGCATACCATGGAACACATTTGGAGGTCAGAGAACAACATTTAGAAGTCAGTTCTCTTCCACCATGTGGGGCCCAGGGATCGAGCTGAGATTGTCAGCCTTGGTGGCAAATTCCTTCATCCACTGATCTGTCTTGCTGTCTTGAAATCTGCTTTTTAAATTAAAAACAGTTGCTATTCTGTCTTACTGGTTCTTACCTCTGGTTACAATCTCCTTCTAGGTTACACATACTTCTGAGAGCAAGACTTTTTTGTTTGTTGACTTTTCAATACAGGGTTTCATTGTGTTGTGTAACTCTGACTGTCCTGGATCTCGCTGTGTAGACTAGGCTGGCCTTGAACTCACAGAGATCCACTTGCCACTGCCTCCCAGGTGCTGCTGGGATTAAAGGCCTGGGCCACCACTTCCCAGCTGACTGGAACACTTTCCTCTGTAAATAAATAAATAAATAAATAAATAAATAAATAAATAAATAAATTCAAAGCCTCCTAGTGTAGACTCCATGACACAGCAGACTACTTACCATATAGCTTACAAGTTTATTTTCCTCCGTGGTTAATAAATTACTCTGGAAGAACTAATTCTGGTAACTTGTAGGTTCCCTAGTAAATATTTGTCACTGTATGTTTTTTAAATGGTCCTTACAGTCTTTAGAATGGCTTACTTATAAGCATTCCTATGGAAAATTATGGTCCTAATTAATTCCTGAGAATATATTAGCTCAGCAGTCTGTGAGTAGACTCCCACAGTGTGAGGTTGCCTTAACAGTCAAGCTGAGAACTTCAGGACTTTAGTGGTGGACTTTTGGACCTCTGCTGCACTTTTTGAGTGATTTCTTTATTTTGGACTCTCAGTAGCCAGTTAAGGTGGCTCCAGGGCAGAGGGACTGGACAGGATAGGGGGAGGCTGAAGGTCAGATTACAGTTCAACCTCCCGTACAGATGGGGCAGTGGAAACCATAGGGGTAGAACCAAGTGGGATGGTAACAGTCTCTGTAAACACTCCGGGGTAAACCTTCTTGGAAGTTAAAGGCAGAGAGAACAGCCAGGCGGCTGTAAACGTAGCAAGCAGCCAGGCCCACAAGCAGACGCCGCACACACGGCACCTCCACTGTACCAGGGTGGAGGCAGATGCTGCTCCCAGCTCACGAGGCTTACTTCTCTGTCCACACCAGTAAGCCCCCCCAGTCCCTGTGGCCCCTAGGATATTGGCTGAGTGGTATTGACTGACTCTTTGAGCATGTGTGATTCTTGTTTGCAAATCTGTTGCTCTTATCTTTTCAGTCCTGCTTTTAGACAGGATGGTTTCTTGTCTATAAATTAAGGTCGAGCAGTGGTCTCTTATCAGCAACAAGCAGAGTGACCCCAAATGAGCAATTAATGCCACCTTGGGAGAAGAGCAGCCTTCGAGGGTTATGTAACAGATTATTTTTAAATAGTTGTAGTCCTCCACCCTCACCCATGTTTAAAAATTGAGATCACAGAGCTGGGGATAGATAGTTCAGTTAGCAGAATGCTTGACTAGCATGCAGCAAACCTTGGACTTGATCCCTAATATGGAATAAACATGGTGTGATGGTACATGCTTATAATCCTTAACACTTTGGAGTTGGAGGATAAAACGTTCATGATAAGTGTTGATTGCATAGGGGGATTTGAAGCCAGCACAGGCTACATGAGACTCAATGCTGATAAACAGATAAATAGATAATCAATAAATATAATGGAGGGGCTGGAGAGATGACTCCGTGGTTAAGAGCACTGACTGGTCTTCCCAGCACCCACAAGGCAGCTCACACCTGTCTGTAATCCTAAGAGCTGACACCCTCACACAGACACACACGCAGGCAAAACACCAATGCACATAGAAAATAAAAATATCAAAAAATGGTGATCTTTCTTTTAAAAAAATCAGAATGTGCTGGGCATGGTGGCACATGCCTTCAGTTGAAGCACTGGGAAGGCAGAGACAGGCAGGTGGATGAATCTTTTTTAGATAGAGACCAGCCTGGTAAACATAGCAAGTTCCAGGTGATCCAAGGTGATATAGTGATAACCTGCTTCACAAATCAAAAACAAAGCCAAATGACTAAAACATTTTATATACATGTATGAAACTATCAGAAAAAAATAAAAAGGCATCAAGTTTTTTTGTTTGTTTTTTGTTTTTGTTTTTGTTTTTTTTTTGTAAACAGAGTCTGCACTTTAGTTTCCCGACTGCCCAGACCCAAATAATCACACAGAAACTATATTAATTATAACTCTGTTTAGCCAACAGCTTAGGCATATTCCTACCTAGCTCTTATATCTTAAATTACCCATTTCTGTTCATCTTTGTATCGCCACAAGGCTGTGGCCTTACTGGAAGGTTCTAGCATCTTTCTGCTTGGCAGCTATATGACGTGGCATCTGCCTGACTCCACCTTCTTCCTCTCCGCATTCAGTTTAGTTTTCCCAACTAGCTCTGTTCTGTCCTGCCATAGGCCAAAGCAACTTTTTATTAACCTAAAACATATTCACAACATACAGAGGGGAATTCCACATTTTTTTGTATACATATGTATTTATTTGTTTATTTATTTGGGGGCAGGGTTTCTCTGTGTAACAGCCCTCACTGTCCTAGAAGTCACCTTGTAGACAAGGCTGGCCTCAGACTCACAGAGATCCTCCTGCCTCTGCCTTCCAAGTGCTGGGACTAAAGGTGTGTGCCACCACAGCTGGATAATAGAGAGATTTGATATTCTGGACTTACAGTTCCTATACTTAAGCTAAGGAACTTGATGTCAGCCGTAATATGCTTATAAGTAAAAATAATTTACAGGCTAAAGCTATTGTAATATAAGGGCAGCTGATGTTTTTGGTTCTTGTTTCCTTTTGAAGCAGGGTGGGGCTTTGTAGCTCAGGCTGATTTCAGATCCTCCATCCTCGTGCCTCTGCTTCCCTAGTGTTAACAGGCCTGTGCCACCACACCTGGATGCCATCTGATAGTTTTACAAAGTGAGTTAATGGCTGGGCTTGATTACTAAAGTACTTGAGGATCTGAGTTTGATTCCCAGAACCTGTATAAAAAAGCTGGGTGTGGTGTTTAGCCTAGAGACAGGTGTAGACAGAAGTTTCTGTCCCACCTGGAGGGGAACTGCTGTGGGATAATGCTTTTGTGTGCTGTAAAGATTTGTCACTTGCCTTGGTTTATTAAAACACCCATTGGCCAGTAGCCAAGCAGGAATTAAAGGCAGGGCAGCCAGACTAAGAGAAATATGTGGAGAGGGGAGGCAGAGAGTCAGTCACCAGCCAGATGCAGAGGAAGCAAGATGAGAATGCCTCACTGAGAAAAGGTACTAAGCCATGTGGCTAAACAGAATTATGGGTGAGTTTAAGTTGTAAGAGCTAGTTAGTAATAAGCCTGAACAATAGGCCAAACGGGACAACCTGCCTGAGGGTGACACCTGAGATTGTCTGCCAGCTTCCACGTGTACACACACATTAGAAAAAACAATTGTGACATTTTTTGTTAGTGTTTATGTGGGTCTGTGAGTTATGTATATTCTGCAACTTTTCACAGCTGAATATGAACTTCTGTTGATTTTGTGCATATACTGTGGTAATTTGAAGTTTTGTTTTTTTTTTTTTAGCTCAGTCAAGTTCTTGGCACACAAAAGACTGTGTCATCTAGCTGACATGTGAAAATAGTTACAGGAGCCTTTAAAGACTCCAAACATTGTGACATTCTTTTGCATAAAGAATATTTGCAAATAGTTTATTGGTTTCTCCTGTGGCTGTGTTTGTTGTTAAGCTCCAAATGCCTTTTGTTCTTAACTGGGACTGGTGTGATGTTTGATCTTGACACATTATCAGAGCCTCTCTAAGTATGTAGACGAAGCTTCAAAGTGTGTATAAGAACAGAAATGAGAAACACATGTTTAGTTGGGTCTTCCTTGCCAGAGGCTGGGCTTGTCAGAATTAAAACCATACGTGATGGAGTGGAGACGCCTTTTCTAGGTCACCACGCCTTAGTGGCACCTTCCAGTATTCCAGGGTCACGGGTCCTCACAGGACCCAGAACTTGTAATTAAAGACTTAAAAAGAATAAATAAGAAGGGATGTAGTGTGAGATGGTCTAAATGGGACCCATCGTTTGCTTTTGTGTCTGTGTCAGAGACAGTCTCGTTCCATTCAAGCTGACCTTGTGTTCCCGTCCTTAAGCTTCCTGCCAACTAGCTGGGATCACAGTATCTGTCTCTGTCTCTGTCTCTGTCTCTGTCTCTCTCTCTCTCTCTCTCTCTCTCTCTCTCTCTCTCTCATACACACTGCACTGCACCACACCACCATTCTTGGCTGGCTGTGGTTTCATTGATTTAAAAAGGACTTTACACAAGGGCCTTGAAAAACTTTACTGTCTTTCTTAATAATTTCCTACATTATTTATTACGTATGTTTTATCTCATGTGTGCACGCTTGTGTGCGCACACATACACACACAGAGGTCAGAGAGCAACTTTTGGGAGTCAGTTCTCCATTCTTGTGATCAGAATAAGATTGTCAGGCTTTGTGGTGAGCACCTTTGCCTTCAGGATCATCTTGCTACAAGTACTTAATATTTTCTTGGGACTTTAGTTGCTGAATAAAAATTACTGATCGTATCATATCTCTGCAGTGCTCATGTAGTTTTCATAAACAACTGGAAAATTACACGATTCATGATTATTGCAGAGATATGCAATAATCTAGTCTTATAAACTGAATTTTTTCCTTACCACTGAGCATGCTACTGTATAACCTACTGCTGCCCACATCGAGTTGGTGACCTAAAATAATAGGAAATGATCTGGTTTTTGTTTGTTTTGATGAAGGGTGTCATGTTACCCAGGTTTACTTTGAATCTGCCTTGCCCTGTTTTATATGGTGCTGGAGACAAAAGCCAGGACTTTGTGCTTCTAAGACAAGCACTCTTTCAACCGAGCTACAGTCCCAGCAAATACTCTCTGGGTTAGGAGTTGGGAGGGCTTCTCTTGGGTGGGTCTGGTTCTCAAGCTCCTGGTCCTCAGTAATCTTGAGGACCTTCTCAAGAGATGGCTTACTTACATCCCTGGCAAGTCACTGTTGAACTTTGGCAGGAGGCACTGTTCACCATGTGATGTTCCCAAAGTGACAGTTTGCTTTACCCAGTGTGAGGGATCTCTGTGCCTTGTCTCAGAAGTCTCTCTGCTGGGTCTTTGTTCCCTCCATTAAACATTTATATTTGTTTATGTGTATGAGTGTTTTTCCCCCCGTATGTGTCTGTATCACATGTGTGCTGTGCCCTTGGAGGCCAGAAGACAGTGTCTGATCCCCTAGAACTGGAGTTACAGACCATTCACCACCAAGTAGGTGTTGCGCGTAAAACCAGGGTCCTCTGGAAGAGTTGCTGGTGCTCCTAACCACTGAGTCCTCTCCCCAGTCCCACACTCTTGTTGTCTCTGTAATTTGTGACAATGCACACATTGTCCCTGTTACTGTAAGAGAGGAGAGGTTAAAGGTGGAAGTACTAGGAGCTAATGTTATTTGGGAGTGTCTTGGAATCTGGCTGTCACAGTGTCTAATCGTTCTCTTGGTAATCATCTGTTTCTTGGCTTCAAAATAGCATCATGACATTCGAGTGGGCATTCTGTATACATAGCTTCTGATATAAATATCCTGAAAGCATTTGCCAAAGCATTCCTTGTGTCCAAGTAGCCAGCAGTGATATATTATGAAATTGTGTTGATTCTTGATAATTTTTGCTCATCTGAGCATTTGTATTAATATAGAAACCAGTTAATAGGACTCCTCCTCAGAAAGACAAGTAGGTATGAAAGGGAAAACTGCAGATATTAGCAGACAATTTTTAAAGATTTGTTTTTACTTTATGTGTAAAAGTGCTTGCCTTTGTCTTTGTACACCACGTGCATGCAGTGTTTGTGATGACCACAAGAGGGTGTCAGATCCCCTGGATTTAGGGTCATAGATGGTTGTGAGCCACCAACTGGGAATGAACCCCAGTCCTCTGCAAGATCAGCAAATGCTCTTAACCACTGGGCCATCTCTCCAGCTTGCTAGCAAGAATTTAATAGTTATATGTACAGGGGCTTAGATTAAATCATCTCTAAGTTTCTTTCAACTTATCCTGTTAAGTCTTACAACATCTATTTCTATGTATTTATTTCCCAAACAGATTTTAAAACCTCAGCTTTTAAAGTTCATCGCTGGGAATCTGGAGTTTTCCATCACCTTCCCCCATAGGAAAAAAGCTACATTGTTCTCCTGAATTGAACTTGTATTCCAAGACTAACCCACAGTTACTTAATGAATTAAAAGGCTATTTTCTCTTGAAATTTAGAAAGAAATCAAGGTATTACTATTTTGGTATTTAAAGAAACCATGACGCTACAGTCTGGCAGAATAAAAATCACTTAAATTGATGTTTAAGCAAAAAGCTTGTATAGTTTTATACAGAGAAGGAGGTCTTGGAAAGCTAGAGAAACTTTAGTATGCAGGCCTGTAGAAGCCATCCCAGGTCCACATTAGAGGAGTGGTCAGTCTTAGCAAGAACAGTAGACACCCTGGAGATTATAAGACTGTTCTAGTTTCATGTCTGTTGTTGTGATAAAATATCTCAAGCAATTTAGGAGATATTTGGCTTACAATTGTAAGTTACAGTCCATTACTTAGGAGAAGTCAAGGCAGGAACATAAGTCACAACCATCGTCAAGAGCAGAAACAAATACATATATTCTTGCATATCTGCTTGCTCTCAGCTAGCTTTCTTCTTTCTACTGTTCAGGATCCCCTGCCTAGAGAATTGGTGTCACCCATAAGGGACTGGGTCTTCCTGTAAGTTAATACTTGGGATGCTTCCCCATAGGCCTTCCCTCAGCAAGACTCTCTTCACAGGTGATTCCAGATGTATGTGTAGAGTTGAGTGAGATGAGTTGAGTGAGAATAGATGATATTCCTGAGATTGGTTTGTTGTGCTTGAAAACTTGATATTAGGTAAGATTTAAGAATACCTTTCTTTGTTCTTGGAATTGATTGATGCTACGTTAGACCTTTTCATAATGTCACTGAAGATAAGTAAATATTTGAGCGTTCTGTTAATAAGTATATTATTTTCCCATTGCTGTAACTAAATACTTAACTAAAAATAATGTACTAGAAGGATTTATTTTATCTCATGGTTGAAGAGAATTCTGTCCATTTTGTAGTCCAAGATAGGGGTGTGGCTGGGATTCTTCACTTCTCAGCTGACAAAGAAACAGAACAGGGAATCCTGCCTAGTCTGAAGCCTCAGCCCATTGGAGGACAAGTCTTTTCTCTTTAGTTAAACTGCTCTAGAAATGCCTTCAGATACTCGTAGAGGTGGTGTGTCTTCTAGATGATTCCAAACCCAGTCAAGTTGATAGTGAAAGTTTACAGCTATAGTTTGTGGTCTTTCAAGACTAAAAGGGATAAAATTTTAGCAAGAAACAGTTCAGATATTGGGGAGACCGGCCATTTATAACTGTTAAAACAGAAAATAATTGAAATATCCTCTGATTCATTTGTTTCCAGGTCTGGCTTTATGTTTAAGATTTTTGCTCGATATATTAACGTGTTGTTGACGTGTGTGTGTGTGTGTGTGTGTGTGTGTATACACATACGTCTAGAGACTTAGAGGTAGATGTATGTGTCTTCCTCATTTTCCACCTCCTTTGAGGCAGGATCTCTCACTGAGCCTGGAGGCTCATCAGTTTGGTTAGGCTCTTCTGACCACTGGGCTTTAGAGATCTGTCTGTCTGCTCCCCAGCACTGCAGTTAGAAACTTGCATTGCCATGCACCTTTTACATGGATCCTGGGGATCCGACTTCCAATGCTCATGCTTGCATAGTAATTACTTTAGCTAATGAACCCGTCCCCAGCTGTGGTCTCTTAATCTTTGTTTTGTTTTGAGACAAGATTTCTCTATGTAACCCTGACTGTCCTGGAACTCTCTTCTCTGTAGGCTAGGCTGGGCTTGAACTCAAGGGATTCAACTGTCTGCCTCCCGAGTACACGGACTAAAAGCATGCATCACCATGCCTGGCTTTGTTACTTTCTTTTTTTAAAAATAATTGCTTTTAATCTAATGATAGGCTTACATTAAAGTCAACTTACGTATGAACTGTTGTTAAGTGCTCTTTATTATCCTAAGTACATTGGGTTCTACACGGTAGAACCATTCATTTATGCTTGGACAGGAGTTGAGTGATAGAAAACACAGCCTTCACTTCAGAGTGCCTCCAGCCATAAGAACAACCTCAGAGTATTAAGCACTAGAGATCAGAAGCTTGTAATTGAGCTGATGTTAGTGGTGCAGGCTTTCAATCCTAGCATTCAGGAGGTAGATGCAGGTGAATTTCTGAGTTTGTGGCTAACCTGGTCTCCAGATAGAGTTCCAGGATAGCCAGTGCTGCCCAGGGAAGCCCTGTCTTGAGAAACAAAAATCAAAAGAAGCAGCAGTAGTTTGTAATTAACTTGGTAGAAACTTGCTGTTTCTCGGACCTAGGGATCAAATTCAGGGCCTTCTGCACTGCTGACCCTGCTCTTGGCTACCAAGCTACACGCCTAACCTAGATTTTTTTTTTGCTATTGTAATTTAAAAT
Organism: Arvicola amphibius; assembly: GCF_903992535.2. Taxonomy (NCBI): domain Eukaryota; kingdom Metazoa; phylum Chordata; class Mammalia; order Rodentia; family Cricetidae; genus Arvicola; species Arvicola amphibius. Next base: position 158,474,672 of record NC_052052.2, on the reverse strand, counting down.
CTATTTTCCATAAATAAGCTTTGGAATTTAATTTAGTTTCTGTCTTCTTCTGTGTCTAACTGAATGCATGTGGGTCCCTGGTTCCTGCATGGGATTTGGGAACACCCTGCAGTGGTGGCTGGGGCGAATAGCATCAACTTTTTCAGAGATATAGGTGAAGCTCTCAGATGAAAAGACCTCAAAACAATATACACATGTTGAAGAAAAGACTACAAGCCACAATCAGAGTATCTCAGCATGAACTACAATTGGTAAAGAAGGGGATTTGGCCAGGTCTGGTAGTGCATTCCTGGGGTGGGTGCATCTCTGTGAGTTTAAGGCCAGCCTGGTCTGCATAGTGAGTTCTAGGTCAGCCAGGGCTACAAATCTCATGAGACTGTCTCAACAAAAAGAAAGAAAAATGTGTTTTTGAAGTATTTGCCAGAGGAAAACAGAAACATAGTTCTGAAGACAGGAGCAGCAGATGAGAGTAGGAAGCAGATGTAGCTGGTCCAGAAGAAAACTTTCACGGTGGCACAAGACCCTAACTGATAATGGAGAGAGCTAATCAAGGTCTGTGTGTTGTACAAGAGAGTCTCTCAGTGGTAGGCTCCTTTCTAACACGCCTGAGGCACTGGGTTCCATCCACAGCACTGAAAGACATAAATATATATTTATATGGACACATATAAATATATAATATAATAAGTATAATATATTATTGTGGGTGGGAGAGCTAGAGAGATGACTCAGTAGTTAAGAGCACTGGATGATTTTGCAGGAGATCAGGGTTCGAGTCCCAGTATCTGTGTGGTGGTTTGCTGTTTTCTGAAACTCCAACACGTCTTCTGGCTTCCTCAGCACAGCCTGCACATGGTGTACACATATGCTCAATGGCAAAACATAGCATAAAAACAAATAAATAACATTAAAAAAATAGTATGGGACCAGCAAGATGGCTCAGTAGGTAAAGGCATTTGCCGTTTAAGTCTGTGGACCTAAGCTCAATCCTTGGAACTGAGAGAGAACCCACTTCACAAAGTTGTTTTGTGGATTGGGAAAATGTGTTTTTAAAGTGCTACACTTCTTAGCACAGGTTGTTTAGTGTTGGTGCACTCAAGGTGCATGTGGCAAGGAGGACTCTTCTCTGGTAGGTTGTGCTGTGGGAAATGCTTTTGTTCACTGTAAAGATTTGTCTTTCATATTGGTTTAATAAAACGCTGATTGGCCAGTAGCCTGACAGGGGCAACCAGACTAGGAGAATTCTGGGAAGAGGAAAGGCAGAGTCAGTCGTTACCCAGACACAGGAAGCAAGATGGGAATGCTTACTGAGAAAAGGTACCAAGCCACATGGCTAAACACACATAAGAATTATGGGTTAGTTTAAGTTGTAAGAGCTAGTTAGTAACAAGCCTGAGCAATAGGCCAAACAGTTTATAATTAATATAAGCTTTTGTGGGTTTTTTGGGACTGAATGGCTGTGGGACTGGGCAGGCCAGAAACAAACAATTAACTTAGGATCCTGGGAGCAAGAACTTGGCTCTGCTGCTAGGCTAGAACTTCTGTAAAAACTGCTTCTTGGTGACAGAACTGTGTCATTTAGAAGTAAATTGCCCTTTTCTTTTTTTCCAAATATAGGTTATATATTTGGGGAGGACTCCAGAAGATGCATATAGAACATTAATCTTTGGAGATACAGCCTATATTCCTTTCAGGTAAATGTGTAGATCTATTTGTATACATGTATGAATTTATAGACCTACCTGATCTGTTTGGTCAGATCCTTACCAGGAACTTCTTGGTGGTAATTCTTTATCTTTTAGATGAATTTTTATTTTTCTTTAACACCTTGACCACAGTTCCCTCCCTCCACTTCTCCCAGTCTCCCCTTCACCAACTACCTCTCAGTCCTACCCCCATCCACTCCTATTTCTATTCAGAAAAGAGCGGGCCTCCCATGGTAAAAACCAAACATGGCATATCAAGTTGCAGTAAGACTAGGCAGGCTCTTCTTCTTTTACTAAGGCTGGACGAGGCAACCCAGTAGGAGGAAGGGGTTCCAAAGGCTGTCCATAGTTAGAGACAGCCCTTACTTCCACTGTTGAGAGTCCCACAAGAAGACCAAGCTATCACATATATGTAGAGGGCATAGGTCAGCCCCATGCAGGCTCCCTGACTGTCAGTTCAGTCTCTGTGAGTCCCTATGAGTCCTGGTTAGTTGATTCTGTGGGTTTTCTTGACCCCTCTGATTCCTATAATTCTTTCCCCCCTCTTCTGCAGGATTCCCCGAGCTCTGCCTAATGTTTGGCTGTGAGTCTTTGGATCTTTTTCTGTTAGTTGCTGGATAAAGCCTATCTGATGTTTCTGATGTTATTTGGGCTTGGCTCCAGTCTATGAGTATAGCAGACTATCAATAGGCATCATTACACTGACTTTTTTTTTTCTGCCATTCGTGTTTGGTTCTATCCTAGGTCTCTGGGCTGTCCAGCCTCCGAATCCTGGCTCTCTAGGCAGTGTCCGATGTGGGCTTCTCCTGGCATGGGTCTCAGGCTGGACCAGTCAGTCGCTGACTGGCCATTCCCTCAATTTCTGCTCCTTCTTTACCCCAGCACATCTTGTAGGCAGGACAAATTGTAGGTCCGTAGTTATGTGAATGGTTGATGTTGCAATCCCTTCACTGGAAGTCTTGGCTACAGGAGATGACCAGTTCAGACTACATATCCACTATTGCTAGGAGTCTTGGGGTCACCCTGGTAGATTTCTTGGGAGTTTCCATTGCACTAGGTTTTTACCTCACCCCAAATGCCCCCCTCCAGTGTCTCTTCCAGTGCTCTTTCCCCTCCATCCCCACCAACTTGACCCCTCCTATTTCCATCCCCACCCACCCTAGTCCATTTGGAAAATATTTTCTGTTTCCGCTTCCCAGGGAGATCCAAGCACCTCCCTTTGAGCCCTCCTTATTACTTAGCTTCTTTGGTTGGTTCTGTGGATTGTAGCATGATTATCCTTTACTTTACAGCTGATACCCACTTGTGAAGTGAGTACATACCATGTTTGCCTTTCTGGCTCTGGATTACCTCACTCAGGATGATGTTTTTTTTCTAGTTCCATCTGTTTGTCTGCAAATTTCATGATGTCATTGTCTTTGACAACTGAGTAATACTCCACTGGGTAAATGTACCACATTTTCTTTATCTATGCTTTGATTGAGGGACATCTAGGTTGTTTCTAGTTTCTGGCTATTACGAATTTAAAGCTGCTATGAACATAGTTGAGCAGGTGTCCTTGTGGTAAGATGGAGCATCCTTTGGGTAGATACTCAAGAGCTGGGTCTTGAAATAGATTGAGTCCCAGTTTTCTAAGAAAACGCCATATTGGTTTCTAAAGTGGCTGTACAAGTTTGGACTCTTACCAGTAGTGGGAGTGTGCACCCCTTGCTCCACATCCTCACAAGCATGAACTGTCACTTGTAGTTTTGATCTTAGTCATTCTGACAGGTGTAAGATGAAATCTCAGAGTCGTTTTGATTTACGTTTCCCTGATGGCTAAATGTGCTGAACATTTCTTTAAATGTTTATCAGCCATTTGAGATTCTTTGTCGAGAATTTTCTGTTTAACTTTGTACCCTGTTTTTTAATTGAGTTATTTGTTTTTTGTCGTTGTTGAGATACAGTTTTTTATAGATACAGTTCGCATTGTCCCTTGATCTTCTTCTTTGTACCTCTCAAATTCTAGGGTTACAGGCATATACTACCATGCCTGTCCTGTGGTTGTTAATAGCTCGCTTTGGTTATCAGATAGAGAACTGGTTCTCAGCTTTGCTGTTGTTGTCTCCTTTACAAACTTAAGCCTCAGTTTGTAATGAAGATAGGAACTATAGTACTACCTACCTGCAGAGGTTATGTACATTAAAAACAAACAAGCAGACTTAGTGCCTGCTCTTACCCACTGTTTGCTCAGTGTTCATAGCCCTTTCTCTTTTTTAAAAGTTGTTGCATATTTGGAATTTGGAAAGGAAACACTAATGTTAAGAAAACAGACATTGCATACATACGTGTACATGTGCACATGTATGTGTGCAGCACTTAGGAACTGAACTCAGGCATTGTACAGGAACACACCACTGAGCCTGAAACCCAGCACAAAACACTAATCTGAATCATACAGCTGAGTCTTACACATGCATGTGTTACTGCCACACTTTGGGGTGCAGAACTTGTCTCTTATTCCCAAAGATTCCCTCTTGCCCTAGAGACTGCTCTCAGGCTACCTTTCTTGCTGTGTCTTAGACCTGTTTGTTTTTGAACTTCATGTGTTTAGAGTCCTCCAGTGTGCATTTTGAGGGGGATGGCTCAGTGATTAAAGCACTTGCTGCACAGCCTGGAGACCAGGGTTTAGGTTCTCCACAATCCATGAATGCTGGGTTGGGAATGATAGCCTACTTGTAATTCCTGCCTTGGAAAACAGAGACAGTGTATCCCTAGAGCAAGCTAGGCTAGCAAGGCCAGTCATGTCGGTGGACTCTGGGTTTGCTGAGGGATCTTACCTCAATGAATAAATAAGGTGGACGAGCAATTGAGGATGATTTCTGATGGCTCAGGTCAGGGTATTCATGAAGCAAGCACGTGTGTTCAGATAGGGGGTGGGGCTTGAATAGAGCAGGCCTTAGGCCACCGTGGTTCTCAAAGAGATCGTGCGTCAGATTCTTTGCAAGGTTGAATTGGCATGCCTTTAGCTGGGTTGGAGAATTGTCAATCACATTAAGGAGTTAATGGTAGTAGTTAACAGTTGCTATCAAAGTCGTTGTATTACTGTACTTGGAGAGTTTCCTCTCTTCCCATTGATTGATATAGGGCTGGTGTATTTGACTGTCTGTCAGCTAATTGTGCACTTGCTCAGATATGGAGTGATTTTTTTTAACCAAAGGTTTGGATGCTCTTTTGCTCTTAAGATTTTATTGGAATTTTGACCCTTAAGAATTAGAAAAAGGGGTCAAGAGAGATGGCTCAGCAGTTAAGAGCACTTGCTGCTTTTCCAGAAGAGCTGGGTTCAATTCCCAGTACCCACATGGCAGCTCACAACAGTCTGTAACTCCAGTTCCAGGGAATCTGACCCCAGTGCACATAAAATTAAGTTAAATAAAATAAATAAATAAATAAATAAATAAATAAATAAATAAATAAGGAAAAAGTTATCCAGTTAAATTGTTCAAAGTTGTGGTATAGCTGTAGGAACAAAATGCTTGGGACTGTGCTTTAGAGATCATTGGCGCATTGACTTCTAGTCAGCTTTGTCTGGGGTGAGTATGCTGTAGAACATTAACAGAGTAACACTTTGGGAATTTCAGAGATGCTGCCTACGGAAGCTGCAGTTTCTATATTACACTTCTCGACTGTTTTCACGCAGTAAAGAAGGTGAGTGTCTTGGAGAAGATGAGGCATTCTACACAACTCTGTTAGAATTTCTTCAAAAGAGGGGTGTGAAGTCAGAAGTATTCCATTCCCAGTTAACATTAAAGGGATCCCAAAGCAATAGACAGCTCATTCTGAATTTCTCATTGCTTCTCTGCATGAATAGGATGGAAAAGGCACAGGCAGAAGGCAGGCTGGGTTTGTCACTCGGTTGAGCACTAGTGTAGTGTTGACTGGGGTTTCTGTCCTACCTGGTTCCGCAGCCGTTAAAAATCACAGAGAGGCCTAATTTAATCATAAATTGATTGGCCCAGAGCTCAGGCTTTTTATTAATTAATTCTTATAACTTATATCAGCCCATAATTCTTGTCTGTGTTAGCCACATGGCTCAGTACCTTATTTGTGTTGACCGAGGTTTCTGTCCTGCCCAGTCCTGCAGCTGTTTAGTCCCAAATAAATAAACCAAGGTCTACATTAATTATAAACTGATTAGCCTGTTAGCTCAGGCTTCTTATTAACTAATTCTTATATTTTACATTAACCCATTATTTTTATCTGTGTCACCTGGCTTGGTACCTTTTTTGGCTTCCTCTGCGGCTGGGTCACAATTGAAGACTGAGCTTTCCTCTTTCCACAATTTTCCTGTTCTCATTGCCCCGCCTCTTCTTCTTGCCTGGTTGCCCCACCTATACTTCCTGCCTGGCTACTGGCCAATCAGCATTTTATTAAAAATAATACAAGTGACAGAATAAAAGACCATTGTCCCATGGCAGTGTAGCATGTGAGAGGCTAAGGGTTCAACCCCAGCATCACAAAAATAAGGCACAAATAAGAGAGTTAAGTAATTCGGTTCTAGATACAGTATTAGTTTTGAGTGTGTCTGATTTAAAATAAAAAAGTTGAATACTTTTTTCTTCCAAGTTCTGTTTATGTATGTGTAACATAGTAGCTGTGGGGCAGAGACTTGCTCCGTGACATTGTTGGGTTAGCATATTCAATGTCCTAGGTCTCAGCTCCTGTACCAACAACACAGTAACTTGAGACTCAGTTTTCTTGAGAGGCATTGAACTTTGAGTTCAACATTGTTGCAAAGTTTTATAAAAAAAACAAGTGAGTCACAATTGCTTTCTCAGAAAGTTTCAGGGCTGGGGGTATGGCATAGGGCCCAGCAACAAATAGGTGAACAAAACTCCGGTAGCCTTAGAAATTGCTCAACATGAATTCAGTGATACTTCCTAGGATATTTCCTGGTGCTTAGAGGAAATTAGGTAGGACATTGATTTTTTTGTTTATACCTTTGTTCTTAAAAAGTTTTCCCTTCGTATTTTAGGCAATGCAGTATGGCTTTTTAAATTTCAACGCATTTAACCTTGATGAATATGAACACTATGAAGTAAGTTCTTCTCAGAGTCCCTGCCCCACACTTCACTGAAGTGCCACTGATCAGCGTATCTGTGTTAGTGCACAAAGTAATATTTTTAATTTGTTGTTGTTACTGTTATTATTATTTATTCCATGTGATGTGCATTGGTGAGCTTGTAAGTTCAGAGGACAGCTTAGCAGAGCCAGTTTTCTCCTTTCACATCTACGTAGGTTTTGGGGCTCAAATTCTGGTCATCAGGCTTGTGTGGCAACTGCTTGACCTGTTAAGTCACCCCACTGGCCGGGATGATGTTTTGAATGATATGTGCTTTTGAAATGGGTCCCAGAGTCAAGCTCATTCACACATGTGTTATCTCTGCAGTGTGTGTGCTGAAAACATTTAAGATATAGGAACAGCTTGGCAGTGGTGACGGCACACACCTTTAATCCCAACACTTGGGAGGCAGAAGCAGGTGGATCTCCATGAGTTCGAGGCCAGCCTGGGCTGCTACACAGAAAAACCCTCTCTTGAAAAATTAAAAAAAATCCCAGCACTCAGGAGACAGTGGCAGATTTCTGAGTTTAATAAGTGGTTCCAGGGTGAACAGGTATTCATTGGTATAGTCTTTGCAATGCTTAGTTTAAATTCTGTTTTTAGTCTTGGTGATCTTCCTGTAGTGGTGGGGATACAGGTTTTGAGATCCTCAGTGTGGGAATAGAAAGGTAATTTACTTGCTGTATCTAGTGACCGCCAAAGTATATTTAATTGTTGTTAGAGCCTATCTGTATTGTCTGGACACTTCTGTTTCCAGTTATGAAAACTAAGCCCAAATAACCAGGCCTGGTGTCAAACACCTTTAATCCCAGTACTCAGGTAGATCTCTGCATGTTTGAGGCCAGCCTGTTCGCACATAGTGAGTTTCAGGCAAGCCTGTAGTTTGAAGCTACATAGTGACACCCTATCTATCTAAAAACAAAAGGCCCCAAATGTTTTAAATGAAGGAGTGAGCCTTTTACTTGAATCTGCACCTTAAAAATCCAGGAGCAGAGCTGGGGAGATGACTCAGTAGATAAAATGGTTATTTGTAAGAGCGAGAACCTGATTCAGATCTCAGCGCCCATGAAAGAAGCCCAGCGTGGCAGCAGACATCTCTAATGCCAGCACTTGGGGAGGTACAGAGAGCAGTATCCCTGGAGCCCCTCTTTTAGCTGATATCAGTAAGCTCCAGATTCAGTGAGAAAACTTGTCTCAAAAAATAAGGTGGTGCAACATGATTAATAACCCAGAGACCGATGTTGGGGTTCTAGTTGAAGATCAGAAAAGCAAAACAACCAAGCCACTAGAAAAATCATACCTCTTACAAGGTTGAGCGGCTGCAGACTGAGCCCTGAGCCTCTGTCCCCTCCCCTTTAGTGCTGGGATTAAAGGCCTATGGCTCCCTAGTACTGGGATTAAAGGTGTGAGCCACTACCACCTGGATCTGTTTCTGCATCGATATTGTTTAGCCCAGGTAGCCTCTGTCTCCCAAATCCTGGGATTAAAGGTGTGTGACACCACTGCCTGACCTCTAGTGGCTTAGTTTTACCCTCTGATCTTTAGGTAAGCTTTATTTATTAAAACATAAATAAGTATCACTATAAGGTGGAGAGGAAGTCAACCTTTGGCCTATATGCTCTCTCTCACACACACACGCATGCACATACATGCACATACACACATGCATGCACAAACACACATGCTCATGTGGGAATGTGGATTATTATTACCAGACTGAAGTCTCTTCCAGGAGCTCTGATCCTGGCCTACCGTATCAGATAAAGAAGATGGGGCAGGATAAAGTGTCCAGGCAGGAAAATTCACACATACACACACACACACACACACACACACACACACATAAAATTTTTTTAACTTATAAAAAAAAGAACCCCAGAAAATCCTCAATTCTACATGCCCTCATCCAAACAGATGAGTAAGAGGAAAGCTGTAGTTTTTTGAGGAGAGGAGGCTCTTTAGACAGTACTCCATGCATTCATATCCCAAGTCCGTAGATAATTAGCTTTTGCTGTCAGTTTCTAAAGAGCTTTTATTTAGAAGTCTGAAGTAGAATTGAAGTGTTTTGTTGATGATCTGGGCTGTTTTCATGGCAAAGATAAAGCGTATGTGTCCTCCTTGTGATGCCAATGAGTTTGGATCCCCAGAAGCCACATAAAAGCCAGGCAGGCAGGCAGGCATGGCTGAGACCTGTAATCCCAGCACTTGAAAGAGACAGATGATTCCAGGGGTGAGCCAGACCGGCCGAGTTAGTGTCCGCGAGCTCCAACAAATGAAGCAGAAAGTGATTGAACATCAGATGTCAACTTTGGGCTTCCACACATGCGAACATGCACACATACATGTGCACCATACACACTTAAAAATACTTTTTCTAGGTGTATGAAATGTTAAAAATAGCAGTTGGCACATGAAGCGCAGTGTTTCTTCTACTTCAGTTATTGAGTGATTTTTTTTCTCTTTTGGTGCTGATTCTCTCTGTCACAGTCAATTGCCTTTTGTTTCTTTAAAAGTCTTGTTCTGCCGGGTGTGGTGGTGTATACTTATAATCCCAGCCCTTGGAAGGCAGTGGCAGACAGAGCTCTGTTGAGTTGAAGGGCATCCTTGTCTACGTAGCATGTCGAGACCATCCAAGGTTACAGTGAGAGAACAAGGTGGATAGCACCTGAGGAATGGCACCCAAGGCTGTCTCTGTCCTCTGCATGCACACACAGCATAAAGTGTGTTTTCTTGTTTCCCTCTTGTTAAATGGAAGCAGTGGAGACCATGCTTCTATCTGACACATTCCCTGTTTTTACTCAGGGAATCAAAATTAAAATTGTTTACATAGCAAGTTACTCGTCTGTTTAGGATAATGGGTGAGAGACCTTTTAGAGTCCTCGTACACTAGACACGTTTGCTTCCTTAGTAGGAATTAGTTTCCTATCATAAGAATTTTTTCAGATAAAATAACAAGGTAGTTGAAATATAGTAATTGAGTACAGAGTGTGTTTTCTAGGCTGATGACCTAAGCAAAGAAATACTTTTAAAACAAAGTGATTGACACCGGGAAGGTTAGCCATCCCTTGGGAATACCCAAAGCAAGGCACGATAGATTTCTATCTTGTGATCACCAATAAACAACCGACTTGCTAACACCAGTGGCTTGGAACTCTGAGAGTATTGAGAAGGGAGGTGGAAGGAGATGGGGTTCAAAGGTTATTTGTCCTGGTCTTCCTTTGCAGAAAGCAGAAAATGGAGATTTTAACTGGATAATACCAGAGCGGTTTCTTGCCTTCTGTGGACCTCATTCAAGATCGAGGCTTGAAAGTGGTATGCAAAACTATGGAACCATTGTAGCCTTTGGAAATGGGAGGACAAGCTGGGCATAGTAGAGAGTGCCTGTTCTCTCGGTTGTTTGAGCGTCTGAGTGAGGCAGGAGGAAGAGTCCTGAGTTCTGGTGTGCTGTGGGGTTGGCTGCCGGGATTGCCATGGTCACCTCTGAGAATGGGGCTCCTGAGTTGCCCATGGAGGGGTAATCCAGCCCAGCTTAGAAAGAGACGGAAGAATTAACCTAAGCTTGGCTCAGTCTATATGATTTAACCACTCTGGGTTATTTGAGTGCATTGTTTTGCCTGGATGTTAACTTTTTACAACTTTTGTGTTTTACAGTTGTAATCAAATTGGTATTCAGTCCCCAATCCAGACACTGTTTCCACCCTCTTTCAGGTGAAACTATTTTTCATTCTTTCCTTCCTGCATTTTACAAGATGTGGTGCATTTCTTTATGTAGGTTACCACCAACATTCTCCTGAGACTTATATTCCATATTTTAAGAATCACAATGTAACTACCATTATTCGTCTGAATAAAAGGATGTATGATGCTAAACGCTTTACGGATGCGGGTTTCGATCACCATGATCTTTTCTTTCCGGATGGCAGCACCCCTGCTGAGGCAATTGTCCAAGAGTTTCTGGATATTTGTGAAAATGTTGAGGGTGCCATTGCAGTGCACTGCAAAGGTAAGCGTGCGCATGGATGAGTACACGTGGAGATGCGTGTCGTATCCGCTTGTGTTACAGGGAGAGACGTACGACACTGTGTTTTTGAAAGAATGGTTTAAAGTTTTTCTATGACATTGTGTGTGTGCTGTGTGTGTGTGCGCGCACGCGCGTGTGTGCTCTTGCATTCTCTTACCATATAGTTTCTGGGGATAAACTCACATCATCAGACTGGTAACAAGTTACCAGTGGATGCATCTCACTGGCCAAAAAGAATGATTTTAAAACCCTAAAATTATGAAAAGCATAGTAAATTATTTTCATGAATAAGCCTACAAAGGCTTATCACATTGAAATGTGTGCATTTATTCAAATGTCTGTCATGTGCCTATGTGGTAAGTCCTTAGGTTGTCAGTGATAGAGCAAGGTCTTACTGCAGCTTGCTGTGTGGAGAATAAGCTCTGACAAGATGTGTTTCAGCAGCCGTAGCAGTTTCTCATACTAAATGTTCCATGAATGACTGTAAATGACATACTCTATGGATATAGTAGAGTTTATTTAACTTTAATGTGAACTGGTTAAGGAGGCAAGGGATAATCACTAAGAAAAGTTCAGTAGCAAGATAAATAAAAAAATAAAACAACCACCAAATTAATTTCTGGAATTAAAACTGTATTTGTAGTTAGGAGTTGAGCTATAATTACAACATTGAATGTTCATTTTGTAGTAGAAGATGACAAGGCATACCAAAAGGTAAAGTGGAAGGGGAGCCAGGAAAAGTATAAAAAATCCACAAAAAAATCCTTGAGTTGAATAGTGGTGGTGCACACCTTTAATCCCAGCACTTGGGAGGCAGAGGCAGAGGCAGGCAGATCTCAGTGAGTTTGAGGCCAGCCTGGTTTACAAAGAGAGTTCCAGGACAGCCAGGACTATTACATAGAGAAACCCTGACTTGAAAAACAAAACAACAACAAACCAACCCCCCTAAAAAACAAAACGAAACAAAACTATCCTTGACAAGGATCAGATAGTGGATTCTCTAGATGATTTAAAACAGCACCCTCAACGGTGCTCATGGTGAAAAGAAAATAGGGGGGGGGGGCGCGGAGTGTGAGCAAAATCTTAAGTGTCAATAGAAGAAAAAAAACCACAAAGTGAACCCAAAAAGCAGTTCTGAAAATATATTTAAAAACTTACTGACAGGGTTCCAAAGCAGACTTGCTCAGGCAGAAGGAAGAAGCAGGACAGTAAAGAGCAGAACAAAACCATTAAAATGTCACCAGGCAGGGACTGGAGAGATGGCTCAGTGGTTAAGAGCACTGGCCATTCTGGCTGATCTTCCAAAGGATATGAGTTCCATTCCCAGGACCCACATGGCAGTTCACAACTGTCTGTAACTCACGTTCCAGGGGATGTGCAGCCTCACACAGACATACATACAACTAAAGCCCCAATATACATGAGAGGGAGAGAGGGAGAGAGAGAAAGTCACCAGGTCTAGCAGAGTTGTGGGGTGGAGCCCAGAAGACCAGCTCATGTGTGTGGAGGAAGCTCCAGCAGAGGAGAGGGAGAAAGGAGGCAAACTCTTGGCCTGGAAAAATTTCCCACTTTGATGAAAGACATGATTGTAAACATTCTCCAAACTCAGCAAACTCCAAACAAAACCAACGCAGAAACTCACGTGAAGATACGTTATAATGAGACTGTCTAAAGACAGACACTGGAAGAAGCAAGAGAGGAAACTCTAGTTACCAGATCTTCTGTTAGAAGCCGTGGAGGCCAGAGGCAGTGAATTGATACTAATCCAATTGCTGAAAGAAAAACCCTACAACCAAGAGTCCTATAAGTCTTCAAAACTCCCTTAAAAATAAGGAGAAATTAAACCACCCTCAGATGGTCATGTGCTGGGGGAACTGTTAGAACGTTAGAACTTGACCTGTGCTCTCTTGGGTGGAGTAGAAAGGCCCCAGACAGTGGCTCAAAGCCTTACCAAGAAGCAGGTATTTCTGGTAGAGGTAAATATGCACACGGACAGTTAAAAACTAGTGATAGCTTTTGATATTGTCATTATTGTAATATAAATACTGTAACATTGAAAAGATTGGAAACCAGTACAAAAATCCAGGATTGGTTCTGCACAAAGTCTAACAAAAATCACAAACCTTTAGTTATATTGATGACGAGAAAGGAGAAAAGGCTCAGATTATTAAATCAAGAGGTGACAGTGGGGACACTAACAGAGTCTATAGAAATGACCAGAGGACCTGAACTTGAATCCACGTGTAAAAGTTAGGCAAGGCTGAGTGTACCCATAATCTCTGCATGGGGCTTGGGGCACACAGGAAGATGGCTGGGCATAGCAGCCTGTCAGCCTAGGTGAAACCAGCCAGCTCTGGGGTCACAGAGAGACCATATCTGCAGGGTCTGAGGTCGAGAGTCATAAAGATTACTGTGAGCAATTGCAGAACAGAAAGTTGGGTAATGGAGATGAAGTGGAAAATTCCTGGAAACACAAAGCCTACCAAGACAGAGTTTCCGTGAGACGTAGTCAGTGGGTTTAAAGTCTGCAACACGGAGAAGGTGAAATGAAGCCAAGTTTCCAGGTGAAGGAAAAACACTGGACCGTGTCATCTCCTGTGACTAACACCGATTCTCAGAGACTTAGAGACCACAAGTAGTTATATGAGGCCCAGATTGCCTTGCTCCCAAGCACAAACAAAGAAGCCAAGTCATAAGGTGCTGTAAACATTGTAAGCATCCTGAACAAAGGTGTTTACCAGCTGAGCTCAGTAACATGTAAATGGATTACAGGGTCTCTGTTGGTAGAGGGCTTGGTTTGCAGCACCGCCTAACCCAAGTATCATGGTACGCACCTAGTATCATGGTACGCACCTAGTATCATGGTACGCACCTAGTATCATGGTACGCACCTGCAGTCCTAGCGTTGAGGACATGGACGCAGGAGGATCAGAATTCAAGATTATCCTCAGCCACGTAGTGAGTCCGAGGCCAGTCTGGGGTACAGGAGATAATATAATAGAAAAATCGGTGTGAATCTCCATGGCAACAGTGAATTCCAAAACCCACATCATCAGCTCTGCTAATATAGGAATGGCATTTGATGGAATTCAGCCCCTCCCTTTATGTGATAAAACCACAGAGAACAAAGTAGGCCTAGAAGGAAAGTGTCTCAACATAATAAAAAGCCCACAGCCGCTGTCACCCTGTGGGTTGTAAGAAACGGAAACTGTTCATCGCTTGCTCTGATCTGGGGTGGTTTTTCCTAATAGCTGCCTCAGTTCTCTCCCATGAGAGCCACTGCCACCGTTTCATGTATTTGCTTCAGTAGGACCCCATTTCTAAATCACGTGGATCAGGGAGGGTCCTCTAGGGAGCGAAAGCAATAGCATGTTTATATATAGCATGGTTTATTAAAAGAAATTGTGGAGTCGGTGAGTCCATCCGTCATCTGTACTATGAGCTGCCTGCCTGGAGGCGTGAAGACAGACCTGCTTTGGGGTGGAAAGAAAGCTAGTCTTTTTGTTCTGTTCAGACTTTGAATGGATTGGAAGAGGACCGCCCACATTATGGAAGGCAGTGTGCTTGCTAAAAATGGCACCAATTGAAATGCTGATTTTCACCAGAAATTCCTTCCAAGCTGACACAGCACCCTAGGAGTTAATCATGTAGGAGGAGAGAAGAAGGCCAGGAGATGACTCAGCATCTAACGTTCTGCCACACCAAGCGTGAGACTGGAGTTCAGATCTCCAGGACACACATAAACGCTGGGTGGTCATGTAGCCCACCAATAGTTACAGGGAGGGAAGAGACAGGATTTCCACACTAGCTAGCCAGACCAGCCATTTGGGTGAGATCTGTCAGGTTCAATTCAGAAAGCCTGCCTTAGTGAGTAAGGTGGGGAACAATGAAGGAAGACTCTTAGACTTATCAGGGCTTCCTCTTGCATGTGCCCCCCAAAATGCAACCATACACACATACTCACATCACACCACATACAGACACACACACACACACACAAAATGGGAAGAGTTAAAGGAAAAGAGTTGAGGGTATAGTTTAGGGCAGAGTGCTTGTCTAACTTGTCTAAGCACTCCTCAGCTATAGCAGAGCGTGAGCAGGTACGGGTGTTGAGTAGGTGATACTGTTGGATGTGATAGCAGATGTAAGCCTTGGGCAGAAAACACTTCTTAAAAAATTATTTTTATTTATGTGCATGTGTGTGTGCGCTTCTGTGTGTGTGCACGTGTGCAGGTGCCCTTGAGCCAGAGAGTATCTGATCTCCTAGAAATGGAGTTACAGGCAGTTATAAGCCACCTGGTAGTGGGTGCTGGGAACTGAACCTGGGTCTTCTGTAAGAGCAGTGAGTGCTTGTAGTACAAATAACTTTCTTTTTTTATTTTAGACAAAAAGGGGAAGTACAGTGATATTTTATTTGTGTTTTCATAAATAAAGCTCATCAGAAGATCAGAGTGCAAAGCTAGCCACACCAGTCAGCCATATAGGCCAGGCAGTAGTGGCACACACCTATAATCCCAGGAGCCACAGTAGTTAGCCACAGAGACTGGGCAGTGGTGGTTCACACCTCTAATCCCAGCACTAGAGAGGAATATAAGGCGGGAGGAGACAGGAACTCACCCTTTTCAGTCTGAAGATTTCACAGAGGTAAGAGCTCTCTCGTAGTCTGCTTCTCTGATCTCCAGCTTGCACCCCAGTTATCTGTCTCTGGGTTTTTATTATTTGTGCTACAAGTGTTCTTAACTGTTAGGTCTCCTCTCCAACACCACATTTCTTAACAATTCCCGTTCAGAAAACGATTCTTAGTCTTTGGCTTCACATCGAATCCTCAGGGGATTTTAGAATGATCCAGTCTCTGTTCCTCGGCTGCATCCCACTTAGGTCTTGACGGTGAAACCTGGTGCTGGCTGTGGAGGGAGGCAAAACCCTGGGAAGCCTTTAATTTTTTTTTTTTTTTTTTTTTTTTTTTTTTTTTTTTTTTTTTTTTTTCTTCCTCCTGTTCCAAAAATTCTGGAGGATGTGCAACCAGATTTCATTGATTGTTTGTTTTTCTAGCTGGCCTTGGCCGAACAGGTACTCTGATAGGCTGCTACCTCATGAAGCATTATAGGATGACGGCAGCCGAAAGCATTGCCTGGCTCAGAATCTGTAGACCGGGTTCCGTGATTGGGCCCCAGCAGCAGTTTCTGGTCATGTAAGTACCCTGGAAGCTTGTCTCCTGTAACAGCAGGAGTGTGAGTAGGGGCAGGGAATGGGCGGGCTTCCCTAATGGAAAGCTGTATTTTGTTGTTGTCTAAACTCCCTAGGAAACAGTCAAGCCTCTGGCTGGAAGGCGACTATTACCGCCAGAAGTTGAGAGGGCAGGAGAATGGACCCCTCAGAACAGCCTTCTCCAAACAACTTTCGGATATTGACGACATTTCGATAAGTGGGCTTGAGAATCAAGACAATCAAGAGCCAGAGCTGGTAATGGAACCGTCCCGATCACGCTGTTGTTATTGCTGTAAATGCTGTTGAGATCCTTGTAGGGCATGGAGAAAATCATAGGTAAAGATAATAAAGTGACCTTGGAGGGCTGTCACCACACAGTTGTGTTAAGATACAACCCTCCCTGGAAGTGTTTGACTGGAAAGAAAGTTGTGTGCTCATAGAGTGTCTTACTTCCTAAACACAGATGGAAGTGAGCAGTAGGGAGCCATCTGCAGATGGATCTGGTCACTCCCCTGCCCCAGTGTCCTGTCCTCTTAGCCGCTTTAGAGGTTCAAATGGAGAACTTTCAGAGAGCTGCAGTTTCAGAGGCAGCAATACTAGGCTAAGGGGTAATGAATGAATGTTCAAACTGTTACAAGTTCTAATACCAAAAGCCTATTATGTATCTTTACTCTTTTACATATGAGGGGCTTTGGGTCCAGTGACTCCAAAAGTCAGCTTTGATTGTCTTGAAATATATGGCTGATAGTTTGATTTTTGAAAACTCTTGTAGCATTCAGAAGAAACTTAAAGTATGTGTGTTTGTATGTGCTCATGAACACACACGCCTCTCTGAGTGCTCATCCATGCCTCTGAGTGTGTTTGTTATGAGCTTGCATGTTTCTGTGTGTGTACATATGTGCATAAATGTATGCATGCTGTGTGTGTGTGTGTGTGTGTGTGTGTGTGTGTGTGTGTGTCTGGATAAGTAGCCCCTTTGTTTCAATAGGAATCTAACTTAATAGCTCAGTGTTTTCTTTTTCTGTTGTTGCTGTTGCTTTGATCCACACAGTATAGCGATGATGAAATCAGTGGAGTAACTCAAGGAGACAAGCTTCGGGCCCTGAAGAGTCGGAGACAGTCCAAAGCCAACTCTGTCCCCCTCACGTGAGTGGTTTTCCTTCACTGTGCTCGTCCTCGTTTATATGGTGTAGGTCCCTAGTGGACGTTTTCCCTGCATTCTTTTCTCCCTAGCTGTACACCTGTGATGCAGTGATCACACGTGTGATTTAAAATCTGTAGGTGCTCACCTGGGAAGTGCTCAGGCGTTCACTTACCTCTGTGTTCTGTTGTAAGCCTCAGGAGCCATGATAGGTAAGAAAGCAACATCAGCAAAGCTTTTGTCCAGAGACAGTCACTGTGACACCCTCAAGAGAGGAACCGTGGATGTCAAGACCAGGATAACAGAGTTGGCTGTAGTTATTAAGCTGAGATTACATGCCAGTCCTCAGTCTGCACACAGTAGGATGGAGTCAGTTGTCATGTGATGTCTTAAAATCATTCTGTCATCTCAGGGAGTGATAAACTTGTCCCCAAATTACGTTCTTATAATTTGGGGGGGGGGGGGATCTGGACAAATAGTTTCAAATTGTTGACAGAGATTTAGTACAATAAGAAGTTTTAGAAGTGGGTGTCTTTATCCCCACGTGAACTTCGTAAGCACTTGTGTTAATTTGGCTCCAACTACAGGGAACAAATTTGTGTACAAATACGGGAACTCAAACTATGTAGCTTCCTAGCAGCTCTCCACAAACCCAGCCGAGCTTTTGAGTCATGTGGGAGCTTACCTTATTAATGCAACTTCTAGTTGAAGCTTCTGGGGTGGGATTCTTATTTCTTTCTTTTTTAAAAAAATTAATTAATTTATTATATATACACTTTCCAGAAGAGTGTGTCAGATCTTATTACAGATGGTTGTGAGCCACCATGTGGTTGCTGGGAATTGAACTCAGCCAGTGCTCTTACCTCTGAGCCATCTCTCCAGCCCTAGGATTCTTATTTCTAGCAAGCCTCTTTTCCTGCCCCTTACTCCTGGCATGGTAGATGGGTGGGGCACGAAACCCTCTGAATTGTACATCCTAGGAAGCGGATGCTTCTGTGAGTTACACACACTTTTTGTGCTAAGGCTGTCTATTGCCAGTTTAATTTTTAATGGATTGTTTTTTTCTACATTCAGAAGCCAGGTCAGAAGTTAGGGGATACAAATTCTGCTTGGTCAAAAGTTCTTGTTATCAGCTATAGGGATGGCTCAGTTGCTTGAGAGTACTTGCTGCTCTTGCAGAGGTCCCAAGTTTGCCTCCCAGCAGTACCCAGATCAAGCAGCACACAATCACCTGTAACTCCAGCTCCAGGGAGCCTCTGCTCTCTGCAGGTGTGCACACACGCACACATACACATAAATAAAAAGATAAATCCTTTTTAAAAACAAAAAAAAAACTATTCTTGTTAAATAGAACTTTCAGGAAATTTTACCTTCTCCACTCTTTAGAAATATGTTTTCTGGAGCTCAAGTTACTCAGTGATCTCTTTCTTAGGGATGCTGGGATTATGTAATTCATAGTCTCCATATGGAGACTAAAATTTAAAGACCTTTGGAACTGGCAGAAGATGTCAGATGTCCCTCCACTCAGCAGAGTATGTGAGACTGGGCTGTTCTCAATGAATGAAAGCCACTAGAGGGGTTCAGGGTGAGCTCATTGGGAGAGTGCTTGCAGGGGGCTGGGATTTAATCCTCCTCACTGCTGGAAAAGGAAGAGAGGGAAGGAAGAAAGGAGAAGGGGATTTAGGAAAGACTGGGTCAAAAGATTAGCCCCCTCTCTGCAGGCATTTGTTTAGTTATACCCTTCCCCCACTGGGGTTAAAAAGAACAAAAGAATGGTAGATTCCAAACCTTTTACTGTTGTTGTGTTTAAAATACTGGAGGTGGTGTTATTTAGGCTCACAGTGTAATTCATCATGGTGAAAAAGTCAGGGCAGGACACCAAGGAAGCACTTAGTCACATGTCATTTGATGCCTGTGTATGCTCAGCCAACTTTCTCCCTCTGGAGATGGCACCATTCGAGGTGGGTTTTCCCATCTGAGTTAATCTTAGATAACCCCTCACAGGCATATCTTGACTCTTGGATGGATAATCTATATTCCGTCAAATTGACAGTATTGATCACCAGATGGCCCGTCACTCTGTATGCCACTAACTTTCTGTGTTAGATCTCCAGGAAAGAATGCATGGAGGTGGGGTTGCAGTTGTATCCTGCGTGGTCATAAGGTAGAAACATACAATCACTTTAGAAAAACCACTTAAATCCAACAGTGCAAAAAAGACAAGTGAACATTTCAACAAAGAAAAATAACTCTTAAGCTTTGAGTTTTACCAGAGGAGCAAATGAAGATCTATCGTACATGCCACTACCCACTGAGATAACATTGTAGTCGGTAACTAAGTGGAAAGGTAGGAAACAACTGAGAAAGACCCTGGCATTGACCTCTGTCTTCCACACATCCACACAGGCGTGTGCTCACATGTAAATACCTACAGCACACAAACAAGAAACTGGGTGTGTGGTGCACACTTGTAATCCTAGCACATTAGCGCTTGAAAGGTGGCGTTGGGAATATCAGAAGTTCAAGGTCATATTCAGCTACCTAGTAAAGTCAAGGCCAGCCTGGGCAATAGGAGACTTTGTCTTAAGAAAGAAGGGAAAATTAGGAAAAAGGAAAATTAATATCAAATTTTGGGTGTGTATTAGTTACTTTTCCATTGCTATGATACAACACCATAACCGAGGCAACTTATAGAAGGAAATGTGTATTTGGGCTTTTTGTTCCGGGGGGTTGGAGTCCATCAGCATCACAGGGAAGCGACAGCATGCATAGTGGCAGGCCACCTGGGAATAGCAAGAGACTTTGAAACCTCAAAGCCCACTCCCAATAACATAGTTTCCCCATAAGGCCACACCTCCTACAGCTACCCAAATCATCTAACCAACTGCAGACTAAGCGTTTAAACTCCCAAAGCTGTGAGGTCCATCTTTTTCAAATCACCTCATGTTGTGTAAAGAAAACAAGAAAGCACGCATAGCATGACCACAGTGGTGAAGTTGATGGTTTCTAGTCAGGTGCACTTCTGTGATCCTTGCTGTCAAGTCTGCAGATCACCTGAACTTCCAACTAGAACTCAGTTCCCTGTTCATAGCCACACCTCCTGATCTTGTCAGACGTCTGTGGGTTGTTTCTGCCTCCTTTTCTCCCAGTGCTCAGGTGTACAGTTTTGTATGACCATACCTCATATTTGTCTATGGCCAAATAGGTATTGTTAAGTCAGGATGGCGGGATGGTTATCCAGCTAGACGTGGAGTCTAACCATTTGTTCCTGTGTGCTAAACTAAAGGCAGCATTTTTGTCTCAACAGAAATTGGACCACCACCACCACCACCACCACCCTCCTTTCCCGCCCCTTTGCCATCACAGTTGCTGCTTTGGGACTTTTAGGGTATCTTAAAGCCACAGGCAGCTCTGTGTTTTATTACAGGATTTGTTTTGGCTTCCCAATGTGAACATCTGTTCTTTCCCCTTCCGCCCTTTCCAGATGTCCCCTAACTGTGCTGACCTCTGCACTGTGTAGTGTTGCCATCTGGTGGATTGTGTGTGACTACATCCTTCCCACCCTGCTGTTCTGTCTTGATGGCTTCAGAACACAGTAGCCATCCGGACCCTTTGACAGATAGTTTGCTGTGTAAGTTTCTTGTTCCCGTTTCTCTCCTGCCTTCCCCTGTTGCCCAGTGTGGTTTTTCAAGGTGCATGTGTTTCTCCTTCTGGCTCTCCTGGCTGTTTTGGTTTGCTTATTTTCCAGGGTTCTCTTTCTGAATCTTTTCCATGAATGGCATGGTGGTAGCAGCAGTGGGTGGGGCAGGGCCTCAATGATCCTTTGAAGCCAAGAATGTTGGAAAAATGACACCCATTTTTGAAAGTTGTGCTAGCTATTTATATAAGTGGGCTTTGGAATAGTTCTCTTTCCTGTAGAAATGTTTAGGTAGTTGGCCTAATTAGTGTGATCTCCTTTCTACCAGGGGCTGCACACACCTCTCATGTTCTGTACCTTGAGTGTGTTTCCAATCAAAAGGGTTTTATCATCTCCATTCTTATTTTAGCAAAGATTGGGTTTGTAGCATCGAGGGCTAGCGAGGACTGTAGCGTGATTTCTGCCCGTGGAGCATCTCTCTTCAGGTCACCTGTCGTTGGTGGTAGAGCATCCATGGTCATGTCGCATCCTCCTCTGTGTTGAGTGACACTAGGAGACAGAGCTGGCTATCTCCTTCCTGCTCAGTTTTCCACCTTAGTCTCTAGACTCTGCCGTCTTCCTTTCTCAAGTGTAGCTAGACTGTCTTTATTAGACTATGTACCCAGGGTTGTAGTCTCTTGAGATCTGTCATCTTCTTTTCAGCAGGGTGTGGCGGGAAACGCCCATGTGGAGCACCACAGCCGAGGCCCACAGAGGGAGACTTTGTCCCACGCAACAACACCCCATATCTGTCTGTTTTCCGTAACCTTTCTTCTGTTCATTCGAAAAACGACTCTTCTTGTCCCAGCTTGGACTTAGAAATTACCAAAGCATGCAGAATTCCTTTCTAGGATCTCTTCCAAAGTAAAAGTGCATTGCAACCAACCCTGGTCCTTCGTGGTTCTGTTGAGTGTTTTCATATGACTGAGAAAGATAAAAAATTAATCAGAGCCAAATCTTGAAGATTAAAGAAAACCTACTGAACACATTTTTGCTTATGTTATTTCCTTGAATATCTTAGGTGAATTTATAGTCTTAAATTCACACTCAGGTTTCTGTAGAATTTTTTAAAAAAATTTTTTTTGCCACTTCTGTCAACTGAAGAGCGGGGATGCCTTTTATAGTTCTTCTCAGGCCATCCAAGTGGCCGGGATGTTCCGAGTGGGTGGAGTTGCTGCTAATAATATTTGTCTTCAGGCTCAAATGTCTTCAACTTAAGTGTTGCTTCTGCTAGGGATTTCCTCCTCGGCGTCCTCTGCCAGATAGTTAGGTCACCTGTAACTGGGGTTGCCACCACATTTCAGGACCTAAGCAGGGCATTCCATTTAGCCTGCCTACTGATTTGAACTTACAAAAGCAAAAACCTTTCTGTAGCTGATCTTTGTAGCCATCTGTGTGATCTTTGTAGCCACTAGTTCCTGGCCACTTTCTTCTAAAGAGGCTTCATTTGTGGGTGACAGTTCAATCCTGCTCCATTGTGATAGGCCATTGCTGTGAGCTGGTAAGAGAGCCTTGCCTAGCAACCGTTAAGACTCCATTAGCTGGTTGTCTGGAACCTAATCCAGAAAGCATCTATGTCTAGTGCATGCATGGGGGACGGTGTTGCTAGAGAAAGTTGGAGGGTTTTGTGGGCATCATACAAAAAACTCTGTAGCAGTGGTCCCTTAGAAAGCCAGCCAGGCATTTGGAGGCTCAGCAGAACACACTTGGTCCATCATTTGGTTTTTTATTTTTGTTTTTTAAACTCTGGTGTGTGTCTCACGTTGTCACTCTCTGAGATCTAGAGCTACTGAGGCTCCATAGACACCACAGAGAGGGCACTGGTCTATGGTTTGGGCACAAGTTAAGGAAGACCAACGCAAATTTTATTGGTAAACATAGCAGAAAAATATATATTCTGCATATTGCTTGGGAAAAGCCAGGTGAGGAGTGCAGGTGGCAGAGGGAAACTAAACACCTGAGTTTGGCTTCCTTGCACTGTCTGAGTTCACGTTAGCCTCTTGCTGGTAATATATCGGTGTGGTTCTGGAGCTTCCCACGGTACTGATGTGCTAACTGCTCACTCGGGTTGGATAACCTGAGGCTTCTCTGGTGTGGTTAATGCATACTGAATTTCCTTCTGAGTGTCAAAATTCCACAGAAATTAGTAGCCACTAATATCACTATTTCACATTCATTTACACTATTTTATGGAAAAATTAATGCTCTAAAAATTTATTTTGTTAGCCTAAGAAATAATTTGACGGAGTTGGTAATTATTTGTTTGCTTTTTGTTTTTTGAGACAGGATTTCTCTGGATAGTCCTGGAACTTGCTCTGTAGACCAGGCTGGCCTTGAACTCACTGAGATCCACCTGCCTCTGCCTCCCAAGTGCTGGGATTAAAGGGGTGCACCATCAGTGCCCAGCCTTTTTTGGGGGTGGGGTAGGATGAGGATGGTTGTAGTTCTTCATTTTGTATAGCACTTAAATTTTCGGTTTCAGTTTTAAGAAACCAGGAGCAGATTTCCTGAGCGGGCGGTGCACTGGTTTCTTGTTTTTTTGTGCTAATGGTCTTACAGTACGGTAGTTACCCTCGCTTTTGACCGCATGATTTGAAATGGAGGAGTGACGTTTCAGAAAAATCCAGTCTCATCTTTCTCTTTTGTCAAGAAGCCATAGAGGAGATCAACTATACACACTGCCCAGAAACCTGGAAAAATCAACAGGTGGATTTGGTTGCTTTTATGCAAATTATCCTTAAGAGAGATAAATAAATATTTCCTCCTCGATTTGTATTAGCAGAAAGAAATTTTAGCAGTTGGATGGGAGAAGTAGTATCACTATTCTGTATAGCCCAGTATGGGTAACTGTGATTGGCAACTGACAGAATTTCTTAAGGCGAGGGTCCTTGAAGGTTTCCAGCACTTAGGGGTGATGGGTGAGGCCTGGCTGAGTCAGCTCCTCCATCTTACTCTATACATTATGTACACATACTGAAGTGAGTCCTCATGCCCAATAAATACGCAGGATTATGATGTGCATCCTAAATTATTATATCATTCCTTAAAAAGAACTTTCACGGGGCTGGAGAGATGGCTCAGTGGTTAAGAGCATTGCCTGCTCTTCCAAAGGTCCTGAGTTCAATTCCCAGCAACCACATGGTGGCTCACAACCATCTGTAATGAGGTCTGGTGCCCTCTTCTGGCCTACAGGCATACACGCAGAAAGAATATTGTATACATAATAAATAAATATTTAAAAAAATAACTTTCACTAAATCCTGTTTTGAGTATCTGGGCTCATGTTGGTTCCTTCCTGAGTCACATTTGTGTGGCACCCACTGTTGTCTACTTAGAGTATTTCAGGTCAGTTTTGTAACACGGGCAGATTGAGCCAGGGCCTCCATTGCCTGTGAAGTTGCAGGGCTTTCCGAACAGTGGAGGGTTGACAACTCCGCCTGTTCTCACTCTGTTGGTGAGCCAAGCAGTGAGGTGTTTGGTTGCCGTTACTGAGGGCAGTTCACCATCATCAGAACTTCGGAACCTGTGCGACATTAGGAGGACCATGACAGGCCTGTGAAGCAGACTCCTCCAGAGCTGAAATTACTTATTTTTACTCTTTGGAGCTGGTCTCTTGCAGATTGTTATTGGCTCTCCCGACTGTAGTTTGACTTCAAAAGGAGGGAGCCCACTCTACCCCCAGACAGGGTTTCTCTGTGTGGCCCTGGCTGTCCTGGAACTCGCTTTGTAGACCAGACTGGCCTCCAACTCACTAAGATCCACCTGCCTCTGCCTCCTAAGCTGTGACTAAGGAGGAAGCGTTTAAGGCAATGTTTTCTCCTTCCTCTAGCAAACGTTGATGGAGATAAATGAGTGCATGTGGTTCCAGCAAAGACTGGCCTGCCAACGTCTTTTGGTGTTTTCTGCTATTTTTTCCTCTGACAGTTTAATGAGAATTACTTACGGGACCATGCTTTGTGTGTGACCTGTTCTGTTTCATGATTTTTCCTCCTGGGCAGTCTTCTGTCATAGAAAGGCTTTTAGGTTTTAACTAAGACAAGTTTCACAGCATTTAAGTGATTAACTGAACATTTAGTAAATAGTTATGATTCAGTTTTGTCTGTAATTTTGCTAGAACGTTATTTAAATTTTCCATTGACATACAAAATTATTTGTTGTTTATTATATCTGCTTTTTGCTCTGACCAGTGAATATTATGTAGCTATTTTGCTACGTTTATATTTAGACATTTGAAATACGGGATTTATGACTTTGTGACTGAAATCTGAGAATCTGTTTTGATAGGTTTGACTAATAGATTTCTCTGGTTTGTGAATTACATAAAATGCCAGGTCATCCATTTTCCAAAAGCAAAGTATTCTGGTTATCTCCGAATAACCTTCAAAGAAAAATGAGATGCTTGGTGTAATAATGTGCTTCAAGGTTTTTTTTTTTGTGTGTGTGTGTAAGTGGCAAATGTTGATTGCACAAAATTCTTCAATTTGCAAAACAAATAATTATATCAAAGTGCAAAATTGCCTTTCTCTGTTAGCTATTTAAAAGTTGTTTTAGTGACTGTAATCTTACCTTTTTCCAACTGTTTTCAGAGTAATTCTTCAGCCCAGAGTTCAGAGCTGTAAAACCCCTGAACCTAACCTTTCTGGCAGTGCAGGCATTACTAAACGAACCACCAGATCTGCTTCGGGGAAAAGCAGTCTTAAAAGGTGAGAAAAGAGTCCTACTCTGGAAGGCCCGTTTGTCTCCAGTTTACTCTTTTGGCCCCAGCTTCTGGGGCGGACATGAAGATAGGAAGGTGGAGTTTCTGTGATGAGAACGGAGGCTTCTGTGTTACTGGCTGTCCAGAGGAAATTCCTCGTGTTGCAAGTACGGTCTCTGGCATGACATGGGGAAGCTGAGGGCGTTGTCCCAGAACTCTTCCAGGGTGCTGCGCCCGTCTTGGAGGAAGCCCCTTCATGTCTGTCGGGTCCAGCCCAGTGAGTCATGGCAGAGCGATCTCTGGCCGCAGCCTTCTCTCCAAGACCTGCTATGGCTGCTTCCTCTTCGGTCTCCACAGTTATCACCCTTTTCATTTATGCTAGGCTCTGTTGAGAAAGTTTTCCACTGTCTCTGGATGTTTGTTATAAACCAAAGGCACACGGGTAATTTTTAAGCTATTCTGAGACCCAGCCTCTGATGAGGGATGAGACCACACGGTCGCTGTTTCCCGCCCATAGGTAGACAGCAGGAGCTTGGGCGCCATCTGCTGGCGGTGGTGCCGCTTCGCTTTGAAGCGGGTAGCTCTGAGCTTAACCTGGGCCCGACTCTGCATTCTCCTCGCCCGCCTCTTCTACCAGGGCCCTGTCCGTCCATGGAAGTCTTCACCCTCATCGCTTACATTGGTGTAAGTTTGTCCCTGGTGAGGTCCACCGTCACTGCCTGTCCCACGAACTCTGTGTACTCGGTGTTCTAAGGGATGCTTTTTAAGGTTTGTTCTTTTTCCTTGTGCTGAGTCTTTTGTAAGATTTCACTACAGAGCTGGAGTATCCTGAGAACAGGACCAAGAACCAACATGGGCACTTGAATTGTCAGGCACACACTGACTCAGAAGTTGGGGATTTTATGTGTGTAGAGAGTTGGTGCCCACAGAAACCAGGGAAATTAAGACTCCCTGGAGCTAGCTAAGTATTCATGTTCCTTTTATTCTGTGGTTCCAGCCTGACAAGAAAATTAAAACACTGACAAAAGGTCAGATTTAGGTATATTAACATAGTGTCCAGGTGTGATAACAGGAAACAGGAGATTGGCTGAGTTGTGTCAGATGAATCAGGAGCCATTTGTTTACTCATTGATTGATTGATTGATTGATTGATTGATTGATTGATAGTGCTGGTGCTGGAACTCGGTTTCATGTCAATGAGGCGAGTGCTTTACTACTGAGATAAATCCCCAGCCCGAGTCATGTCTTAAAAGAAAATTAAAGAAAATAAATGTGCCTTATTATATGAATAAAATAGTTAAAATGAAAAAAAAAATAAAAGCTCCTGAGAAAAGTAAGAAGAGTAAATAAGTAAACGTCCCATGTAAAATCTTGAGGTCTAACTCCAGTTTGTAAATACACATTATGCCGTACATAGAGAAGTGTATTGCCGTATAATTATTTGCGGTGTGCAAAATTTTAAATATGCATACAGATGAAGCACCAGCAAACTCCTGTGCCTCTTGATTCCAGCTGGCAGGACAGTTAAGGTCTGAGATTCCAACTTTTCCATACCTTTTCTGTGAAGTCAGACTGTCGGAAGTGCCCTGGGAGTGGTGGAGGCAGGGAGCCTCACCAGCATAGCAAGATCCAGGCCAGCCAGGGTTCTATAGTGCGACCTTAACTCAGAACAACAACCACCAGTCAGCAGGCAGTGGTGTTGACATTGTCGGTCACCAACACCTCCTTTAGGTCTAAGTGACCAGGCTTTCATTACAGTCCAGCAAGACTTGCTCGTTTGATTCTGAGAAGTGGAGTTCTAGCCAAGCTTTGAATTGCATCACCATATTCCCCTGAGGGGGGCTGACCATGCACCAGTCTTTTTTGTGGGTCTCCGGCTTCACGTGCCCTTCCTATGGCCTCCACTTGTCCTCTCCGGAGAGCGGTTTCTGATTTTAGTGAGCTGCTCCCAAGGGCCTGGACTGGATGCTTGGAATAGTCTAAGCAGACTTCAGAGTAAATAAGCGGGGCTAAATGAACTGTCCCAAAGAGCCTTTCAGGAATTTGGGGTAGTATTAGAAACCAAAACGGGGGTGGGGGGAGATTGGGGTTGCTGTGGCCTATATTCATATTACTTTAGCTATTATCATCTCCAGCTTACAAAAGAAAGACACATAACCGTGTATGGCGGCCCTCTATTTCTAGAAAACAAGAATCAGAGACTTCCAGGCTATAACCTGTTGTGCCTGCTGATTAAAAGTTCAGCTTTTGGTTGGAGGACATTAAAGGAATTAACATTGGTATATAATCTAATCCAGGAAAATAGTCTCCCCTGAGGTGTTTGGGTAATTCTGACATACTTAATTGAAATTTCTTCTCTTTACACAATAGCCCCCCCCCCCAAAAAAAATCACATTCAAAATCAGTATTGCACCCTCCTTCGGTGTCCGTCAGTCTACCCTCGGGGTGCAGGCTCACCAGGTCTCCTGGCTCTCTTGTGGGAGAGGCCCTCTCTGTTACAGGTCCACACGCTCATGCATCTCTTCGTAGTGGCCCATGGAACTTCATTCCCACATCCCCTTTTGTTTTCTGAGGCTTCCAGGATGGAGCATCTCCCCAACCTCACTTTGCACTGAATTGACTCATGAGCTTTGACATTTACTAAGAGACACTTCGACTTCAGAGATTTCCCCCCAACAAATCCTCTTAACAGTCTGAGCCGGTGAGCGTGTCAGTGTCAGAATAGAGGTGTTTGTTGTTGGAAGAGAAGGACCCCTGTACTTCTCAGGTCAATGCCCTCATGCTGTGTGTCCATCTGGACCGAAACCATGTCCAGAAGGCATGGAGCACGCAGCCTGTGTGGGATAGCGAGGTTTGGTTCCTGCACTGGTGCCCTGTGTGGCTCCTGCTCATTTGTCAGGCTCAGAAGGAAGTTTGTCATCTCCACGCTTTGCACTCCCTACCTCCTCTCAGGACTGTAAATCCATTACAACTCTGCCTTTCTGTGTTTCCACACCCACTCTGAAGCACCCTCATCACACCTCCAGGTGGCCCATTCACCCCATTGCTGCATGTTTCTAGAAGCCCTGGAGCTCCTTTTGTACAGTGCTTTCTTTTTCATTATTTCATCCCATTTTCTTAAGCGTTTGTCCAAGTGACCTTTCCAGTTGCATTTTTGGGAACCATCGCTCTTCTGCCACCAAACCATCCTAATGCCTGTGGCTCAGGGTAATTTGTATCTTGTCATCCTGTTACATGGTGTGGTGTGGTGCTCAAGGTCCTTCATGACTCATCCAAACCATAAATAAGTGTGTCTGTGATCGTCTCACCTGAGATGGACTTTTTAAGTCCTTGCTGTGAAATCCATGGCCATCTTTCCTGTCTTTGCACCATGACTCTCAGGGGCTCAGCCCCTGGGTCCTGTTCCGTTGCTCTGGGATTTCATCCACCCCCATCTCCAGGATGTTGTCTCTCTATTTTTAAGTGCTGGCATTTGGAATTCCAGTTATATTTCCATTTGATTGGACCTGCCAGTTGTCTTTGTACTCAGTACTCTTAAGCTCATGTCTGTAAAAACCACACACCCAATTCAGATGTGTCTTCTGTTAGCCAAGTGAGGATCACCTCCAGAGCAGAAGCAGTTTTATGGATGAGTTTGTCTTTTCTTCTTTTTCTCGCTCTTCCTTTTTCTCTGAAAGTTGCCAATGGGTTTGAAACATAACAACAAATTGTGGGAGGAAGGAAGAGAGGAAAGGTGAGTCAGGTTGATTTCTGGTGAGCCCAGAGGGGCCCTCCCTGCCCAGATTTCCTTACAGACAGGCCAAGCACTCTGAGAAGGTGGGGCCGCCAAAACTAGAGACTGCTTGAGGCGCTGGAGCTGCTTCTGTGACCACATTCTGGCCTTGGGACCACCCAGTAACCCCTCTCTCTCTTTCCGTTCTTCCCTCTTCCCCCACAGCCTGGCTCCTTGGAGGGAGAGGAGGAACGCTTTGCCACAAATGCCCGTGCTGGCGTTATGGTACCTTGCCTTGCTCTGCTGCCTGCGCCTGCGCCTGCTTGTGTTTGTTTATTTTGTTTGTTTCTATTGCTTTTTTTTTTAAAACGAAATTTGAACTTTCCTCTGCCCTGCCTTCCTCTTGTGTCTGTCTTCATGGTTGGTGTTGTCCTGTCTCTTCCAAAGAGTGTCAGATGACCCACACCAAGTATGTGCTTCTCTGCATGTCCCTGCTTGTCTCGTGTTGCCGCCCTTGTCTTTGGAAACTCCCTCTGGGACGCTTGAAAGTCTTCATGGTAAATCTTTTTCTTTTTTCTCCTCAGTCCAGCCGTTTCAAGGACTAAGACAGTCTTGCGTTAAAAAACCGCTGACCAGCACTCCAGGGAAGACTAGGAACAGAAAATCCCAACAGGATTTAGCCAATCGCTCTGAAAAAAAAACAGACACTGCAAAGGCCTTAGTTTCTCTCCACATAAGAAGTTCACTCAATGAAGAAAATGTCACCGGCCTCTCAGCCACGCACTGACTGTAGGGTGTGGCTGAACATTTGAGGGCCCGACTCCCCCTTTGTAATCTCAAGTTGGATGAAAGCTGCTATCGTAAGTTTAGTCTCAGGTGTCAATACCCGGCCCTCCGCCACCAGAGAGCTGTCTGGTGAGCGTGGTACATGTGTGTTCCTGTGATGGCAATCGTGTTCGCTGCTGGCCTTCAGAAGGATCTGATGAAGGTCTCTTGGGTATTTATTTTTTGTTCAGCCTGTGACCGCTGTCTTGCAATTAAAGATGAAAGAAGACGAGCATCTCTCCAGTGGTACCCTCCGTCTAAGACAGGATTTGGTACAATGTTTCTCTTTGCTCCTGTTAATACTGTGGTGATGTTCACTGTGTGAAGTACCCAAGCTGCTTGTCTTTCACCAAAGAGTGCTTTAATAACAATCTGTGAAAACTACATTTAAACACTGTTACGTGTTGCTGTGGTTACCAAAACATGCTAAAGAATGTTGCTAGAGTGTATGAACCTTTTCTCAGTTGAAAGGTTATGTAAGTCCTTCCTTGTGTCATTTAGGATGAAGATTTCAGGGCTGGGACGTTAGATCGCTCAGTCACATGTCAGAATTGTCTTTCCTCCAGTACATTAAAACCAAACAGCAGTGCTGATGTTTGGTGGCTTTAAAAACAAAATTGTTCACCCTCTGTAGAGTCTTTTCTCTGTGCTGCTGTGGAGTTTTGTTTTTTGTATGATTCACAGTTTGATTTTAGTGGCAATTGCTTCTGGAGTTAGGCTGTTTGTGTAAGAGAACTCACTGTTGCCTTTGGTTAGGGAATACGACTAGAAACTAGCGTGCCTTCTCTCTTCACCCCTGCTGGAAGCAAACAGCACCTGTGCCATGAAGCAATTGCAAAGCCAGAATTTATCTGTTGCCAAAAAGAAAAAAACAGAGCCAATCATTAGAGAAAGCTCTAGAGTTGTCCTGCTTACCTCCACAGCAGAGGATAATGGTTTTTATTGATTCTTCCCAGTTTGGAGACTGGAGAAATGCAGTATTGAAAGCCATTGAGAGCCAATGCCTTCCTAAGACATACAAATGTCAGGCGAGCAGGCGACCCCACTTGAAAAGTTGCCCTTCTTGTAGATGGAATGAATAAGTTAAAGTCTGGTAAAGAAAGAAAGAAAGAAATTGAAAGACATAGGATCCCCCCTTTCAGTGTTTCTATTTTCTGTGGCACTGGCTGACGTTGAGTTGGGGGCCTGGGGATGTCGATGTAGAATCCACACGAAGAGCCCCTCCCCAGTCAGCTTTTAAACACCGGAGAAAGGCAGTTAAGATCTAGGTAGGAGGATGTTTCATTTACTTGTAATGCTAAATCAAACTGCACCTGAGTCTAAAATAGCAACCTCGCAGGGTGGTTCTTCCTCCCCTGAGCAAGCTAGGCCTAGTACATAGGAGACCTTACTTCCGTGTGAACCAAGCTGGATTTGCCCTGTGTATCAGGATGGATGAACAGGGCCCGCCCACCGTGACTCATGGTGATTGAGTCTGGGAATAAAACCACTTGGGCGTCAGTGATAACCACAGTGCTTTTTAGAAATTGCCCCTTTGTTTTCAGCTCCAATTGCTACCACTGTGGCGTGGCTCTTGCTAAAATTTCCTCTCTTGCTGGTTGCTTAGGAAACGTGAGTTGGTGAGGACACATTCCCAGGAAAACCTACTTCGTTCAGATGCTGTGGTGATAATTCTAGGGATGGACAGTCACCAGAACCGACTGGTGGCATCTAGGACCCAGGAGGTCTGGGTCTGACTAATGGAAAATCCTTCCTGCTTTGAATTAGTGGGCAACCCCTCCCCAGCTTCAACTACTCAGAACCTTTTGGGGCAGAAGCCCCTGTTGCTACAGAGCATAAATCAGTGGCTGTTGGGTAGAGGGGCCCCTTAACTTAAGAACTTCAGATAGCTTTGAAAGCCATTGAGTCCTTCTCCAGCAGAATTAGAACTGGGAAGTATGCATATAGGTGAACGGGAACTCAGACCCTCCAGAGTTCCAGAGAGGAATCTCTGCAAAGCCGGGCTTTTACAGACAGATGAATACAGTTACGAGGCCCAACTAGAACTCTTGTTGCCAAGAGGCAGGAAGGATGGTCCCTGAACAGTGGTAGCCGTATGCAGTGGTAGCCATATTGGTCAAACATAGCCACATGATGCTCTTCCTCAGAACTTTACAGCTTTAACTTGACCCCCCAAACGTAGCCCCTACCCTTTGTCCTGCCCCATGCCCTACCGCCTCTCCCCCACGGGTGGCTTCTACCTCTTGGCTTGGGCACCGACAGGTCATAGAGGCTTTCTCAAGTGTTCTCATGAGGCTCTTAGAAGGTTTTCTTGTCTAACAGACCTTTTCGACTATCTGGGTAACTTTGTGCCTGGAATGTTGAGGCCCCCGTTACCTTGAATCGCTGCCATTTGGTGTGTGTCCTAGAAGTAACAGCTGCTTTCTGCATATATTTTTTGAAAGTTCTTACCAGAGTTTAGAAAGCAGTTAGGCAGAAACCTTAAAAATCTATTTTCTTTAAGATTTCTCTTCCACTGAAATGTCCTAGTGAGGTTAGCGACCGCTCTTGCATTTCTCCTTAAATCTGAGTGTTTTCCATGTCACTGAGTGGAAATAATACTACAGATGTGTTTTTTTCTTTTAAAAAAAAAAAAAAGACTTGCCTATACTGTATAAGAAATTACCTCCTTAACGATCCAATAGAACTCACTGTGGATAGATGTGTCCATCAGATTAGAGTACCACAGTTTTGCATCCATCATTTGAAGAGTCTATTGTACGCTTGTGTGCAGATGATTAAGTGAAGTTTTAAAGTGTAACTGATGAATCAGTATTTGATCAATCGTCTTGATATTTTATTAAATTGTATATTTCTAATCATATTTTTTAAAGCTGAGAGAACTGGTTGGATGTTTATTCTCCTGAAGGTATTTTTAAGACAAAGCTTCACCGTAGCCTGTAAACTTGGCACATACATGGTAGTTTTTGATACTTCTTGTTGCATTTGAAAATCTTGTGTATTGTAAAATGGTTTTATACAGAATACTAAATGGTAGAAATTGTATAATTTACAATCATATAATTAAAAATATCAAACAGTTTTTTGACTTACTGCGTCCACTTACTAAGCAAAACAGTAGATAGTAATTTAAATATAAAATGGATTTGATTTTGTTTTTTTCAAGACAGGTTTTTCTGTCGTTTTTGGAGCCTGGCCTGGAACTCACTCTGTAGACTGGGCTGACCTCGAACTCACAGAGATCTGCCTGCCTCTGCTTCCCAAGTGCTGGGATTAAAGGCGTGTGATTTAATTTTTAGCTTGCAAGGGACATCAAAACAAAATACTACAGACTGGGTGGTACAAGTAAAGAAAAAAAAAATATTCCTTTAGTGCCGGAAGCGCAAAGCTTAAGATCAAGATGTCAGCAGGGTGGGTTTCTCTTGAGGTTGCTGTTCTTGGCTTGCTGATGGACCCTTCTCACTGGATGTCCTCTCTGTCTGCCCATCCCTGGAGTGTCTTAATGAGGTTACCAGTGAGGATGGATTAGGGCCACTGTAGTGGCTTGCCTTCACCTCCTTAAAGGTCCCGCCTCTAGATGTACCCAGTTGTAAGGTACAGAGGGGTTAGGGCTTCAGGACTTAAATCCTAGGATGCACAGGAGGTGAGTGAGTGAGGGTGCCACACTGGAGAAATCGGAGATCAGTGGCCTGGAGGATAAGAGTCAGGAACAGTAGGCGTGTAGCCTGTAGGTCATGGATCATAGCTTACAGCCTGGCTGCATAGCTGGCAAAGCCCTTTATGTCTCAGCTCCCTGGGTTATCTGCTTCTTGTGTGACCCGGAGCCACACGGTCTGTAGTCTCATCCCCACACTGACATTCCTTCGCTAGTGAACCAAATGAAACAGTTCATGCAGAGTGTTCCCCACGACTGGAACACAGGTTTGCGGAGGTTATTTTATATCTTTTAGCACAGGTGAGTGTGTGATAATGTAGCCTGATTTTAGATTATGACTCCCATGTTTCTGGTATCTTTGGTATGTAACCTCATGCATTGGAATGGGGTTCGTTCACATTATCTTTGCCGGAAAGTAGAAATACACCCAAAGCAGGCAAGTCTCTGGGAGTGTCTCCTTCAGAGCCCTGGCGAAGGGATATGTGTGGAAAGCTAAGTAAAAGGGCTACCAAGATGGCCCAACAGGTAAAGGCATTTACCACACAGGCCTGCTGACCCGAGATCTATCCTAGGAGCCATAGAAAGGTAGAAGGAAAGAACTCGAAACAACTGTTCTCAGCCTGTACAGGGTGCACAAGCTCCCAACCCCAACACACACACACACACACACACACACACACACATTTCCTTTTAAAGAAGCAAAGCCCGTTTTCACGTCTGTGTTGGTAGGAGCATGGAGGAGCAGTTTAATGGAATCATCCAGAGCTCAGACTGGTTGTGTATAAGACTAGTCTCTGACCACTAACTATCGACTGGGACTGAATCATCCTGCCTAGATCTGTTTCTACTTCATTAAGATGGGAATGATAATATGTTAATACCATGAGCCACTCAGTGCAAGTGCTTGGCATATACTAATCTGTATTATGATCAATTAAAAAATATGAGAATACTGCTATAATATTTTTCAAATGGATGGTAACAGTTCCCTTTGGTAGCTGTTGAGACATGGATGAGCTGGTTAGTCAGATAGCAGGATGTTGTCCCCCCCCCCCCCCCCCCCCCCCCCCCCCCCCCCCCGCATGCCCTGCACTGATTCCCGCCCCCCCCTCCCCCCCCCCCCCGCGCGCGCCCTGCACTGAGGTCATGGATGGGGTCTCCTCTTTTATCCAGATTTGAAGTGTTTTGTTGTTGGTGACTGGCACAGTGTGACCCTGTTTCTATCATGTTTGTTGTGGGAGGAAGGAGGACCCTTCTGGGCAATCTTTATAGTCTCTTCCCTCGCTCCCTTTTTGAGGGGACTGGTTCACGTGTGTGGAAGTTCTTAGATGTCGCCCTGTACCACACCTGCAGTCCTGCTTTGTTTCTAATCGAGTCTCATCTCTTTGTCAGCCAGTCTGCATGGCTTTGACGAGCTCATGGATGACCAGTGTTCTGTGCAAACGGAATTGGCCAGGTAAGGAGGCTCTTGGCCCGGAGGACCAGATCTCATAGGGCTGCCTGCTACCAGTGCTCACCAGTGTTCACAGAACAGCACATTTTTTAAACAGAGCCTCTGGGTGGGAGAAGGCGGGGGAGGAGGTACAGGCTGGGTGGGAGCGAGCTTATGGAACAGATCTTTTCAGAGAGGACAATTCTCCCTTGTGTAGGACTCTAGATGATGCTGGGTGTCTGGCAGTCCCACCCACACCTCAGTGCCAGCCAGACTCCCAGCCATTGGACAGCCCCCCCCCCCCCCCCCCCCCCCCCCGTCCCCTCCTCTCCCATTTCTGCCAACATCAGGGGATTCTGCTGCCCCACCCCCAGGATGACTAAGTGCTTATAGAGCTTTTGTTGTAAACTTCAAAGCTGCCGCCCAAGCACTCTGGATCCTGCTGAAATAGGGGTTCCTTGCCCTTTCTTCTCTGATCCAAGACCAATGGAAAGGGAAAAGACATCACTTAGAGACAGTGGGAAAGTGGAGCTTCTGAGGGCCAAATTCTAGGGTGGGCTTCAGGTTGTCTAGTCAGCTACCTTCCTGCCTGATCCTAGATGTCTTCATGGTAACCTGTATCTGTTATCCCTTGGAGATGGGGAAGGTCTTCTGAGGTCCAACTGGAGACACAGGAAACACCTCAGGCAGGACAGGGAGGGGAGCAAGTCCTCCGGCATTGTGGATTGGCAGGGCGGGGAGGGACATTCTGCAAGGGTCTCATTGGTCATGCTTTGCCATGGGCACAATGGCTGGCCCTGGACTGGGGGTAAGAACAGGTTTGAGAACAGCTTAACCATCTCCTCCTTTTCCAGTGATAGCTGGCTGTCTCGGGCTGTAACCTTTCTAGACCGGCTTTTGATATGGCTCAGGGTCCGCAGGGCCTAACCCTCCGGAGATCCCTCCCGACTACGGTACTGCGTTCCTCACTGCGAATCTTGTACAATGTAAGCCTATTTTCTCAGGCTTGTGCCTCAGCCACCCCACAAACGTGTCTGCCTCGTTCTTCCAGTATTGCCACTGGGTGTCACGTCGGCTCTGTTGGTGGGTGAGGAGGGAGCCCAGTTGACAGCCCTGGGGTAGCTGCTCAGTTACAAGCCCAGTACGGCTGTTACCACTTGAGCCCTCTCAGGTGAATGCCTCCTGTGGGGAAAAAGACCCTCAACTTCTCCAGCAGCGTGGCTGGTTCCACGGGTACACAGCATGCCAGGGAGAACAACCTGCTTGCCTGTTACCTCAAGGCCTTGAAGGGGTGCTCAGAGAACACCCTCAGCAGGGTTCACATTGGTCACGGTTCACTTACCTCATAGGCCGCCTGGTATTATTTCTTCCTTTCTGCCCTTCCAGAAGCCTCTCCATGGTCCCATTACCAATCTGCATTCCTGTCCCATGAGGCCGTCAGCCAGTGTCTCTGTGGGCCACCAGTACAGTTCTGGGGTTCATCAGGAATGAGCACACAGGTGCCCTTGGTGCCTTTAGTATTTGACAACTTTCAGGATTGCCTCTCTGTTCACCCTGCCCTTATAAATGCTTCTGTGTCCCCAGTTACAGCCAGCCTTCTGCAAATGGGCATTGTTGTGAAGAGTGCTTTAAAGGCTTCTGTGGCTCTGTCCTGTTGATTGGACCTGCCAAGGCCACTGGTAGTTCTCTGGGTTTCAGGCACCTCTGTGTTTTGATTAGGGACATTCCTGTTACCAAGTCACTGGTAGCCTTGTAGCCTGAGCAAAAGTTCTGGAGCAGAGATGGATGGGGTTGAGGCAGCAGGAGCCACTAGGACCTTAGACCTGAGCTCTCCCTTGGCTCCTAGCCTACCCCGGTACCTCTCTGGTGGTGGTCCTTGGGGTGGCTAAAGTGTGCCACAAATACTCCACACATGGTCCTTGGTCTTCCAGTTACAGTGCTTAGAAAGAACACTGGGCTCGGGGAATGGGGCCTTTGTCTGCCTTGAGCTCTTCCCATGGTGGGGACACCCGTGCCTGTGGGTGGTCTGAGTTGTATATTGTTTCCTTTTAATAGTAATTCTGGTGGGTCAGGATATGGTGCCTTGAGGGAGAAATAACAGCAGGGACTCTGAGGGAAAGTGTCTTGGTGTGAACTGTGGTCATCAAGAGTTCTGTATCTGTTTAAGGACGGAGTCATCTGTTTAAGGAAGGTTTCGGGTGAACCTGTTTTTTTTTTTTCTTAATCCTTTCCTGTACCATATAAACATAAGTGACTACAGGACAGTGCCCAGCCAAGCTTTCAGTGCTCAGGGTCCACTCGGGGTTGTCCCTTGGGTTGTACCTAGGGCCACAGTGGGAGCAGACTGGATCCTGGGATCCTCACAGGGATGGTGGGAGGCAGCAGTAGGAGGAAATATGGGCAGACCTTGCCTCTCCTTGTAGTACTGCATGGTAAGCCTGCAGTGGGCAGCACGTGTTCACAAGAGAGTGTGGTCATGAGGAACTAAGCACTGACAAGACAGTGTATGCCTGACCTGCCTGGAAACAGCAAAGACGTTTGCAGAACAGCCTGGCCAAGAGTGCAGACCTGCTGAGGCCCTTGCAGCGGACATCCCTAGCACAGCAGCAGCAGCAGCATCTGGTTCCCAAGCGCCTGAAGTTGTCACTCATCCAGAGACAGGAAACGGCGTGTTGGCACGGCTCACTCATGCCCCAGCAAGACAAGAATTCCTTTGCCCAGCTATGTTCCACAGCCCTGAAGTCTGAAACCACTTGGTTCAGAAGTCACATACATACACAGGCTACCCTGGACTGGTCTCCCACTTTTAAGAGACAAGGTTTCTCTGGTGTGGCTAATCTGCTTGGGTTTTAAGCTATCAGCCAGAATCACTGGTTGAGAATGCCCACCTCATGACATGAATCACCCAGCCCCTCAAAGGAGCCTGGCAGGCAACTTTAAGCCTAGGTCCTACTTTGGGTATACATCCATGATCTTGCTCATGGCTTTCTCTACTCTTGACTTGTGTTCTGCCATCTTCTCTGGAATACCCAGGCTGTGAGCCAGGGTACAAGCAATAATTAAATCAATTTGCCCCATCAAATCAGCAAGGTGTCCATTGTCTGACCCTGTGACTCAAGGCAGCATTGCTTCAAGCTTTCCCAGTGTCATTCACAACTCAGATGGGAATGTTCTTAACAGGAAGCCTTGCTCTGTCAACCTTCAGAGCCAAGGGAGGCAGAATGGCTTCATGGGACAGCCCTTACACTGCCCCAACAACGATCACGACTGAAGTCAAGGCAGGCTTCCCAGCCATCCCATAGTACTCACAAGCGGTGTGCCAGGCCCAGGGAAAATGAATAAGGCAGTCAGTTGCATACATCTTTGTACTCATTCATTTAATAAACATGGGATCAGAAGCAGGAGGACACCCGAAGCGAACATTCTTGGTAGTAACATGTCTAGAGGTTCATCTTTGATTGAACCAAACCCCAAGAGAGTTCAGAGGGAACGCCAGCCCTCACTTAGACCTGGGCTCCAGTTCAGCACCAACTCAGACTGTGACCAAGTGGGGAGGGCACGGGTCTTGGAGGCGAGGTTCCACCATAAGCAAACAGGTCAGCCTCCCTCCTCATCTCCACAGCTGTGATACCTTGGCTTGGCCCTCCCCCACATGAGGAATCTTCCAATTTTGCCAGTGGCTGGGTGGCTTGATCTCAAGCTGTTTGGAGTGGGCTTCCAGGTGAGTGGCTGACCCGTGAGGTGATTCCTAACCTCCACCAGGGGTGGAAAGAGCAACACAGGAACTAGGGGAGGGCCCAGGGGAGGAGCCTGCCACGGTGTTCACAGTTGGTAAGTGGGACTGAGTTAGTTTTTGTCTGTTTTAGAGACAGAGTCTCACTATGTAGCTCTGACTGTCCTGGAACTTGCTCTGTAGACCAGGCTGGCCTTGAACTCACAGAGATCTGCCTGCCTCTGCTTTGAATGGTGGGATTAAAGGTGTGTGCCACCACTGCCAGGTGACACTAGTTTTAAGAAAGAAAAACTACATTTACCAGGAAGCCTTTTCATTTGATTAGTGAGTTAAATAACACAGTTTTAAATCATATACCTAACAACCATCTGAACACTAAGTGTGCACAGACATATACCACGAGGTAGTTTAAATCACCACTGAAAGCTAGTACTTCCTCTGCCTCACCGAGCGGTTGTCACTGGTGCGTGATGACAGTTTAAAGTTGGTATCTGAATAAAAACTCGGGAAATTCCTCAGCAGAACTGAACCATTATGGGCAATGATATGAAAACCAGGCTATGGCTGCTTTAAATGGGCAGCTCCAGTTCTACCTATGTCCTGAAATGCTAGAGGGCTTGTCTAGACAACTCCCTAAGTCATCTCAATAGGTGGTGGTTCTTTATTTTTATTTTCTTGGATTTTCACAATTCACTCTGTAGATCACGGCGGCCTCGAACTCAAGTGTCTGTCCTCCAAGTGCTGAGTTTAAAGGCATGCGCCACCATGCCCAGCAGCTCGGCCGTCTGATTTACTTTACACTGGACTTCTGTGGTAGAACTGTTAGAATCTATGTACACATTTGAAACATTCCTTACTAAGGTCTCCATCGTTCCTCTGTGGGAAATGCCTGACCTCATGGGACCTGCACTTCACATCCCACAGAGCAAGAAAGCGCAGCCAGTTCACACGACACGGGAAAAGCAACATCTATTGTTCTTAGAGTCTGACTCTTCTCGCGGCAAGGAAAGTCTCTTCATAGTGCTGCTCTGCTGACAGGAATGGCTGTTAGGCCAGGGCCGGGAAGTCCTCAGGGTCATCCGGGTTAGGAGCGACATCTTGGGTCTAAAGAAAAGAGAGGTTTTGAAGTGACGACCCAGCTGTGGCCAGCATTAGACCACTTACTGTGTGACAAGCAGCCACCCCCTTCCTACCCCTGCCAGCCCATGGAGGAACCAATGGAGCCACAGTGACCTGAGGGCCACCATCAGGAGCTGTCTCCTTGCCCTCTGGAGCTGACACTTTCTTTTCCCAATATGTAACTGTTTAGGGCTGTAGAGTAGGCTCAGTGGTCAAGAACATTGGCTGCTCTTCCAGAGGACCAGGGTTTGATCCCTAACATTCACATGGTAACTCACAGCCATCTGGATCCAATGCCCTCTTCTGGCCTCCAAGGGCACTGGGCATACAGGTGGCACACACACACACACACACAAAGGCAGCAAAGTACTCATATACATACACATAAAATAAACTTAAAAAGTAACCATTTACTACAGGCTAGGTACCTAAGGTAAGCAGGAATGAATTCACAGTTTCTCACACAGAGCTCAAGTTTCAGGGAGAGACATGAAGTCGGGAACTTCATGAAGCGGGGGTCCAGTGTCACCCAAGGTTTTCTGAAGAGTCCTGAGATGAGCCTCAGCATAGGAGCAGGGGACAGATGTGACACCTGTGGTCTGCACGGGTCTGTTCACAGAATACATTTGTTTTTACTTCAAGTGTGTGTGTGTTTAACAAGCTGTAGGCCCTTACTCCCAGCACAGGAGAGGAGGGTGGCAGACGGACGGGTTCTGACACCAGACTGGGCTGGGACTGGCTGCAGCCTGGAGGGAGCAGCACTGATGGGTAATCGCGCAGTAGGGGACACAGCAGGAAGAAATGGTTCAGGAGGGAAGCCTTTGCCAGAGACCTCAGCTGTTGGAGGGCGCTGTGCACAAGAGTGCTTTAGAGGCTGGGGATCTACGCTACACTGGCAGGGAAAGGCGCACAGCCGAGGCTCTGGGGTGCAGCTGGTCACAAAAGGCCATCAGGACTTACCACCACTTCTGCTCTGGGGCCATAGTCCTCTGTTCTTCTGATCCTTCCTCGGCCTCCACGGGCACTGCCTCTGGCTCCCCGTCCGGGGCGAGGGAGGTTACCAAAGTTAATCTCCAGCTGGGATGTGATGTCATTGGCAGCTTTCCGGAAGACGTGGGACTCGTCCTCACACTCATCCTTCACCATCTGGAACACAGCCACAAGTCAGACGGCCACACGCATGGCCTGGGTACTAGTAACGAACATTTTTAATATGCTGCACTGGTGGCCTGTGTGTCCCTGTGGACTTGGAAGACCCTGGCTGTGTCCTAGCTCTGAGCAACTGAGCTAGACACCAGACACTGGTCTAATACAAGCAAAACTACCCAGGCTGCTCTCCTGCCCTCAGCCTCCCAAGTGCTGGGTTATAGGCATGGGATCCTAGTTAGTCTTTGAATTTACTATTCAACTAAAACCAAAATCCTGTTGGGTGTGGTGGCTCATGCCTTTCATCCCAGCACTCGGGAAACAGGCAGGTGAATCTCTGAGTCTGAGGCCATCCTGGTCTACATACTGAATTTCAGGGCAATCAGAGCTACATAGTAAGAACCTGTCTTAAAACGAACAAATAATAAATAACCCAGTCTGGACACGTTAACGTATAAGATTATATTAGCATTTTTCAAGTGTATTTTGTTGAGGTTAAAAAGTTTTAATTCCAAGTCAGGTGGTAGTGGTGCACGCCTTTAATCTCAGCACTTGGGAGGCAGAGGTAGGTAGATCTTTCTGAGTTTGAGGCCAGCCTGGTGTCTACAAAGTGAGTTCCAGGACAGCCAAGGATACACAGAGAAAAACCCTGTCTCAAGAAACAAAAACAAAAATTTAATTTCTGCCTCTCTATTTGATCATGAATATTAAACAGATATGAAAATATCGCCTTCTAGGAATCGGACTTGATGGAGAGAGTTCTTTCTGTGTGCATGCCGCACCCCATGGAGCAGAGCACAGCCTTCGAGCACCACTGCTGTGCTGCACAGAACTCACTACGGAGACCAGACTGACCCTGAACTCAGAGATCTGTCCACCTTCTGTGCTCTGGGATCAAAGGCCACTATGGCTGGCTTTAGCTCAAGCCTCTTTTACAGTGGCTCTTCTTAAAACTCTTTGCATTTTAAGAAGCCCAAGTAAGTTCTTCCTTTCATTAAAAAACAAAAGCGACAATTAACCAGATAACCAAAGCCCCTCAAGTGAAATCTAAACCTTCAGAAGGAAAACAGGATCAGTGGTCAGGTGGACTGGGAAACAGGTCAGTCCCTAAAGCAGTTGTGCAGGCATGAGGGCCTGGCGCATGATCTGAGCACTGCGGGGTGAAGACAGGACAGCTAGAGCTCACTGGCCAGCAGCAGTCTAGCCAAATCGACAAGCTCCAGGCTCAGTGACAGATGCTGTTCAAAAGAAAAAAAAAGGTAGGGGGTGGAGGGCGAATGAGGAAGAAACTCGATGTCAACCTCTGGCCTCCACACCATTCTCGTGTGC
Source organism: Arvicola amphibius (assembly GCF_903992535.2). Classification (NCBI taxonomy): domain Eukaryota; kingdom Metazoa; phylum Chordata; class Mammalia; order Rodentia; family Cricetidae; genus Arvicola; species Arvicola amphibius. The sequence continues at coordinate 158,432,172 of NC_052052.2, read as the reverse complement.
AAATGCATCTACACACACATGCACACACTCATTCCCACATATGCATACACTGCCCACATACACACAAAACCAGACTAGAGCTAAACATTCCTGTGAATTGCCCAGAAAATGGAAAAGTTTCCTTGACCTTTTTAGTTTCTTTGGGCTGTTTGTTCTTTATGGGATCAAACACCCCTTCAAACTTATTAATTAAAAGCAGAAATTTGAGGTTAAGGACCCATGAAGCTAAAATGGTGAAGGAAAAAACAAGTGGGATACACAAAGTAAACGGCAAAATAATGAACTGCCTGACCCAGAAAATATTTCACTATCAGAATGTCCTACGAGGAAGTGTTTAAGGTCCAAGGCTACCCCATACACAGCAAGTCTGAGGCTTGGGTTCCTCTCTCAGGGCTGATCCTAGCCAAAGTGCTCTTTATTGAGTTTATTAGGTTGAACTCTACACACAAACAATACATAGTATCCTAGAACTTTTTTTGGTGGGAGGTCTCTTAAGATACCACAACCTTTGAGGCTAACCTGGTCTATAAGAGCTAGTTCCAGGACAGGCTCCAAAGCTACAGAGAAACCCTGTCTCGAAAAACTTAAAGACTCCAAAACCAAAGTAAGTTAGCAACCCCAAGATTTGGCTCATGTTGCTTTAAGAACAATACTGGCTAAAAATGTAGATTAACTAGGACCAAAGACATTTACTTTATTGAAACCTAACTAGCCAAGGTCAATGAGTCAGCTAACATAGTTACATCAAATATTCCAACAGATCTCTCAGCCAAGGAATATGAATCGGACGTGATTTGAGGAACCGGCTCCTATTTTTACCTGCTTCCCAGCCTTAACAGTACCATGGTTTCACACGAAACTGAATTTTAATGTTCACAACAGAAAAGAACAACAAAAAGACGTGCTGCTGGCTAAGCCAACTCTGGCCTCCCCGGTCTCTGGTGGAACATCTCAGAACCTATCAGTCAAGTGTCTTAGACCTTGAGCTGACCAAGAAGGCAGAGTAGATATACTGTGTTGGCAGCAGCCTCCTAAATGAAGTACTCAAGGTAACTGACCAAAGTGCGCATGAAAATTCTCAAAGGCCTCTGGAGGAGGTGGGTCGTGGGGCTGAGTCTTGGATGGGGACATCATTAGGACTTCAGTCCTTCCTGTCTGTTTCTTGGCCGCAGTGAGGCAAGCATATGGTTTTCTGCCATCTGCTTGCATCTTTGGGCCACACAACCTGAGGCTGAATCAAAACTTTTCTCATTATAAGTATCTCAGGCATTTTGTTACAACACTGGAAATCTGACTAACAGAGAAACACAGAGAAAATACACAGTGTTCTGAGCTGACTGGAAGTCAGCAAGTCTCCCCAGCGGGGAAGATGATTGCTCATCACCACAGTCTGGCTTGTGCTGTGACAACAGGAATTCTAAACTCTGCACCCGGGTGCTTCAGTGTTCCTTTAACTTCAGTAACAGAGGAGAATGTGGTAAGGGATCAGCCTTGTCATTATAAACATTTCCCGGGAGCAGCTCTGTCCAGGCCTCTGGTAAAAAGCCCCGTGCTGGGCTGGGGAGATACAGCCACAGTGGTGAAGTGCTTGCACAAAGCGTGAGGGTTGAGTGATCCCAGCACTCGTGTAAAAAGCTGAGCACATCTGTAACCCAACAGTGCGGGGCAGAGACGGATTAGGGTTCTTGGAGCTTGTTAGCCAGTGTACTTGAATTGTTGAGTCCCAGGTTCACCGAGACACCGTCTCAAAACATAAAACTGAAGTGATGGACACATGAGCAAGTATGTACACACACACACACACACACACACACACACACACACACACACACACACACACACACACAGGGTCAGTGCTAGACAGGAACCATGAAGATAAGCCTATACAACACAGAGTCCGTAATAATGCCCTCAGTACAGCTGGCTGCAGCCTGGTACCAGACAGTGCCATCAGTGATCTAGGAGCTTCTCAGCAGTTTCTGGAGTTAGACAGAGGAAGCAGTGGTGTTCAAATACCGTAACAAAGGGATCACAGAATACAGGTGCTGTGGGATGTCTTTCTGTACACTGTGAATATGTGGTCTTATTGGTTGATAAATAAGAGCCAGGAGGGAAATCCAAGCAGAGATACAGGAGAAGAAGGGCAGAGTCTTGGAAATGCCAGCCAGCCAGCAACAAAGGAAGCAAGACGTGTAGAAAATGAGGTAACAAGCCACGGACCATGTGGTAAAGCATAGATAAGAAATACCAGGTAATTTAAATGTTAAGAGCTAGCTAGTAAGAAGGCTTAGCCATCAGCCAAGCATTTATAAGTAATAGTAAGCCTCTGAGTGTTTTAAAAGCAGCTGCAGGACTGGGCGGAGCAGCAAAAAGCCTCTGTTTACGTATAGGTTCCCTGGTATTGGTTCAACTCATAACTGACCCAGTGGAATGCTCATCATGAAAGAGGAGTGTGGTGGTGCAAACCTTAGTCCTGGCCCTCGGGACACTGAAACATGGGTGGATGGAGATTTTGAGGCCAGACCAGGCTACATACTAAAGACTTTGTCTTAAACAAAGGAACCTGAGGGGATGGTGATCTAATCATCAAAATATTAGCCTTTGAAACAGCCGCTCTGTGCCTCTGAGAGGCCAAGGTGGATGGAACCCTTGGCACTGTGTCTTCCTGGCTTACTTTCAAGGCCAGCAGAGAATATGCGGTATTCTCCTGTCAACACATCAAGTTCTATTCCTTTCCAACACCCTTGATGAGGCTTGAGCAGAAACAAGAATGTCAAATGGAAGGTTAGCAAGATGGCTAAGTGGGTACCAAACCTGATGGCTTCAGTGCTGAGAACCACACGTTCTCCTCTGGCCTCCACATGCACACTCCCCACATGCAAGGTTCTGTTTTCATGTCCACCAAGAGAGGTCTGTTTGTGCCTCACAAGGGCAACAGTACATATTCCCCCAAGACAGAAGGCTTACTTACATCGTCTCTGTATCTGGACTTGTGAATCACCACTGCCTTGGAAGGAACTGTGGATTCTGGCTTCCGGATGTTGAACTCAGGCTTCGGTCTGGTTTGCTCTTGAAGGTTTTTCCACTCATCTAAGGTCATCTCTTGGACTTGACTTTCCTCTTCTACCTCCAGCTCAGGAACTCTGTAAAGGTATATTATCATAACAAACTTTTTTGCTGATGGAACCAAATATCTACAAAAAGTTAAACTTTTGTAGCACTTTACTAGAAATGTAATAAGGTGAAAAGTAACCAGGCCCTCAGGGTCACATCTGAGTTCTATCTTTACCATCCTATCCTTCACTGCAAACTAAAGGTACCTTCACAGTGGTTTGTGAAAATGACGTCATCACTCCATATTCTCCCCATCAATTACACCATCATGCACCTTTTCTGACGGCAGGGGGGGCGATATGATAATTGGGGAAAAATAAGAGATGTTGTGGACACAAAGTCACGGAAACCATGGGTCACAAATGTACACTTTTATAAATACCCCTTCAGTTGGTTCAGACTCTCTCCAGGCCCATGCTCCAAACCCTTTTTAGACCTCTTCCTCATTATGCCAAAACTATTTTGATCACATTATAAGTTTAGGTTTTCTTGTGAACTCATTATATCTTCATGCTTATTCTACATTTGTCTGATAACTTCATCGTGAGAACCTGTTAAAAGTCATTCATGTTTTACCCTCTTCTATGTCTCAGTTTTGAGTGAGGTTTTTATTGTAGACCTTTTTGGAGCACTGTGGGTAGAGCTTAGGGGCCCGCATGTGTTGAGCAAATGTTCTGTCCCCATCCTAGCTAACAGTTGGACTATTTAAAACAGACTAGGAGATGGCTCGCTCTGGAAGCACGAAGACCTAAGTCCAAATCCCCAGTACCAGTTCCAAGGGATCTTGTGCCCTCGTATGGCTTCCAAAGGAACTGCATTTGCACATACACATGCAGGCAAAATAGACACACTAAAAATCTTTTCAAATGACCAATATCATTAGTCGTCAGAGAAACGTGGCAAACAAACCACAAGTTACCCCATTCCACACCTAACAGGACAGCTGGTATCAAAAAGGCATTTAAGGGTTGCAGAGATGGTTCATCAGCAAGAGTATTTGCAGCTCTTGCAGAAGACCTGGATTTGGGTCTTTTTTTTTTTTTTTTTTTTTTTTTTTGTTTTTCGAGACAGGGTTTCTCTGTGGCTTTGGAGCCTGTCCTGGAACTAGCTCTTGTAGACCAGGCTGGTCTCGAACTCACAGAGATCCGCCTGCCTCTGCCTCCCGAGTGCTGGGATTAAAGGCGTGCGCCACCACCGCCCGGCTTCTGGATTTGGGTCTTAAGATTCATGTGGTAGCTTACAACCAGCTGTATTCAAGGGGATCCAATGCTCTTTTCTGGACCCCACGGCACCAGGCACTCATGTGGTATACATGTATGCAGGCAAAGCACTCATAAAAATAATTCTTTTTTAAGAAGGAAAAAAGGTGTCTTTAAAGGCATTTAAAAAGTGTTGACAAGGGTGTCAAAAATTGGGGCCCAGGTGTATATGGTTGGGGAAATGTGTGGTCAATTTAGAAAACAGTCTGGTGGGTGTTCAAATTTTACAGTCAGGTGTGGTGGTTCACGCCTTTAAACCCAGCACTAGGGAGGTAAGGTCAGCTGGACCTCTGTGAGTTCATGTTGGGGCAGCTGGCCCAATCCCTGCGTTCAGGGGCGTGGCTGCTCCAGCGGGGTAGCATTCCCCTTAAATAGGATCGGGGCGCCGGAAGGACCCCCGTTTTGATTCTTCCCTGCGTACCTTCTGCTCCACTGGACCCTTGGATCTGTAAGTTTCCTTATTCTCCCCTTGTATTAAAGCTAATTAATTATAAAAGGACTATCGTGGTTATTTCCTAACCTCTCCGACCGCTGGCAGCTGCCACAAGTTCAAGGACAGCTTGGTCTACAGAGTGAGCCCCGAGACTGCTGAGGCTACATAGCAAATTCTAAGACAGCCTACTTAGAGAGATCTTGTCTCAAAAAATTTTTTTCTGGCAGTTCATATATGACCCAGTAATTTCACACCTGAGAGAAATGAGAACATGCATCCATATTAGACCACACATGAATGTTCACAGTGGTACTATACAGCGCCTCAAACTACAAACTACCAGTGTGTCTATTGTCTGATGAACAGATAAGAAAAATAAGGGGTTAAAAAATAATAAAGGCTGGGCATGGTGGCACATGCCTTTAATGCCAGCACTTAGGAGGCAGAGGCAGGTGGATTTCTAAGTTTGAGCCCAGTCTGGTCTCCAGAGTGAGTTCCAGGACAGCCAGGGCTGTTACACAGAGAAACAAAAACAAAGCAAAACATTAGTATTAAGATAGGTCATTAAATGACAGAAATTTGGAAACATGATGAATAGTGAAATAAGCCAGCGTGTCTTCTCTTTCTTGTGTAAGATCCCACTTATGTGAGGTCTCCAAGTGAAGAGGAAAACTCAGAGACCAAAGCAGTCAGGGCAGTAGACGCCCTCCAACGTCAGAACGCTGTGATGAGGAACAATTCAGCTGCTGCCGTGAAGCAAGGGAGGAAGTGTGTAACACATCGGTAAACTGGCCAAACTGGAGGAGTAAGTGTGTGTTTTAGGGTGTACATGCAGGATTCAAGCTCTTCTGTCGAGAAGTTCTGAGCCCGAGAGGTGAACTGGAGATGCACTGTGGCTTAATGCTGAAAGCCCCAACGTCAAACCAGTCAGCCAGAGCCATGAGCAGAGAACATCATCGGCAAGGAATGGAATTTTCAAACCATCAAACATGGCACATTGCTACGAGATTTCCATGATTTTGAAGTCTGACGGGGCCAAAGAAACAAGAGCTCCTCAACATTGGCCACACTGAATTCCCACGGAGGCTTACATTCCGCCAGTCTGCACAGAGTGGCGTGGTGGCCAGCCTTGCTTAGCCTCCTCCAGTGTTGGTCCATCTTTGTCTAATATTAGGAAGGCCACTGTGTCTTAATTCTGTCAATTAGAATGATAAAAACTTGGTTTTCAACCTCCGTGCACCCGAACACACACCAGTGTTTACTCCTCAAACAATGTTTCCCTACATAATTCACTTTCCCAGCTCATAGAAATTATGCGTCTGTTTCCTTAGTTAACACTGTCTAAATAGGCACATTAACTATGAATCCTATTTTAAAAACACATTCTTAGTTGTTTTGAGCAGTAAGTTCGCAGCTGTCACAACTGTCAGTCACTGTCAATCTTGTAAGAAGCAAAGATGAGAATGGCAGGTATTCGCATAGCAACCAAGCTCTGGGCTCCATTCTAGGTGCCCCCCTCTCTCCCACTTGTGGATATGAACATAGCTGTGCACACAACAGTCCGCACAACTCCGTGCTGCGGCAGCTGATTATCCCTATTTTACAGATGAGGGCAGATTAAATAACTTGATCTATTCTGTTATTCAGTCTATTCTGGCAGCTGAAGGTGAGCAAAAGAGCCAGCAGCAGGGTGGAGAGCAGAATTCAGCAAGCAGGGAAGCAGGAAGCCAGTGGGGTGAGGATAAGGTATGTTCAGAACACGAAGTAGGGGCCACAAAATGAATCCCGGGAAGGCACAGAATAGTCAAACTTGAGCGTCCCACCAAGGCCAGGTCCTGTGGGACTGTACACATCAGGGTAAGAACAGAGAAGGAACAGGAAGCCACTGGAGGGGGTCTCAAGGGGTCGGAGGACATGACACTCAGAGAACCAGTGTAAGAGCCACTCTGGTGCAGGTGGGAATGCAGGGGCCATCGGGAGCTGCAGTGACAACCAGAAAACAGGTTAGGTTGTACCAGTGACAGACAGTGAACAGTTAGGGTCTGAGCGCAGGCCTGGATTTGGGGGTGGGAAGGACTGAAAACAGGGCTTCCAAGGGAGACTTCTCAGCTTCCACTGTGGAAACTGATGATGCTGTTCCAGAAGACAGACACCTGGTGAGGTCAGACGTCTGTGGGGAAGCAAGCAGTCCAGTCACCTGAGCGTGCAAAGCAGAGGGGATGCTGGAGAAGGCGTGCAGGAGGCGTACACAGACCTTGAGCTCTTATTGAAGGAGGAAGCCACTAATCTGTATTTTGGAGTCAACACAGGCATGACAATTTAAGCAGCAGGTATGTAAGATACCGTAAAGATTCAGAAAAGGAGAAGAGGCCTAAGGCAAAACCCTCATGAGTTACAAAGGAGATGTTCAAGGCAGAGGGAAACCAGAGCCAGAGAGCAGAGCTCAAATCCACACAGATCCAGAATGAAGTGGCCATTATGCCTGGAGACGTGGAGGGAGTGTTCAGAGGGTAATAACAGGAGGCAGGTCTGGAGTTAAAAGAACGAGTAAGAGAGGAAATGACCATGGCACAGTGCGAGGCCAGTAGGAGACTGCACACATTTAAAATGTCCAGAAGACCAGAGCTGGGGAGGAATACATGAACAAACTGGCAGCTTGAGGGTTTGAGGAAATCTGTGGGAATGGACCCAAAGCTCTAAGAAGTGAGAGAAGAGATGGCACAGTGTTCTGCCATGAGGAAAGGAGGCTCGGGGGCGAGCAGCTGCAGACAGGTTATGTCTCTGAGGATGGGAAGACCACCAACTTCCTGTCTGGGGCACTGGATTGCTCAGAGGTGTGGCAACACCAAGGGAAAGTCCTGTCAAGGTTTGGGATGCTGCACAGTGTGATTGTCCAGAGGGGCTGGAGAGATGGCCCAGTGAGCAAAGGTGCTGTACACAAGCCTAGTGACCTGGGATCGATCCCTGGAATCCACATAGAGGAGGAAGGAGAGAACAATGTACAAAGCTGTTCTCTGACCTCCACATGCACATGTGATACATACACACACACAGTAATAATAAAAATAAAAGCCAAACTAAACAACAAAAACCTCTCAAAGGTTCCAGTTAGCTCTGCCTTATGACTTGCTTGGCTATGGATTCCAGGAGGGAGAAGGCTGAATGAGTTGTCCAGGAGGTGGCTTTGCCTTGAGAGACAACACTAGGAAACAGGAGGATCCTACGAGTTCTGTGGCTAGCACCCTGACTCATCCACAGGGAAAGGAGGCTTAAAGCCTCAGTGTGCTAGGTATGGACCAGAGACCCAGTCTTCATGGAAAAAAGGAAGACAGGAGAATAAAGGGGACAGAAACAAAACAGAAGAGGTAAGGGGGCGAGGATACAATACTTGAATTTACTCTATTCTCACTTAAAAAAACTATCAGATCATTTAACTAGTTTGATCATTATTCATTAACAAATAAGATCAACCCAGTATGATACGAGAAAGGGCTCAGCTTTTAAAACCATTAAGGAAAGACTAGAGAGATGGCTCAGTGGGTTAAGAATGCTTGCTCCAGCTGGGTATGGTGGTATGCACCTTTAATCCCAGTGCTGGGGCGCAGAGGGAAGTGAAGCTGTGTGAGCTCAAGGTCAGTCTGGTCTGGATGTTGTACTGTAATAGGACAGCCAGGGCTACACAGAGACACCCCTGGTCTGAATGTTGTGTTATAGGACAGCCAGGGCTACACAGAGAGACCCCTGGTCTGAATGTTGTGTTATAGGACAGCCAGGGCTACACAGAGAGGCCCCTGGTCTGAATATTGCACTATAGGACAGCCATGGCTACACAGAGAGGCCCCTGGTCTGGATATTGCACTATAGGACAGCCAGGGCTACACTGAGAGACCCCATCTTCTTTGAGAGTACCTGCACTGCAAACATGAGGACAGAGTGTGAATGTCCACCACCCACCTAAAAATCCCAGCAATGTGCAGTGGAGACAGAAGGATCCTAAGAATTCACTGGCTACCTAGCTTAGCTGAAATAGTGAGCTTTTATCTGTGAGGAACCCTGTCTCAAGGCAACAAGGGACAAAACCACAGAGAAAGACACCTAGTACCCTGCTCTGGCCTCTACATTCACACAAGCAACATCCCCCCCCCCACGCACACACGCATGCACGCATGCACATTCGCACATGCACATACACACAATGTCCAATTTTGGGTGGGGGGTGTATCATTAAGAATCACTATGAGAGATAACCCATAGATATAAGAAGCAGCTGCCTACTTGGCTGGAGACTCCTCATCCAGGGTGCCTTGGGAATCCTCCATCATTAAGATCTCTTCCATGGGTGCAGGTGGCTCTGTGTCACTGCAAGAGCAAGAACATTTGTCATACAGTTCACCATGCCACCAAAGTCCTCATCTAGTTAAGGCCAAGGAAACACAATTTAGGCCTCGTTTCTTAGGGGCACGCCCCTGAAGCGACCATCTCCACACTGCAGTGAAAAACAGTAGTAAGGGCTGCTTAAAAATGTGTTATTTCCCACTCAGGAGCAGGGCAGGAAGATCTCTGTGAGTACAGCCTGGTGTACAAAGCAAGTTCAGGACAGTCAGGGCTACAAAGAGAAACCCTGCCTTAAAAACAAAAAGTTATTTCCAAAATGTTAAAAAATAAATAGAAATGTCCATGAATGCTCTAAATTGAAGACCAGATGATAATGATCAGGGGGAAAAAAGTTTATAAAACTGGAGAAGCCATCGTTTCATTTTCACTTTTTGTATATTTTATTTTTAAGAAAAGGTCTCACTGTGTAGCCCCAAGTGTCTGAGACCTCACTGTGTAGACCAGGCTACTCTCAAACTCACATATAAATCTACCTGCCTCTGCAATGTGCTGGGATCCTCCCTCCAAGTGCTGGGATCAAAGGTGTATGCTACCAAGCCTGGCAAGAATTCCAGCTTTGGGGGTTGGAGAGATGGTTCAGTGGTTAAGAGTACTTCCAGAAGTCTTGAGTTCAATTCCCAGCAACCACATGGTGGCTCATGGCCATCTATAATGGGATCTGGGCCCTCTTCTGACATGCAGGTGTACATGCAGATAGACAGAGCACAATATGCGTAAAATAAGTAAACCTCAAAAAATGATTTTAAAAAATTATTCTAGCTTTCAACTTTTTTTTAAAGCTTATTTTATATTCTGTGTATGTGTGTTTGTCTGCATGTCTGTATGGGTACCGTGTGGGCACAGTCCCCACCAAAGATAGAAGAGGAATTCAAAACTTCCAAAACTCCCTTATATGAACAGCAAGTGCTCAATTTGAGACAAGGCTTCACGAACTCCTTATTTGCTGCAGATGACCTCGAACGTCAAAACCTGGGATTACAGGTATGCACCACCACTCCCAGTTCATATGGTGCTGGAAGCAGACCCAGACCTTTCTGCATGCTAAGCAAAATTTTATTTTTTTTGATACAGGGTTTCTCTGTGTAACTTTGGAGCCTGTCCTGGAACTAGCTCTTGTAGGCCAGGCTGGCCTCGAACTCACAGAGACCTGCCTGCCTCTGCCTCCAGAGTGCTGGGATTAAAGGCATGCGCCACCACCACCCGGTTGTGCGTTGTTCTATCTGAGCCACATGTACAGACCCTGCAAAATACTTTACCAAATAAACAGCTGTAAGAACTTTGGACACTCACAGGGAAATAAAGTATAGGTCTGAGTGTGATGCATATGTCTATAACCCCAGCACTTGGAAAGCTGAGGCGGAAGGATTCACGGTAATCTGGGCCAAATAGTGAGATCCTGTCTCAAATATATATATAAAATATTCTGAGATGTACAAGTTTGCACACAGTATGCTTAAAATATATGAACATATATGTGGCTATCTGTCAAGTATGGTTCTGTTTGTCAAGCAGAAATCGATGTGGATTGTTGTTTAGGATGTGTGTGTGTATGTGTGTGTGTGTGTACATCTGCAATTGACTGAATCAGGAGAAAGCTTTTAAAAACTGAGTTGTTATGTTGTATTTAGACCCAAAACTGTTTTTAAGGTCTATTTGCTTATTTGCTTGTTTTATTTATTTGAAACAGAGTCTCACGATGTAGCCCTGGCTGGCCTGGACTCATTATATACACCAGGCTGGTCCAGAATTCATTGAGATCCTCCTACCTCTGCCTCCCAATCCAAAGCATCTGCCACCATACCTGACCCCCTAAAGGTCTATTATTTTATCTTATTTTAGCTAAGTTAAAAACAGTCTAAGAATCTAAGTACAACACAACTATGTTTTAAAAAGCTTTCTCCTGATTCAGTCAATTGCACACATACACACATGCACACACACACACACACACACACACACACACTCCAAACAACAATCCACATCAATTTCTACTTCACAGACAGAACCAGAGAGAGCAGTTTCCACCCTTGCACCTTACCTGGTGTCTTTCCCTGGTCCCCAGGAGCGCACACCGCAGATACCCATGCTGTCCTCCATCCTGTTTGCTCTGAAGGAACAAACAACAGCCATATTAACTTGAGGTGGAGCATGTCCCTCATCGGCCTCCCAATCAGAAAGCGCTGCCCCAGTGTCTGCAGAGACAACTCTTACAAAGGGCCTGGGTTTAATTTCCAGTACCTACATTAGACAGTGACAACTGTCTGTAACTCTGGCATCATCTTCTGGCCTCTACAGGCACGGCTCTCATGCATGTCACAGCCCACCCCAACAACATACACACAGATCCACACAGTCTTACATAATGAAACCCTGTCCCACGAGAATGACAGCGCTCATATCAAGCTGGTCATCAACAAACACAAAAGCTGAAGTGGAAATGGCACAGCAAAGGAGCTTACGCTTTATCATTGCTGCTGTATCTTTCAAAGTCTCGTTTCCCTCTTTGGTCAAAGGAGTCGAAAGCTCTGTTCCCGGGTCCACCTCGGCCTCTGCTCCTCAGGCCTCCTCTGGGGCCTCCGCGTCCTCTCAGTGGCCTGTCTCGGTCAAACCTGTCAAATGGTCTAGGAGAAGACAGGAATGATGAGAAGTGGTGAACTGGACTTAAGGGGTCTGAAGCCTTTTTTAGAAAAACATACCAACTCTAGAAGGCAGCTATGGTTATATATGTCAGAAAGCATGGTGGGTTGACTAAACAGCTTACCACTGAACAACACTGTGCCTGGCACTTCTCTGGGCACTATACACACAGCATTTTAATGCTCACAGCCAAGTTTAGTATACAGAACTTCTGTAAAGAGACGGGAACCTGAAGCAGCATAGGAAGGGATCTGCCCAAGGTCACATGGGTATCAGGTAGGGAGCACAGGTCCTTGTTCTCAACTGGCTTTCACTTGTGAATTCAGTTTCCTCATTTATATACCATGACTGTGTTAGTTAAATGTAAAGGTTCTTTCTTGTCTTGGTATTAAACACTTAATTTGAAATGGTCTGTGTAAGAAAAATGCTTCATCTTTAAAAATTATCCCTCCAAATCTCTCTTCTAAACATACACTCAGAAAGTGATATTTGGAGCTGAAATCTTTAACATACTGAACTTTCTTCTACTCTGTGACCAAAGGCAGGGAAGACTAGTGATTTTTAAGATTAATTTATTTATTTTGTTTTTTTTTTTTTTTTTGAGACAAGGGTCCACTGTGTAACAGCCTTGTCTGTTCTGAAACTAGCTCTAGACCAGGTTGGTCTCAAACTCACAGAGATCCCCTTGTCTTTGTCTCCCAAGTGCTGGAATTAAAGGAATGTGCCACCACCACCCAGTGACTTACTTTATTTTTATTTATGTGTATGCCTGTGTCAATCTATATATAAGCAAACATCTCTGTGTGTGCCCTTGGAGGCCAGAGAAGGGCATCCCTGGAGCTGGAATTACAGGCAGTTGTGAGCTGCCTGGTACGTAAGTGTGCTGGAAACCAAACTCAGTTCCTCTGGAAAAACAGCAGGTGCTCGCCTGCCAAACCTAAAAAGTCTATGTTCAGAGGGTTCGATTAAGTTCATTAAGAGGCCTAAAGAAAAGCTCCTGCTTCATTGAAAGGGATATCTGCATCCCTGATCCTGGCTCAGTCAACTGCTCACACAAAGGATGTCACTTCTGAAGGAAACACGTGTTCTGCCTGTACAAAGTCAACATCCTTGTCAACTGAGATCAGAGCCACTCCAACTCTGGAGTGTTTCCATCTCTAAGGGCTGAATTTAGACTCTTTTTAGATAACAAAAATTTTATAATTTTGTCTAGTAACGTGTATCAAGAAATTGAAAGCAAGTGCACTTTAATTCAAATAAGCAAAAACCAACCTGGATTCCAGCCCAGTTTGTAGACTGTGCTGTGGGAGATGCTACCCAGATAAGTGACAAAGCGAGCTGGTGGGTGGCTGTGGCAGTGGCCAGCAAGCCTCCCCATCCCAATTTCATCTGTTTTTATACCGTCTCTACCCACCTAACTTTGTACTAAAGCAGATACAGGTCACCTGCCTGAGAGCCACAGCTTTACAACCTCACCTGGCTTAAGCACTGCTGATCACATGGGAAACCCTCGTGTGTGTCAAGAAGAATGAAAGGGTAGAGTGGTCAGTGTGTGTGCATTACCATTGGTGGTGGTTTGAATGAGAATGGCCACATAGAGTCATATGTTGAATGTTTGCTTCTTAGTTGGTGGAACTATTTGGGAAGGACCAGAGGTGTGGGAAGGATTAGAAGGTGTGGCCTTGATGAAGGAGGTGTGTCATGGGGGTGGGCTTTGAGGTTTCAAAAGCTCTCACTAGCCCACTGCTGTCTCAGTTAGCTTGATCTCTACCTCCTGGTTATAGATGAGAAGTGAGCTCTCAGCTACTGCTCCAAAGCATGCCTGCCTGCCTGCCTGCCTGCCTGATGCCATGCTCTCTCACCCACTGAAGTTTTAAGGACCCAATTAAATGCTTTCTTTTTTTCATAAGTTGCCTTGATCATGATATCTTGTCACAGAAATAGAAAAATAACTAATGGGGCTGGAGAAATGGCATAGTGATTATGAGCACTGGCTTTTCTTCCAGAGGATCTGATTCAACTCCCAGCATCCACATGGCAGCTCACAACTGTCTGTAACTCCTGTTCCAGGGGATCAAACATTGTCACACAGACACAGATGCAGGCAAAACACCAATGTACATAAAATACAAATAAATTTTTTAAAAGTAAAATTTTTAAAAAAGAAAGAAAAATAACTAATATATCACTTTACTACCTCAGTAGATTAACAGATGGAAAAATGTTGATTGGTTTTGTGATTTCACATGTGTTTGTTTATTGTGTGTGCATGAACACACATGTACAAGAGTGTACATGAGGAGGTCATGAGACAACTGCTAATTCTCATAGTGATTATATCCCTTGGCCCAAAATTACTTTCCTAATCTAACTTCAGAAGAATTTTTAACCTCTTCGATATACTTTGTGTGTGTGTGTGTGTGTGTGTGTGTGTGTGTGTTTTGCTGGTTATTTTTGTTTTATTTTGTTTTGTTTTATAACATGAGGGCTTTTCAGGGGTTGGAGAGATGGTTCAGAGGTTAAGAGTGCTGGCAGTTAAGAGGTCTTCCAAATGACCTGGGTTTGATTTCCAGCATCCACATGGTGGCTTACAACCATTTGTAACTCTAGTTCTAGGGGATCTGATACCCCTCTGGCCTCCATGGGCACCAGGCACACATGTGGTGCATATACATACACACAGGCGAAATCCCACGAACATAAAATAAAAATCTGTAAATGCTTTTTGTATGAACCTTCTGTTCTTTGAGCTTTATGCATGGTAGGCAAATGTTCAACCACTGAGCTGCACCCTAAACCCACAAATTTCTTTTTGTTTGTTTTTTTTTTTGTTTTGTTTTTCAAGACAGGGTTTCTCTGCATAGCCCTGGCTGTCCTGGAACTCCCTCTGTAGACCAGGCTGGCCTTGAACTCAGAGATCTGCCTGCCTCTGCCTCTCAAGTACTGGGATTAAAGGCGTGCGCCATCACCTGGCCACAATTAATTTTTAATTGTATGATCATTTACTATATACTAAGGTATAGGTAAATGAAAGATCCTTCATGTTCTACTGAAGGTAACATGACTTAGGACTTACCTTGGCAAATTGTTCGTAGGACTGCCACCACAGAAATGTCACAAAGCCTAGTAGTTATCTGGAAATCTCTGGGGCCCCGGCCACCCTAACCGAGGACTAAGGTACATACTTTTCATCTGTGAACTTCTCCGCTGCCAAGTCTGCCGGTCTCTCAGTGTCATAGAGTCGATATTCCCTGTAGGACCTTCGCTCTGCTCTATCAAGCGCGTCTGTCCCCCGGTTGTCATTCCATCCTTGCTGCTCCCCTCTTCTGGGAGTCCGCTTCTGGCCTGCGGGGAACCAAAGCAAAGTTCGCACAGCGTCCACAGCACCACAGTTTCTGCCCGGAATCAAAGTCGCTGGAAAGCGAGGGCTTCAGGGAGAAACAGTTACCGCCTCCTAGTGCCGCATCTGCTAATTATAAAACTGCACCAAGTCCTAGAAACGCCAGGGTTAACCCATACCAATGACAGATTTACAGGATGTTATAGGGAGCCTAGGCCAGCCTTGGACTGATAACGGTCTTGCCTCAGTTGTGCCATCATGCTTGGCTAGTTTGACATTTTTTCAGTGCCTCTGTGACTGCTGTTACGTGTCTTTTACTGGATGGATAGCATTTCACAAATACACCTTTATCAGCCCATAGTGATAAAGACTCATCTAAGAAAATTAAAGGATTAAAAACCCTGTACCTCAGACAATACTTTTAGAATCCCATCTGCAGCTGGGCTTGGTGGTCCATGCCTTTAATCCCAGCACTCAGGAGGCAGAGGCAGGTGAATCTCTGAGAGTTCCAGGACAGCCAGGACTACACAGAGAAGCCCTGTCTTGAAAAACTAAACAAAAACAAAACAAAAAAGAATCCTAGCTGCAAACAAACCAAGGGCAACTAGGGTCTATCTTCTGGCATGAAGACAGGTGTTTGTGGTATGCTTAGAACATCGAGAGATATAAGTAGAGCTTTTATTGCAAAAATTTACATTACCATGAAATCAAAATTGGGTGCTGGAGAAATGGCTCAGTGGGTAAAGTGCTTGTTGTGCAAATTATGAGGACCAGAGTTCAGACACCCAGAACCTAGAGAAAAGCCAAGGGTGATGAATGCCTGTAACACCAGCACTGGGGAGGCAGACTAGCCTTAGTCAGCCAGTACAGATCCACAGTAGAGTTCTGGCTTTATTGAAAGACCATGCCTCAGGCAGTGGTGGCAAAGGCCTTTATCCCCAGCACTTGGGAAGAAGGTGGATCTCTGAGTTCAAGGCCAGCCTGGTCTACAGAGAGAGTCCCAGGACAGTCAAGGTTACACAGAGAAATCTGGGCTCGGAAAAAAAAGAGAGAGCGAGAGAGGGGGGGGGAAGAAAACTATGTCTCTAGGGGGCTGAAGAGATGGCTCAGCTGTTGGGAGCACTGACTGCTCTTCCAGAGGTCCTGGGTTCACTTCCCAGCACCCACATGCAGCTCACAACTGTTGGTAACTCCAGTTTCAAGGGATCCAACATGCTCACACAGACATATATGCAAGCAAAATACCAATGTACATAAAATAAAATAAGTCATTAAATTTTTTTAAAGGACCCTGTCTCAAGAAAATAAGGTGAGGGAGCTGGAGAGATGGCTCAGAGGTTAAGAGCACTGACTACTCTTCCAGAGGTCCTGAGTTCAATTCCCAGCAACCACATGGTGGCTCATAGCCATCTATAATGAGATCTGGTGCCCTCTTCCGGCATGCAAGCATACATGGAAGGAATGTTGTATACATAATAAATAAATCTTTAAAAAAAGAAAAGAAAAGAAGGTGAGGGCTGGAGAGATGCCTCAGAGGTTAAGAGCATTCACTGCTCTTCCAGAGGTACTGAGTTCAATTCCCAGCAACCACATGGCAGCTCACAGCCATCTGTAACTCCAGTTCTGGGGATCTGACACCCTCGTCTGTGGGCATTGAAATACATATATACTGTATATATACACACATGAAAGCAAATATGCTCACACATAAAAAACAAAAAAGATCTTTTCAAGAAAACTATTATTTTTAATCAGCTTCTGATTTCCCACTTGCCACTCATATTTTTAACTATGTATCTCTGTTCAGCTACAGAATTGCTGAAGTGCTTATTCTCACTTCTTTCTGCTTCTCTTAGTTATTTCTAATTGTATCAATTAAGTGTCTTCCAGTGTCCCTGTGTATAAATTGAAACTATTAAATGTAATTTATTATAATAATTGAATACCTTGCAAACATTACAGTTCTCTAAAATCCCAAAACAAAGGTAACCAGAGAGATTTCCGTTCTCCCACAACTTGGTTCTAGGAGATCCAGATGCAACTGGACCTAGCTTGTTTCTCTGTGCTGAATCAGCAGGGCAGTTGCAGATGCCGCATTTCCCCAGCCCTTTCAATAAGGAGCTGGGCGTATGTATGGTCTGGTCATTTATCTAAATCAAAGCCCGTAGGGTAAACAGAATATAGTAAAATCTACAATAAGACTTCCTAAAAGACAAAACTGAATGTGGGCTTATCCACCAGAACCTTGAAAGTCTATGAAAACAAGAATGGAACAACCGATGATTGAAGAATGAATTTATTGGACAAGGCTCATCTAAGGGTTATCATTAAACAGACAAGAACACTAGAAATCTGTATTTCCATGGGAAAAATAATGACTTCTACATCGTTGAGATCAGCAACTGTTCTGTAACACAGCAAATGTGCTGAGTATTTGTGCTCACTACACATTCACTCAGGACATTCAAAGTTTACATTTTTTTCTTTTTCTTTTTTTCCAAGACAGGGTTTCTTTGTGTAGCCTTGGCTGTTCTAGAACTAGCTCTATAGACCAGGCTGGCCTGGAACTCGCAGAGACCGGCTTGCCTCTGCCTCCTGAGTGCTGGGATTAAAGACATGTGCCACCACTGCCCAGCTAAATTTAATTTTTTTTTGAGTACAGTGAACCATGGTCTTTCACGTCAGTTAGCACTAACACCTACAGTCACTCTCTGCGGTCCATCAGATTTAGAATAGGAGCTACAGGCATGGTAATCATGCACAGTTGGAAAAAGAACCCTCATTTCAAATTTTCCATTCTAACAGCATCAACTAGGTCTCTAAAGCCAAAACCCCTAGACTGTGAACTGACAGATGAAAGTTCTAAGTACACTAGCTTACAGTTCCAAGTGAGAGAGTAGATTGCAAAAACAGAAACAGCAATGTACTGTGTGCACGCGTGTGCCAGTGTGCACATGGATCCAGAAGCCAGAGGTAAACGCTGGTTCATACCTTCTGAGACTAGGCCTCTCTCTGGGGCTCATGGATTCAGATGAGGGATGGAACATGAGGTCTTCATGTTTTCAACAAACATTTTGCTGACTGACCTATCTCCAGACTCACACTGTGCTTTCATTACATAAATATATATATATATATATATATATATATATAATCCAATAGTGCTACTCATAATAAAAAATAAGGGACCCTTTTTCTAGCTTCATACATTTCTGAGATTGCTTGAAATTTCCATAAGAGCTGGGGGGTGGGGTGGATCACTTGCTCATCATGCATGAAACACTGGGTCATCATAACAAAAATATTTTTAATTTTAAAAGGGCTAAAAAAAAAAATCGACATTTTAGCCGGGCGGTGGTGGCGCACGCCTTTAATCCCAGCACTCGGGAGGCAGAGACAGGCGGATTTCTATGAGTTCGAGACCAGCCTGGTCTACAAGAGCTAGCTCCAGGACAGGCTCTAAAGCTGCAGAGAAACCCTGTCTTGAAAAAACAAAAAAAAAAATTGACATTTTAGCCAGGTGTAGTGGTACATGCCTTTAATCTCAGCACTCGGGAGGCAGAGGCAGGCATATATCTCTTTGAGTCCAAGGCCAGATTGATCTACAAAGCGAGTTGCAGGACAGCCAGGGCTGTTATACAGAGAAACCCTGTCTTAAAAAAAAACCAACAACAATAACAAATCAAGTTTTTAACTGGTATTCTTCAAAGGCTAGTATATTTTCACTTTATTAAGAAGTAAATAGAGGGGGGATGGAGGGAGGGTGGCACATGTCTTTAATCCCAGCACTCGGGAGGCAGAGACAGGCAGATCTCTGAGTTTGAAGCCAGCTTGGTCTACAGAGCAAGTTCCAGGTCAGGCTCCAAAGCTACAGAGAAACGCTGTCTCAAAAAAACAAACAAAATAGAAGTAAATAGGCAAAACAGCCTTTCTCTAATCTTTCCCTTCCATTTTTATAAATGAGTTTAAGAGAAACACATAATACAAAATGTACAGTTTAATGCATTTCAATTTTAAAAGGAAACCTACACCCACTGAGGTATCCATCTTCGTTGTAATAATTTTCTGATTCTCAAGCAATGTCTCAAATTAACTTTATAGATGACGGTAAACATTACCTAGCCGAAGCCTCAACCGTAAAGCTAGAGGTGGAACAGTCCGTTTTTCTCAAGCAAGGACAAAGCAATAATGCTCCACACGAACACCTTCCTACCCCGTGGTCAAACTGTACTCCAGTCTCAATATCCCTTCTTGCCAACCTTACGTACGGTCATAGTGTTATCAAGGGGAAAACGGGGCAAGCAGGCGGCAAGAGCGTGGCTGCAAAAGCCTTGACGCAGTTCAGGTGACAGCCCCGAAGTCTGAAGGAGAGCCTGCTGTGCACAGAAGCACACCCAGCGGAGGGTTGGCCCTTCTGCTAGCCAGAAAGGGTAACTTTGAACATTCTGACTGCAAAGGTTAAAGCCGGCTCTCCTAAAACAGTACTGAATCAATTACAGTTACACTCCCCACCTACGCTATTTGTTCCACCTGCAATCGATGCCACAGAAGCTATGAGACGGAGATAAAGAAAAGGGATAAAGCGCAGAGAAGCCGGGAACCCAAACTCAGGGTCTACCGTTCCGGGGCTCCTGCACCCTCGGGTGCCCAGGCCTCCCTGAATCTCGAGGCCCAGAGTCTGGGATCCCTGAAGGTTTCAACTGCGCGTCACCTACGGAGCTGAATCCCGCAGAGGCCCGCGGTGGGGGGTGGGGGGAGGGAGTGAGGGAATGAAGGATGCAGCCAGGGGCAGATGTCGGGATCTTAGCTTCGCAACCCTCAGCCTGTCAGTCCCCGGTCCCTCCACCGAACCTGGAACCCAGGCCTTCTCGTCCATCAAGAACCTCCAGCTCGGTCCACTCCATCCCAGACGCGCAACGAGTCCATAGGGACAAGGATCCCCCAATCCCACCCGGGAGGATGACTCCCGACCCCTTCTCGAGGATAGGGATCCTGGGAGAGTAACCAAGGATTCTCGGTCCATCAAGATTCACTGCCCTGCTTACTCTCCCCCAACTGTGATGAGCACACTGGGATTAAGACCTGGCCTCTATACCGAGACAGGGTGACCCGGAAAAGTGACCACCCAGGAGGGTGGCCCTGGATGGTCATAATCTTGCGAGAGACTGACTCCGGGAAATTTGACTCTGAGAGGGTGACTCTGGAGGGTAGGATATTATAATAACCCACGGGAGGGTTATTAGGGTGATTACCCTGGAGGGTGGCTGCCAGAAGGGTGACCCCGGGCCCTGCGCCCATCAGGACTCCCAGCTCTGACTTGACTCGCCCACGCGGGACCTGTCCCCTCGACCAGAGTCCAGCGGCGGAGGGGTGAGCTGGGTGCCCACGGCATACCTGACGGCTGCGGGCCCCCAGGGTTGTCCGGCAGCTGTGCGCCCGATGCCGCGAGGCTCTTGCGCTCCTTCTGCGACTCCCTGCGGCCGGCCGCGCCAGGTCTGTGTCCTGAGGCCACAGCCGGGCTCCGGCCGCCGCGTTGCCCGACCCCGCTGGCCGCCGCCGCCGCCTCGTCGCGCCGCTTGCGCTGCAGCTGCTGCTGGCGCCCGTGCTCGGCCTCGCGCAAGATGTCGAACGGGTCCGACTCGTCGTCCAGCAGCTGGTGGAAGCGATTGGCCACGACGCAGCCGAACGTCTCCTGCATCGCGGCGCCCGCGGCGGCCACCGGGCTCCCCAGAGCCCCCTTCATGCCGCCGCCGCTGCGGGCGCCGCGGGCAGCCTAGGCCGGCAAGGCTCAGGGAAGCCGCGGGCGAGGACCCATGCTGCCGCCGCCGCCGCGCTCCCGGCCTGCGGTCGGCTCCGCCCCGCCGGCGCGCGCCAGCCAATCAGCGCTCGCAGACACGCCCCCCTGCCCCGGCGCGCACGACGACCCAATGGGCAGCCGCTGTCTGTGACGTCAGGCCCCACCTTACCCTCCCCTCCCCCCATGGCCTGTGGGCGTGGTGGTGCGGGACTGGGGCGGAGCTACCACGGGAGGCACCGCGGAGGCAGTTCGCGTTTGCGCATCACTTCACGGTGGGAATCCGGTTGCGCATCGCTGCACTTCACCTAGGTGACCTGGTCACTAGTCCTTCAGGGGCTGCGTGTTCGGGGGATGGCTGTAGACTGAAAATGCTTAGAGGAGAGTCAGAGTTCTCAGGAGATGGAGATATTGCTGGGAGCTGAGCCAGGCAGGCTTGCAGAGACTTGAGCTTGTGACAGAGGTAACAGGGGCAGAAGACCAAACCAAAGAAACTACCCTGCGACCCACTGTGATGAGGTGCTGCGTGCAGGCGCGGACAGGGTGAGGTTTAGATAGTGGTTGTTTGCTTTTGAGACATTCAGTTAAGGCCTGGTTTCTGGTACTCAAATTCCGAACTAGGTGTCAGGCTTGCTGGCAAGTGTCTTTACTTCTGAGCCATCTCTCTTGTTCTGAAAATGAACTTTGTAAATTATCATACAAGTAATGGTTCTGTGGTATATGTGTTTATATATGTGTATAATGCATATATATGCCATTATGCTTTCTTCAAAATTGTTCCCTTCCCTCACTTCTCCATGCCCCACCCCTGCCTTCTGTTCACATATAAAAGAAATAGTTAAACCCACGTGTTAAAAGGTCTGAGTTTTACTGCTATTCTACTTTCCTGTGCAAAGAAGTCGAAAGTCATTTTGTCTCAACTTGTAATTCCCCAGGCTTGCCATTCATGCAGCTGATAGATTCTCAGTAAATACATGTTGAATTGACTAGAGATTTTAAGAAGCTGGTCATTTCCTTTTTTGAATTAAAGAATAATGCCTGCATTTTCTAGGAAAAATTGAAAACAGTTATTGAAGTGAAAACTTGTATTATTCTCAGAGGTGCTATTCATAGCAACCAGAAGGCAGAGGCAACTCAAATGCTCATTAACGTGTGGTACAGCAGCAGCTTGTATTTTGGGCAAATAAAGAACAAGTGTTGGTACACTCTGCAGCGCAGATGAACCTTGAAACATTGTGCAAAGGGTCAGATCATGTCAGAAATGGGTAAACCCACATGGTTTAGTTACCTTTGCATACTAGACAGATTTGTTTTGGCTCCTAGTATCAGAGGTATTCAGTTCATCATGGCAAGGAAGGCATGGTAAAGCACTCAGTTCATGTTGGGAGCCTGGGGTGGAGGCTGTTCTCATCACAATGGACCGAGAAATCGAGAGCAAAAGAGGAATCAGGCAGGGGTAACTTATCCTCCAGGGACTCGTCCATCCAGGCTCTCTCTCCTAAAGACTCCATAGTCTCCCCAGATAACACTCCCAGATGAAGAACAAGTGTTTAAACCATGACCCCACAGGGGCATTTCAATATTCCAGGTGTGTCACTTGAAACAGAAAGCGTGTTAGGAATTTAATTGGAATGTCTTCTTTTCTAGAAACTAATGTATTCAGTGATTTGTTATGTGGTGTAGATTCATGGCATTTAGTTTATTCTGTGAATGCAATCCTGATGTGAGATAATGGTCTTGTATGCTGTAAAGATTTGTCACTCATGTTGGTTTAATACAATGGTGATTGGCCAGTAGCCAGGCAGGTGGGGCAACCAGAGTAGGAGAATTCTGGGAAGAGAAAAGTCAGTCACCAGCCATATACAGAAGGAGCAAGATGAGAATGCCTTACTGAGAAAAGGTACCGAGCCACATATAGACAAGAATTATGGGTGGATTTAAGTAATAAGAGCTAGTTAGTATTAAGCCTGAGCAATAGGCCAAACAGTTTATAATTAATATAAGCCTCTGTGTTTTTACTTGGGACTGAATGGCTGCGGGACTGCGCAGGACAGAAACTTCTGTCTACACAATCCTGAACTACATTTTGTTGTTGTGTTTTGGTTTTTTGAGACAGATTTCTCTGTGTAGCCCTGGCTGTCCTGGAACTTACTCTTTGGACCAAACTTGCCTCAAACTCAGAGACTTAAAGGCATTGTGGCACCACCACTGGCTTATATTATTCATTTTGTTGCCCATATCAGTGAAGTTTAGACACAGGACCTTCCTCATTGACTCCTGTGTTGCTTTGAGATACATAATGACAGTGCTCCCATACTTTCTGGAAGTAAAGATGATTATTTACTCCTGAAAGCTCTTATACATTTCCTGGACTGGTCTTGGCATCAGCCATTTCTCCAAAGAGACTTGATTCCTATTACTGATGATTGATTTTAGAGACCAGAAGCTGTGGGAAGGTGATCACTTTGTAAATATGACATCAAAGGCACAAGCAAGTCACATTCCATCAAATTTAGCTGTTAAGGAAAATGGAAATAAAAGCTACATGTGACAGCCTGGCACATTTTCTCTGATAACTGGCATTTCTATTATTCCATTGTATTTTCTCCCATTTTCCCATGTGTGTGGTGGTATGCATGTTTACATGTGTTTGAGTACATATGTATGGATGTGTGTGCACCTGTGTGCAAGTGCTTGTGGAGGTAGGTCTGAGATTGATATTAAGATTATTCTCATTTCCTCTCCCACCTTATTTATTGAAGTAGAGTGCCTCAGTCAAACCCAGAGCTTGCTGATATTGCTAGTCTCCCTAGCTGGCTTGGTTAGGGGAGTCTCTTGGGATGGCTGTAATTTTTAAAGGAAAACAAAATACACATTAGGGGATGTGAAGAGGTTTGGACTTTCAGTGTGAGCACTGGGGGAAAGAGCAAGGCAAGTCTTTAAAAAATTAAACTTCAGAGGATCTAAATGGGCTTCTACTTCATGTAGACATGTTGGAGGGTGGATTTAGAAGATTTAGAAATTTAATAGAATCAGGCAGAAAAGGATTCAGAAATGAAGACATTTATAACTGTGAGGTATGCATAAGTAGATTTGAAACACACACCCAAACAGAAACTTATACACAAATGACACTGGCATTATTAACAATAATAGCCCAAATTTGGAAGCTAACTGGCGTTTATCAACTGATGGCTGGAAGAACTTTTTAAGGATTTTAATTTTTATTTCCCTCTCTCTCTCTCTCTCTCTCTCTCTCTCTCTCTCTCTCTCTCTCTCTCTCTCTCTCTCTCTCTCTTTCCCTCTCTGTCTGTCTGTCTGTCTGTCTGTCTGTCTGTGTGTATCCTTTGGAACTGGAGTTACAGATTGTTGTGAGCCACCTGATGTGGGTCCTGGAAATCAAGCTCTGGTCTTCTGCAAGAACAGTTAGCACTCTTAATTATAGAGCTATTTTTCCAGCTGCATTTCTATAACATTATACTAAATAAAAGAAGCCAGACACAATATGCCAAAGGCAATAGGATTCCACTTATGGAAAATATCAATTATAAAGTTCATACAGACAGAAAGTAAATTAGTGGTTTCCAAGGGGTGGTATTTACATATTACAAAAGCCTGTTTAATTTTTTCAGATTTAAATATTTTGTGTGTATGAGTTTTTCCCTGCATGTATGTCTGTGCATCATGTGAGTGCTTGGTACTGGTGGAATCCAAAGAGGGCACAGGATCCCTTAGAACTAGAGTTGTGGGTAGTTGTGAGTCATTATGTGGGTGCTGAGCACTGAACCGGGATCCTCTTCAAGGACAAGTGCTCTTAACCCCAGAGTCAACGCTCCAGCCCTCAAGTCTCCTGTTGTAGATGCAAAATTCCACTTAATAAACTTAAAGCTTTGTGCACCGTCGTTACAATCTAGTTTTTAAGCTTTTTCTCTCCACTTCAGAAAATACCTCTGACCAGTCAACCGGCTTTCTACTTTTAGCACAAGGCAACCACTAATTTTGTGTTCTAGCTCTATTGATTGATGTGTGTGATTTTGTTAAATATTTTTATTGCTGTTGTGGAGCCCTCACAGTGTCTGTCTTAGTGTTCTAGTGTCTGTCTTAGACACCATGATCACAGCATGTCTTTTTCTCTAAAAAGAAAAAAAAAAGCATTTAATTGGGCTTGCTTATGGTTTCAGGAGGTTTATTCTGTTGTTATAGTGGGAAGCGTGGTGGCACACAGGCAGACGTGGTGCTGGAAAAGTAGTTGAGAGCTCTATATCCTGACCCACAGGCAGTAGGGAGAGAGAGAACTGGCCCTAGCTTGGGTCTCTGAAAACCTCAAAGCCCATCCCCCAGGGACACACTTGCTCCAACAAAGACCATGCCTCCTAATCCTTCCTAGTAGTGCCACTCCCTGCTGACCAAGCATCCAAATCTATGAGCCTGTGGGGGCCATTCTCGTCCACATCACCAAAGTCCACATCACTCATTTATAAGTAGTGTTATTATATTATATTAAACCTACATGAGAAAGATGACCTGATCTGAACTTAGCAAAAAAGGTGATTCACTCACTAACCTATTTTTTCAACTGCTGTACATGGACAATGTTATACATACAAGTAATTCTAAGCGTCTGTCTCTCTATAGCTCACATTTATTATTACTATATTTTAGTAGGGAGGGGCCTTGCATGCCACAGTGAGAATGTGGTCTGAGGACAAGTTGCAAGACTCAGTTCTTTCCCTTCCTGCTGTGAGTCCAGGTATTGAACTCAGGTTGTCAGTCTTGGTGGCATAGGTCCTTCCTGGCTGAGCCATCTTGCTGATCCCATCTCTGTTCATAGGTAGCAATCGGATTTTTAAATCTTTCTGAGTTGTTCAAGAATGTCTCCCAGGCCCTATTGGCTCTGTTTATTTATTTGCTTTATTTTTCCTGCTGGCTGTCATGTGGAACTTCTACAATTTCAGCCACACCATCCCTGGAAGGTGTGAACAAGGTGCCAACCAGTCTTCTATTGTCTTTATTCCTCACAGAATGTAGTAGAACACACCCCTCAGAGAGCACCAGACTTTACCAAGTGGTTGGGCTAACTGCACGAAAGAACTTGAAGTTCCAGGTGAGATTACTGAAACTGGACTTATGTGTTTGAATGCTTAACCATAGGGAGTGACACTATTAAGAGGTATAGTCTTATCACAGGAAGTGTATCACTGTGGAGGTGGGCTTTGCGGTCAAATACATGCTCAAGCCATGCCCAGTGAGACAGACTCCTTCTCCTGCTGATCAAGATGTAGAACTCTCAACTCCTCCAGTACCATGTCTGCCTGCATGCTGCCATGTGATAATGGACTAAACCTCTGAAACTGTTACCCACCCCCAATTAAATGTTTTCCTTTGTAAGAATTGTCATGGTCGCCGGGCGGTGGTGGTGCACACCTTTAATCCCAGCACTTGGGAGGCAGAGGCAGGCAGATCTCTGTGAGTTCGAGGCCAGCCTGGTCTACAAGAGCTAGTTCACATACAGGCTCCAAAGCTACAGAGAACTTTGTCTCAAAAAACAAAAAAAAAAAAAAAAGTCAACACCTCCACAGCAGTGACTTTCTTGCTTTCTTCCTCCTCTCCTCTGTCCCTCGTTCTACTCCTCCACTCTTCCTTTCTTTAGACAAGGGCGTTGTAGAGCTAGTTAGATGGCTCAGAGGTTAAGAGCACTTAACCTCTTACAGATGGTGGCTTACAATCATCTGTAGTACACTCTTCCAGTGTGCAGTCATACATGCAGGTAGAACACTGTATACATAACAAATAAAATCTTTAAAAACAAGCAAACAACAAACCAATGCCTTATATAGCCCAGGTGGCCTCAAACTAGTTTACAGTCAAAGATGGGCTTCCAGTTCAGATCCTCCTGCTCCCAGTTCTGAGTGCTGGAGTTACAGGTTTGGGTCACCATTCCTGAATCAGGAACTTTTTTTTTAATTGCTATAATTCTTTGCTTCTCTGTCATGGGTTACACTTTACTATGAAAGGACTTCCTAATTAACCCCTGCCATACAAGTATCTTCCATCTCTGTCACTCTTTAAATAAGCCTGTTTCCTACACACAGGATCATGATTTTTTTTTTTAGGATTTAAATTTTTTTCCTGGAGCCATTTAAATCCTCAAGTATGAGTTAGTCCATGAAAATTAGAATAATATTCCAAGGATTGGGGCTGGGATACTGACCACAGTATACTATAAGATACTTCTACAGAAGTTTGCTGTATCATAATGTAAAAGCTGCTTCTTGGGGCTGCAGAGTTGGCTAGGTGGTTAAGAGCATTGACTGCTTTTCCAGAGTATCTGGGTTTCATTCCCAGCCCTGACATGGCAGTTCACAACAGTCTGTAATTCCAGTTCTAGAGGATCTGGCACCCTCACAAGATATCAATATATATAAAAATAAATATATTTTTGTTGTTTTTGGTTTTGGTTTTTGAGATAGGGCTTCTCTGTGTAACAACTCTGGCTTCCCTGGAACTCACTTTGTAGACCAGGTTGGCCTTGAACTCACGGAGATCTTCCTGGCTTTGCCTACCGAGTGCTGGGGTTAAAGGCCTATGCCACCATTGTCAGGCAAAATAAATATTTTTAAAAAAGGGCTAATGGGATCTGCTTTTGACATTATTTAATAGATGTTGTAATATGAACAGTGTTTAAGATTCCTTCCTGTTATTATAATAAAACACTTTGATAAGAAACAACTTAGGGGAGGAAAAGTTTTCTTTCCTCTGATATTCTCAGGTCACAGTCCATCACTGAGAGAACTAAGGGTGTGAATTCAAGGCAGGAACCTGGAAGCAGGAGACATGGAGGAATGCTGCTTGTTGGCTCACTCAGAGACTAATGTTTGGCTAGCCTTTCTACACAGCCTGAGAACACCTGCCAAGGGAATGGTGCTGCCCACAGTGGGCTGAGCCCTCCTACATCAGTTAACCTAGACAATTTCCTACAGAATTACCCCTGGCAATCTGATCTGGACAATCTTTCAACTGAGTCTCCCTTCTCAGGTGATTCTAGACTGTGTCACATTGATAGTTAAAGCTAATTAGAATAAATAACATTAGTTCTTTTATCTTCCTCTCCCACCTATCCTTTCTCTATCCTTTGCTTTCAAACTGTGATCTCTCAGATCTTCCAAGGAAACAAAGTAATCTGGCTGATAGCCTGTAACTTTTTTCCCTTTTTTTCTTTTTTAAGGGACAGCCTGGGAACCTGTAACTCTTACTGGGTGCTGCTTTAGCTGTATTGGACCAGTGCTTGCTGGCTTATTCTTCAAAGACTCTCGGCTAAGGTAGGTCATACTCTATCTAGATAGAAGGCCATGATCCTGTAGCTATAAGTTTATAATTTCTATTTTACTAAACAACTCACAGATACGGTGGTACTTTGTTAGCCTTTATTGAATGATGCCTCTAAATAGCACCAGTATGAACTGTTGACTTCAGAAGACAAGAAAATTGCTTTAAAATAGGTCTTTTAATCTAGGGACTTGATTAGAATCTGGTAAGGATAAAATAAAATTGTTCAGGATTAATGAAAACAAGAGGAGTGTTTGTAGACTGGGGACTCAATGAATCGAAGGCATATATATTTATTGTATATGCTGATAACCCTGAGTCCAGAAGAGGATGTCAGATGCCCTGGAACTGGAGTTTCAGGCAGTTGTGATCCATCAGACATGCATGCTGGGAAACCAACCAAGGTCCTCTGCAAGATCTTCAAGTATGACCGAGACATCTCTCCAGCCTCCCAGCTTCCATTTTCAAAGCTGCTTCATGTATATTTTCCATGACAGCAAATCACTTTGTATATTTAAAAAATTACTGTGAGGCCGGGCGGTGGTGGCGCACGCCTTTAATCCCAGCACTCGGGAGGCAGAGGCAGGCGGATCTCTGTGAGTTCGAGACCAGCCTGGTCTACAAGAGCTAGTTCCAGGACAGGCTCCAAAGCCACAGAGAAACCCTGTCTCGAAAAAAACCAAAAAAAAAGAAAGAAATAAAAAATTACTGTGTAGCCAGTCAGTAATGGTGCATGCCTTTAGTCCCAGCACTTGGGAGGCAGAGGCAGAGGCAGATGGATCTCTTTAAGTTCAAGGCCAGCCTGAGCTACTTAGTGAGTCCCAGAACAGCCAGGGCTACACAGAGAAACTCTGTCTGGAAAAAGGACAAAACAACAAACAATAACTACAATAACACCCAGAAATTTAGTGTCAAAAACTTAAAATAAAAAAATTTGTATTAATTAGCAATAAAGTAGACTTGTGCTTCTTTATACACTACATGTTCAAATTGAAAAACCTTTTTCACTTCCCTTTTGAGACTTTAAGATACATTTTAAAAGACTTTTATCAGACTTTTTTCCATAGTGGGTGCTGAGGATTGAGTCCAAAACCTTACATATTCCTAGGTGTACCACTAAACCACAGGCCCTAGGGACTACAGTTGAACAATTAGTCAAATAAAATAATGTAATTTGTTTTCTGAGATTTTTGTTTACTTTTGTTTTTTGAGACGGTTTCTTTGTGTGGCCCTGGTTGTCCTGGAACTCACTGTGTAGCTCAGGCTGGCGTTGAACGTAGAAATCCATCTGCTGCTGCCTCCTGAGTGTCTGGACTAAAGGCATGTGTTGCTACCATCCGGCTTGAGATGGGTTTTAGTTTGTCTTCAGAGTTATTATATATCATTAGACTGTTAATTCTATCCAGGACAGAACACAGATTTCCAGAATATAACCACACTTCATATAGCCCCCTGGGAGCATGAAAGTGGAACCAGAAGCAGCTCTCAGAGTCACACTCAGGTGAATCCCCACATTCCTGATATGTTCTTCATTCTTTTGAGGCTGGAAGCCAGTGGAATTTCCTGGTTACCCTTGCTCAAGAGTAATTTTTAGAAGCATTAAGTCAGTGTACTGCTTGCTATGTGATTCATCCTGCATATGGGCATGTTGTGAGTGCTACACAGGAACTACTGGCCAGTGTTTAACCGTCGACTCTCGCCAGCCCCTAATTCGAGTGTCCCTGTGGCCATCAGTCTTTTTCCTTTCACTATCAGTTGTCAGGTAGATGACTTATAGTTCCCTTTCAGGGGATTCAAAAAATTGTAGTAAGGTTTTTTGTTTTTAAATTGTAAAACTTTGTTTCACAATTTTATTATATTAAGGGAAACAAAAGCTGAGCTTTCAGTTTCCAGATTGACTATTAAAATATCATCTGGGTTTGCCCTGCACATACAGTAGTAGTCAGCCTCCAGGAAAGAAATTTTAAATATGTATGGGTGTTATGCTTCCTTCTGTGTGTATATCATATGCATACATTGTCCCAGGAGACCAGAAGAGGGAATCACATGCTGCTACTACCATGGGTGCTAGAACCCAGGTTCCTGAAGAGCAGCGAGTGCTATTAACCACGGAGCCATCTGTCTGTCTGCCCAGTTCCTTATTTTTTGAAAGGATATTTTCACTTGTCCCACTTCAGAGATACACATTATTCAGTGTATCCTCTTGAAATATTTTCACTTCTGTTCCCAAATTACTTTCTCTCCATGAAATCAGATTTGATTTGTGTATCTTGCCATATTTTGTTTATGGCAAAATAAAGTGTGATTTCTCCACTTAAAAAAAAAATAAAACATAAGACGCACACTATTGGCTGTTTTGATTTGTTAACTTGGGAAGTTCCCTTTAAAGCAATACAAAACATGCATAGCTTTGCATTAGCAGGTTTAGTTAACGTGTTATTTTGCACACATGATGGAGTTACCAGTTCTATCGCTTGACCACTGGATATTCATTCAATCTATATATATATATAAATCTTTACTGAACCGCGACTAGGATCAGGCTGCCTGGAAAATACAGCGAATGAGTCACAGTTACCAGTTCTAACCACTTAACTATTTATTTGTCGATTCAAGTCTTTGAACCGCTACTAGCGTCGGACTGCCTGGAAAAACAAGGCAAGCAAGTGAGCCGGAGCCACGCTTGCACCTTTCAGTGAGGAGGTTGGGCCTCCGATTTGCCACTGTTCGGGCATAGGGTGCCGAGACAGAAAAGGAGCAGAGGCGGGAGCCGCCTTATGAGTGCACGGTCATTCCTGCACACCACCGCGGTCCCGAGCTTGGTAGCAAGCTCCCGGAGGCAGGGGACGCTGCAGGACTCATTCTTAGCGACGCTGGTCCCAGGACTCCATTAGGCGGGCATGCTGGCGCTCGCCTTAGTCCTAGCAATCCAGAGGCAGGGGAATGCGAGTTCGAGGCCAGCCTGGTCTACACAGTGAGTTCCGGGCAAGCCAGGCCTATGCCGAAAGACTCGTGTGACTCGTCTCGAATACAAAAACCTGTGCGCTGCAGTCGCTGAGCTAGGGGTAGGGCCAGGGCATGGCCACGGCCCTTTAAACAGGCTCCGCGCGGGAACCACCGCCCAACAGACACAGGCGGGCCCCAGGCGGGCGGGGTTCGGTAGGGTGGGGAGGTGGGGAGCCCTTCCTGCCCAGCAGCGACCTCTACTGGTGTGGGCGGGGCCGAGGGTGCTCTGCCCCGCCCCTTCCCCGCAGCGCTCCAATCATCAGCCTCCTCCCCGCCTCTCTTGCTGGGTTCACCCGTCGGGGCGGAGCTTCCGACGGGTGTGTCCGGAGGAGACGCGCGCTCCGACCGACTTTTCGAACGCAGTTGGCCCTCAAGACAAAAAAAAAAAAAAAAAAAAGAGAGGAAAAAAAATATGAGAGCGCCGGCCAATGACGTGGCAGCAAGGACCCGCGCTCGGACTTGGTTCCGCCCCCTCCGGACGAAACACAGCCTGGGCCCTGCTATTGGTCCGCGAGCCCTGTCACTTATCGCGGCGGCCAGCCGCAGGGTCCTCGCGGTGACTGGTTCCGCCCAGGCGCGAAATGTAACGCGGGAAAAGCCGGAGCGGGGGACCGCGGCGGCAGGTTGTTATTCTCGGGGACTCTTGTCAGCGCCGCCTGCCATGAGCCGGCGGCTGTGAGGCGCCGAGGCGGAACAGCGCGGGCGAGCAATCCGAAGCTCGAGCCGAGAGCGCGAGGGCTGCAGACGGGCCGGCCGGCATGATCCGCGGCGCCCCGGCACCCATGGCGGAGCCGCCGCCGGTCATCTTCTGCCACGACTCCCCGAAGCGCGTGCTGGTGTCAGTCATCAGGACCACGCCGGCAACGCCTCCGTGCAGCAGCAGCAGCGGCGGCGGCAGCAGCGGCGGCGGCGTGGGGGAGCCCGAGCAGCCGCCGCCGCTCGTCCCCACCAGCCCGGGTTTCAGCGACTTCATGGTGTACCCGTGGCGCTGGGGGGAGAACGCGCATAACGTGACGCTTAGCCCGGGGGCGGCGGCGGGCGGCGTCGTGTCGGCTGGGCTGCCCGCGGCCGCTGAGCTCCCGACGCTGCGGGGTGCGCCGCCATCCACCGCCTCGGTGACCGCCGCGTCGGGCGGGGAGGACGAAGAGGAGGCGAGTAGCCCAGACAGCGGCCACCTCAAGGTGAGCGGCGCGGGAGGGCGGGCGGGCGGCCGGCCGGGGCGCGGGGCAGCCTGGGCCCGTTAACGGTGCGGCTCGGCCGCGGGGCGGGGCGGGGTTGGGGAGGAGAAGCGGGGCGGCGGGGGCGGGGGCTGACAGGACGCTGACGTCACTGCCGCGCGCCAAAACCGGACCCCTGGGGGCGGGGCGGTCACGTGACGGGCGCGGAGCTTAGGCCGGGCCGAGGGCAGCAGGTGCAGCGGGGTGATGAGTGGGGCTGGCCGTGTCCGTGGTCCAGACACCCCGCACTGCTGTTCCTGATCTCGCAATCTCAGGCTTCTAGATCTGGGAAGAAAGGTTGTGAGCCCCCGGCTCCAGCCTACATGGGGGTAGGGGTCGAGGTATCAGTGTAGCCCTGGCTGGCCGGGGACTCCCTAAGTAGACCGGAGTTCCACCCT
Organism: Arvicola amphibius; assembly: GCF_903992535.2. Lineage (NCBI taxonomy): Eukaryota > Metazoa > Chordata > Mammalia > Rodentia > Cricetidae > Arvicola > Arvicola amphibius. The sequence goes on along the minus strand of NC_052052.2, from coordinate 158,399,253 downwards.
CCTTTACTTTCCGAGTGCTGAGATTCTATGCTAGCGCCACCATGCCCAATATACACTTTCTATCCGGAGCAGCTGAGGCTTAAGAGTTGTTAAACCGTCTTCATTAAGATCGCATGGTTGGCTAGTGGGAGTGCTGGTCAAGATTTTGTGGGGAGCCTTGCTTGAGTGTTGGTACAGGGTGACTGCTTGGATGGACCCGGTACTGTGTCTGTGGAGCTAGACTTTAATACTTTACAGTCGTCAGCGCTCCATAAAGGTGCCGGTAAATTTGTGTGTGGAATAAGCATTGACAATACGAGATAGATATCCAAGTTCTATTGGTTGGGTGCCTGAATAACGTAGGCTTGCTACATATGTATCAACTACTGGATAGAGAGATACTTTGTTTATAAATTGAAACAAGTTTGGTCCCATTACAGTCTTGAACGAGAATGTTGAAACTGTTTTAGTGGAGGAAATCAGTCTTTACCTGTGTCATTATTATTGGAGAGCAGTTAAGTTGTAAGACTGCTTTGGCACACTTCAAGTACTGAAGTTGCACGTCAGTGCATATCTGAGAAAGCAGTCGAGGTGTTGATACCTGTGTTGGTGTAGGGAACAGCTGCTGTTGCCGGCTTTAGGTAGTCTCTCCTAGGATATCATCTTAGGTGCCTTAGGTAGCTATCATTTTGTGTTAATGCTTTAGTCTTTCTTAGAATATGCCTTGTAAGGTTAAGCAGTGTAATGGCTTACATGCACAAACACTTGTGGAAGGTTTTGTATTTGTGACTTTAATTTTTAATTTTATTACTTTATGTGTATGGATGCTTTTGTTGCATGTATGTCTGCACTTGTGCATGCCTGGAACTGGAGTCATAGACAGTTATGAGTCACCATGTGGGTGCTGGAAATCTAGCTTGAGTCTTCTGGAAAAGTGCTCTTAACCACTGAGCTAGCTCTCTACCCATTCCTCCCATAGCTTAATCTTAGTTTTAACTCAATATGTTTTTGGATTATCAAAGAAAAATGATGTTGTAAAATCAATGGTTCTCAGCCCTCCTAATGCTGTGACCCTTTAATACAGTTGCTCATGTTGTGGTGACCCCAACTATAAATTATTTCATTGCTACTTCATATTTGTAATTTCTACTATGAGAAATTGTAATGTGAATATCTGTATTTTCTGATGGTCTTAGGCAACTCCTGTGAAAGGGTTATTTGACCCTCCCCCACCAGGGGCTACTACCCATGAGTCGAGAACCACTGTTGTAAATAAGTAAAATCATAACTGTGTTCTTTTTTATTTGAGTCAGACTTATATTTACACAGATCTGTGTAAATGTTCTCACAGTGCATAAACTTGAGTTTTATTTTTGCATCTTCACCTCTTTTAGAGGAAAATATACCAGAAGTAATGTGGAAGTGAAAAGGCTGTTACATATGTATTTTTTTCTTCTCACAGAATATTTGTAATTTTCAGAAGTAATTTGATGATAGATTCTGTCTTTTTTATTTTCATTGGTGAAGGGATCCAAGTGCAGCTCCAGAAATTCATTTAGGATTCTAAACCTGAGAGAAAGTGCAGGACTCTGCTTTTATTTGAGAAAGGGACCTTTTCTGGTTTCTGGTCAAGGTGTTGGTTTAAAGAGGGAGTTCAGTGCCCCTTATGTTGTTACAGTGATGATCTTCGTCCCAGGCTCTGAGTGAATCATGGTGCTTGGCTGAGTCTGCTCACTTTCCAGGAAGATGGAGTCTGTGCGGTAGCGGGTGTCAGCAGCTCTTTGCACTGAACAGCTGTGAGCAGTGTTTACTTTCTGTTTGTTGCTATGACTCCTAGGGGAGGTGTTAACATCTGAGTTGTGCACACTCTGTATCAGCTTTCTGTTGCTCTTTTTGTGTCTGTACCTACGCTGTCTTCCTGAGTGGATAAAGAATATGTCACCTGCCTGCTTGTTTTGGTTCCTCATTACAAGATCACGTAGCACTATTGGTGTAACTGTTACCATCGTCACCTGGTGGTTACACTTTAGGAGGGAAAGGACAGGTGTGGCATTCTTGTTTTCCAGGATAGTGTATCCCCCAGCCAATGCCCCCATGCTCATGATGGATGCTTTGGGACCCAAGGGGTCTGCTTCTCTGATACCATTCACTCCTGCCCCTGCCTGTCTTGTAGCTGTGCATGATACTTGTAGCATTGTTGGGTTTTCCTGTAACCTATGGATGTGACAACTTACCTGGAAAATAAAATGAATTTTTTAAAGAAAAACATGTCGTTTTAGATGAGAGATAGTACAGACTTCCCATGAACACTGTTCGGTTCTGTCTTGCTGTTGTTGTTGTTGTTGTTGTTACTGTAATACATTTGTGGCACGCTGGAATGCTATCAGCTATTTGTCTTTTGTTTGTTGGTTGGTTTTAAGATAGAGTTTCATTTGTAGCCCAGGCAGGCCTCAGATTCACTTGTAATCATCCTGCTTCTACTCCTGAGTGCAGGGGTTACAGGTATGTGCCATTATAGTGTCTTGATTTTTTTTTTTTTTTTTTGAGGCTTATGTAGTCTTGGTTGGCCTTGAACTCATAAAAATCCATCTGCCTCTACCGAGTGCTGGGATTAAATACTTGAACCTGTTTTTTAAATTAAGATAAAACTGTATGACATTAATTATTAACATGAAGCGTACAATTCTGACATTTAGGATATTGACTGTTGTACAACTTTGAAAACTTCATCACTGTCCCTGCATCCATTGCATCCCTGCATCCACTGAACAGTGATCCTAGAGCCGCATTTCCCAGCACACAGAGAACGATCCTTTCCAGTTTTGCAAACCAAGCCACAGACGCTGGGAACTTGGCTTGGGTTGTACTGATGTCTTTAGACCTTCAGATTCCTGACTCATGAGTTGTAATCTGTTTTCAGCTATATCAAAATGGTTTCTCTTTTGTCTTGTACATCTTTTGAGTATTTAATTCTCTAAGGTTTTTTTTCTTTCTTTCCGTTTTTCCATGTGTTGTTCACTTACAGCTTCATTCTTTGTGTCCAGGAAAGGGACCTAGGATACATTAGGATGTGTTTCACCCTGCTAAGGCAGAGTCTGTCCTCTTTCTTTGTGGTCCTGCTTATTTGCCTTACGCTATTGAAGTCTCCAGATTATTTTGAACTATTTCTTCCATTAATGTCATTTTTAATTGTGCATATTAGGGAGTCTATTTGGTATGAAGTATTTGTAATTATCTTTTTTAATGTCCTTTTACTAATATAGTCATGTTTTATCTAAATTAAATCTTGTGGAAAGCATGTAGTTGTTATTGAAAATCTCAGTCTTATCATTTTAATGGGAGACTTTGCCCTCCTCATTTTCAAAGTAGTTACTGGTGAGGAAGGACTTCTGTTGTTTTTTTTTTTAAATGTTCATTCAACTTGGTCTGTTTCCCAATTTCTTTATTGATGCCTTGCATGTTGAGCTGACTTCCCTCATACACCATTTTAATTTCTTTTTTAAACTTCCTGGTGATTGTCCTGAAATTATTAATTCACCTTTTAAATGTATAATAATTTATTTTGAGTCCACATTACCTTAGTTTCAGTAGCCTGTTAAAACTGCACCTGTGCCGTTTTCGTTTATGATATCTCTTTCTAGGGCAGAGGACTGAGATTAAGCTCAAGGCCTCCGGCATAAGCAAGTGCCTCTACCCCGAGCCACATTCTCAACTGTGGACATGTTTTGCTTACCCACCTGTTACACTGCTACAGCTTTCACGTTCTTGTGTGTTGAGCTTGATCAGCCCCAGATAGAGCTTCTGACTGGGTTCAGGGTTTTCTGGGAGTATGCTCAGTTTTCTGTGTTTTTTGGTGTCCTAACTTTACAAAAAAACCTCTCCCTGATTTTTTTCTCCCAGGCTTTTCCTGTGTCTGCTTGCTTTAGCTGAAACCAATATTTTGGTCCAGAGAACAGCGGGTTTTACAAGGTTCATGAGCAATGCCCTCTCAATAGTTAAATCCTGACAGATATCCAAATTAGGTGAGGCAAAAACAAGTGCTTTGTGTCAGTTCATCAAATGCCCAGCTCAGGTCACAGCAGACAGAATAGGGTCTGGCCTGCCGTCTCTGCAAGTGGGGACCAGGGTCACACACTAAGAATATAGACATTTTGAAAGTTGCTACTGGGTAAAGAAAGAATGGGTTAGTGAAAATGCTGTAAGGATGTTTGTTGATTCAGTATTTGATGAGATGGTTGCTGGTAGACTATACTAGGTCTGCGACCACTGAGTCTAGTTTTCTGTTATCTGTGCAGAGGTGGGCTATTGGAGCCCATTCTTGCTGATGCTACTCAGTTTGTATCTTTTATTTTAATATATATATATATATATAATATATATAATTTCATTTTACATTCCAACCCCATTTCTCCTTATCACCCACCCTCCCTCCCCTCCCCCAGCCCACTCCCCATCCATTTCTCCCAAAGGGTAAGTCCTTCCTTGGTGAGTCAACAAAGCCTGGCCCATTAAGTTGAGGTGGCAGAACCAGGCCCCTCCCTCTCCTGCATTATGGTTGAGCAGGGCATCCCACCATAGGTAATGGGCTCCAGCAAGCTAGCTCATGCACCAGAGACAGATCCTGGTCCTACTGCCAGGGGCCCCTCAGATAGACCAAGCTACACAGCTGTCTCCCACATGCAGAGGGCCTAGTTTGGTCCCATGGAGGCTCCACAGCTGTTGGTCTAGAGTTCATGAGTTCCTACAAACTTGATTCAGCTGTCTCTGTAGATTTCCCCTTCATGATCTTGACTTCCCTTGTTCATATATTCCCTCCTCCCTCTCTTTGACTGGAGCTTGGCCTGGTGTTTGGTTGTGGATCTCTGCATCTGGTTCCTTCAATGACTGAATGAAGGTTCTATGATGACATTCAGGGTTTCGCGAATCTGATTACAGAGAAGGCCAATTCAGGCACCCTCTTCTCTATTGCTAGGAGTCTTAGCTGGGGTCATTCTGATGGATTCCTGGGAATTTCCCTAGCACCAGGTTTCTCCCTAACCCCATAATGGCTCTATCAATATCTCCCTTTCATTGTTCTCCCATTCCATCCTTCCCCCAACTCGACCATCCTGTATACTGCTTTGATTATAGGAAATTATATTAAAGTCTATAAAAAATGTTAACAGGATGGAATCCGACGTGGTAGACCCAGAGCAGACACTGTCCGGGACTTAATAAATGAAGGAGAACATTCATCCAGTAGGATCCGCTGTAACATCTGTAACAGGGTGTTTCCGAGGGAGAAGTCACTCCAGGCTCACAAAAGGACTCATACAGGTAAGATGACAACGTGTAGAAATGGCTAGAAGTAATACTTGGTTAGTTGGGGGCTCGAACTCACAGAGATCTGCCTGCCTCTGCCTCCTGACTGCTGGGATTAAATGCGTGTGCCACCATTGCCTGGTTGCATATATAGCTATCATGACTGTAAATGTGTCTCTAAGTAATGTGATGTTAAGGGATGTGTCATTGTTTTAAGTCATATTGAAAGACTTGTAATTGGTTAAAGTTTGTCATTTGCAATAAATATGTTAATTAAAATTGATATTTTTGAGCATCTTATCTAGCTTTCATTGTGTTTTATGTAGAATTTTAAATGAAGCAGAAAGTAAGAGAATTTCTGCAGGAGACTCCTG